>NC_071515.1:22210227-22524545 GCF_027887155.1 Malaclemys terrapin pileata | reverse complement strand
TTTTAGTTGCTTATTACTTTGCCAAATTTTAACCATTTGGGCTGAAATTTTCCATATCAGAAATCTGCCTCAGGCAGAACTTTATGTAAAATTTCAGACAAAATGGGCCTGCCATTTCTGAGAATGAGTCTAGAGAAGAATACATTGGTTTGCCCATGTTAAAAGATTATTGCAGCCTTTTCTTTGAGAAGTTCTAGTGCCCCCATGCTTTGGAGCAAGAACTTGAAATTTGAGCAGAGGATGGCCTTTGCATCAGAGATGTGTCTTTTGCCATTCTTGCAAAATTCCATTCAAATTTGGCTAATACATAAGCATCTGAAAATTTGCAGTTTGCACATGTTCTGTAGTGATTTCTTAGATTTTAGCATTTAAATTCCCCAAACATTGCATCCACACTGACCATGTTCCAGTCGGAAGCTCAGTAGAACTTTCCCTACAACTGCAGCTCTGGGCTGCTGTAGGCTGCGCCGGGTCTGCATCTGGGCACTTGGATGAGAGCAGGGAACTCATCTCTCCTGGGTCTTTAAATGGCTGCCCTCCCCCTCCCCCCCCCCCCCTTGGCATGGTGGAAGAAACTGCTTGGTTTGAATGTAGAAGGGTCAGGTGTGAGTGCTGCAGGGGGAGTAGATTGGGACAAGAAGCCTGAGGGGAGGGGACAGATGTAAACTGGGACTGGAGAGTGGAAGGGGGGAGAGGGAAACTGGGACTGGGAGTTAGGCTCACAGAGAGACTGGCAATGACTAGAAAAGGACACTGAGACTGGAATGAGGAGCAGTGGGGGGAGACTGTAACTGGCTGAGCAAAGAGACTGGGAGTGGGAGCCAGTGGGAGACTGGGAGCCAGTTGGCTGGAGGGGGAACACTGAGATCAATGGGAATCGGGGTGCAGGGAAAGATGTGGGACTGGCCGGGCAAAGAGACTGGGATAAGGAGCCAGTGACAAAGGAGACTGGGATTGGATGTGGAGCCCAGGGAGGGAGATTAGGACTGGGAGCCACTGGGGACAAGGATCATGGTTGGGGTCGGGGAGAGACTGGAGGCCAGCGTGGGGGAGAGAGAGGGTTTGGATAAGGAGCCTGGAGTGGGAGGCCTGGGACTAGTTGGGCAAAGAGACTGGGATGGGAAGCCTGAGGAATGAAGACTGGGACTGGCTAAGTGAGGAAAATGGGCCTGGGACAGGGAGCCAAGGGCTGAGAGAGGGATGGGTCAGAGGGGATGTGGTGGATGCTGCTGTAACTGCAGGCAACTTTAATTCTGGAATTTCCTAACTTCTGACTTTGTAATCCTAACATCGGTCTTTTATAACAGTTGTGCACATGTGTGTGTAACAACTCCCAAAGGTGCTCAGGGAAATGGTAGAAACACCATTTGGGGGGAGAATCATCTAAACTAAACTGAATGCAGCCATAGACAATATGCCCTAGAGGACAGCTTTATATTGGGTGAGTGAATGAGTCTCCCATTTCTGCAATTCTCTTCTAACTTTCAGCCATCTCTTGAACCCAAACCATAAAGTTTTGGCTAACTTTAACATTCTTCTGGCACCCTTTTACCCATCATAGCGTCAGCACAGCCCACACAGTAAAAGCTATTGTGTGTTGTGGCATTGCTCTCAGGCAGTGGAGAATCTAGGGTGTTACAAGGGATGTCACTGGTAATTCAGATGTAATAAACTGTAGGTGGCTGTGACCAACCTGGTTGCTGCGATATTCTGCTTATTGGAATTTACAAGTTGAGTTCCAGCTTCCATTCATCTAATATCTAATCTCTGGAACTGGCTGGTCACTGCGTGAAACAGATGGAATTTTCCTCCACCTTTGCATGCTCCAGTAAAATGAGGGGAACTTGGGGCCGGGGGGACGGGACACCATAGCAACAACATTGAGAACCAGCAACTTTCTTCCTTAACTCCTGCATTTGCAGTTCATCTCTCAGGAACGAAATATGGTTGTGGAATAGGTGGCTGTGGAGCCTGCACTGTGATGATATCCACATATGAACCAACTTCCAAGAAGATAATGTATCCTTAAGATAAGATTTGGGCTGGAATTTTCTCAAGTGTCTCAATGAGTGAATTTCAGTGTGTTTTAGGCCCACTGAGGCACTTTAGAAATCATACCCTTGGAAGCTATAACTTATTATTCATAGAAAACCCTTGTTAATTGGGAGGGCAGTTATTTGAGTGTTTGTTTTTTCTTTTAATTTAGGTTTATATTCTTGGGTCCTGGCAGATACTTGAAATCTTTTTACTTTACCTTTAACGTGTTTTATCTGCATGGAAAACTGATTCACACAACAGGGATTCCAAGTGATGCGACTTTAAATTCCATTCAAGAAACATGAAATCTGCCTGCTCAAGAAACATTTATTTATTCGGACACTGGGAACCAACTATTTCCTTGACTGGGGGATCTTTATTTGATGCAATTACAGCTGCCCTTGTAGCAGCTATTGGAAAGTTGGGACTCTTGCTTGGATTGGAGTAGGATTTGTTGCCCTAGATAAATCCTGAGTCAATTTTCACATAGTTCTTATTCAGCACTCACTGATTTCAGTGATGTATGAAGTAACTAACACAGTAAGTTAGGCCACAGCAGGTTTCATAGTGGGTTGTGCTTTTTGCCTGGCCCCGACTTTGGGAGCTCTACTCCTTTAGTTAAGTTGCACCCACCAGTATCAGGTCTGAGTCTGGCCCTTGGGTTTTTGTAGTCTATGTGGTATCACAAGTTGATTAATAAAAACTCCTTAAAAGTGAGACTCCTGTTTCCTTATTTAGGCCACTATATAAAGCTTAGGACACGTTGAAAATGTTGCTAGTGTATGTACTGAATACACACACTATTGAGGTGAGAGTGCTGAGTTATGTACAACTGCTTCTCAGAAGCATAACTTTCCCCAGCCATCACCATGCTGTTTAACTCCCGCAGTTCTGCACTAGACTGAGTGTAATCTCCACCTGTGCTTCATTCCTCATGGCCCTGCACCACAGAGTATTATGCTATTTCAAATGTCACAATTCTCCTTTACGTTCCCAAGGCATTATCCTGCCAACTCCTGTCTTTTACCCATATGCTTGCTGCACGGCTCTGCTGTCACCACTGTGGAAGGTGTTGGAAGCACAAAAACGAGGGTTCATCCAATTCAGGTGATAACCTTCTGTAATTTGTAGGACAAGATTTGGGGATTTTTCCTTTCCTATAATCTGGTCATATCTGCCATGAGGTTTTGGCCTTATGATCAAGTTTGGTGGTTCTTTGCACTAGACAATTGCTCTAAGGAAACAGACTCCGTATCCTGGCTCTTCCTGGTCACAGCTTAGAGATGAACTCTCAGCTGAATCGCCAAACCAAACTCTGACCTGGGGGAGGTTGTCCGATCCCCTAGTTTCTACTCTAGCACTCAAGATACCTCAAAAGATGAGAATCGGTTCTGAAAAGGCCCCCTCAAGAGAAAAGATAAATCTGGAGCTGTAAAACGATACATCAAAGCTAGCAAGGGGTGTCCACCCTGAGCAGGAATTGCTGATTATTATAACAAGAACAATACTATGTAAAAAGCCAGATTGTCACTGGCCCTTGTGTGGGCATACAGGAGAGAGCATGGGGTAAGTAAGGAACTTCTGCTATTGTGCAGGGTTCAGGTGCAATTGCAGTCCCCAAAGCACATGGACTGCTCCCTGCTAGTGCCATGTGGGAAACTAACCCTCCAGAAAGGACTCAGGAAAGGCAGAGAGCATCACCCTGCTCCTTTCCGTGCACCAGCTGGCACATTGGGCCAGCTGCAAGCTCCTAAGGGATGGTCCCTATAAGACCTAGGAAGATAGGGGTTAGATTAGATTGTAGAACATGCACACTCTCTCTGTATTTTGGGGACCTCTCCTGGGTTAGTGAAGCTCCACCTCCCCCAAATCAGGCCTGTACTTTAAAGGCACAATCTGACCCCAGTAAGTTTTAAAACTTTTTTAAAATCATGTTTCTCTTTCATGCATAATCTTGTTTTCTTAATGCCTAAATTACAGGAATGTTCCCTAGGTGCTCCTCACTCCTTCCAAAGCCCTAATTTGTTAGCTGTTCTTCGCTCTGTTCTTCATGCTTGTAGAAATTTACACAAGGCTGATCACTGTGCTGACAGGTCTTGTCCCTCATTCTGTTCTCACTTACACCTGGGAACCCCATTGATATTGGTGGGGTTGCCTGGGGATAACTGAGAGTCTATAATGGTCCTTTGTTTTTCAATAAGATGACTGCACTCAGTCTCTTACATTTTAGTGATAATGCTGTAACATTCCAAATGCTGCAGCTCTTAACTTTAACACTGTAAGCAAGATGCATCTGTAAGGCAAATCTGTGAAGCTATATTTTGAAAGCAGGGGCTGTTGTTCTGTTCTGTTCCAGGAAAGGCTGGCCAAGTGCCATGGCTCTCAGTGTGGCTTCTGCACCCCTGGAATGGTGATGTCCATGTATGCTTTGCTGAGAAACCACCCTGACCCCTCCATGGAGCAGATAACTGCAGCTCTGGATGGTAGGTTTACTTTTACAAGTAGTAAACTTTAGGAGGTCAAATAAGAAGCCAAGTGTGGGTGTTTTTTACATGCCACATAAGTTGCAAGATGTGATTTGACAGAAAATGATAAATAAATCATTATTATTAGAGATGGGCCTGATCTGCAGTTCCTGGATTTGGCTCCCAATCAGAACATTCCCCCTGTTCAGGAGTGTTTGACTCTTCTGTGGTTCTGGTTCAGTCCATTGGAGAATCAAGAGCTAGGTCTTGTTTTGGATCCAAATTTCCCCAAGTGTAGGTGTGTTCAGGTGTGAGGGTTTGCTTCATGGCCATTTCTAATTGTACTGATATTCATAATTGTTCTTGTATTGTTCCTTATGATTAATGATTGTATTGTTCATTTCAGGTAATTTGTGCCGTTGCACTGGATACAGACCAATAATAGACACCTACAAGTCTTTCGCTGGGGTAGGTAGAAAGACAAACAGATCAACATTTTCAAAAGTATCCACTAATTTTGAGTGCTCCATTTCTGGAAGCCCAACTAAGGCCAGATTTTCAGAATTGCTCTGCTCTCATTTAAGCACAAAGAGAATTGTCCAGATTTGTAGAAAAACTGAGTCCACATTTGGACATTTCCAGCTCTTTTGGAAATCTGGCCATAAGAGTCACAAAGCAGCTGAGTGCTGACCACTTTGGAAAACCTGGCCCTTATTTAAGAGCCTAAATGGCAGCTGATCTTATTTGAAAATCTGGATCCAATTGGGTGTGCTGAACCCTTGAAAATCTGGCTTTCTGCTCTTTTGAAAATGTGGCCCCTTAGGAGTCTCTTTTTAAGCAGTGCTGAGCACTTGTAGCTCCCACTGACTTGAGTTTTAGATGCTCAGGACCTCAGAAAATCAGGTCTCGAGGCATCCAAAATACATGGCCTGAAGACGTAGGTAGTCGTGATGGTTATGATCTGCCTTGACAGTCTCTGCTACCCTCATTCTTGTCATATATAAGGCCTTGATCATGCCAAGTCTTAAGTGTGTGTTTCACTTTAAATTGTGTACTCAAGTCTTGAGAGGATCATGGCCCAAATTGTTTACATGTTGCCTTGCCAACAAACTAGTGTCTCTCAGCCCCAGTCTTTCATGACCATAGAAAATCTTGTCTCTCTCACCAACAGAAGTTGGTCCAATAAAAGATATTACCTCTCCCACCTTGTCTCTCAGAAAAACTGTGACTGACTGTGTTGAAACTATGATTATTATTCAGTGCAAGTGTAGACCATTAGAATATAGCCAGTCTGTGTGAGCTGTATGTGTTATATCATAGCTACTGAAAAATATCATTATCCAGGCTTGCTGTTGAATCAGTGTCTTACATTTATTCTCAACTGATTGAAATGTGCCAGGTTTCTCATCTGTTAAGAGAAGCCAGAGATGACCAGGCCAGCAATGATGACATAGAGTATTATATCTGAGTTACAAGGAGAATAACAAAAAAGGGGAAATCAACGGAACATATTTTGAGTTTCTTCCCTGCCACAGGTGACTTTGCGCATCTGTATAGTCACAGATCCTCCACATAGTCACAGCTCCACTGATCATATCTCCACCCTATCCTGGGCCCGTCCCTCCTTGAAAACTCAGCTGTCCATTGGTATACACGGTGGTATGGAAAACACTGTGTGGCCTGTTCCTGACGGGGAGATCATACCCAAGTCACAGAGCTGTGCCCCTTCCACTACCTTCAAGGCTGTCCCTCGGTCCAATTAGAGCTATAAACACAAATAAAAAGGATAAACTAGGAGTCTGTCCAACTTTCTCGTAGCAGGACAATTTCAGTCACTTCCACACAGTCCTTCTCCAATGCCCTCAATAATCCTTTGCACCAGCTTCTGCTCTGCTTCAGGAGCCTGATCCCCCCCTGAAGTCAGCTGGAGTTTTTCCAATGACTTCAAGGGGAGTTGGACTTGGCCCCAAAAGAGGAACTACCTCCTGCAGTGCTTCAAAGGGGACACAGCAAGAATAGTCACCTTAGCTCATGGGTAGCTCCTGAACCACTTTCAAATAACTGGACAAATCTGCTTCAGTGCAGGTAGAAATATATATATGCAAATGTGTATTTAAAAAGAAATCACATTTCAATGAAGTTGTATCTAGAGTATTACAGAATGGGGTATTATTTCTTTAGGAAGCAGCATGTTGTCAACTGAGAGGAACAGGGCAATGTTGCCTGGACAAAGAAGAAGATGTGTGCTCATCTTCTGACAAGGGAAATCAGGTGTGTTATGGTCTTTTTTAAATTACTTTCTGTTTCATAGTAAAGTCTGTAATGAATGAACATCTTTGAGCTGTTGTAGCTGGTGCCACATTTTCCTCTGGTGGTATCTATAATGTATTGATGGGTAAAGAGTTCTATTCACTCTGTCTGCCTGTCTTAGATATTTCTAAGGCACCTATGACCATGATATCTAAGCCCCAAGCATAGTGCATGCCTACATTGCAATTGGGAACCATGATTACAATTACAGCATGTGTAGACAAGGCCAAGATAATTTTGATCTAAGATTAAAGCTAGCTCCAGTATGTATACATCGGCTGCAATCATTGCTGTGGAGCTAGACCCATAGTTATATTCAAACCAGAGATTTTGAAAGGGCTTCTCTCCCCATGATTTCAGGGTCTTTTGTTTTATGTGGAAGGAAATTGCAGTTTGGGGAAGTCTGCATCAAAGAGGTGAGTTTTAGCTTTTGATCTGAGCATGCACAAGGTAGGGCTGCATTGACCTCCCTTCGGTAAGGAGATACACAGCCGAGGACAGGGGGGCTGGAACAATTTCTATAGAGGGGGTGCTTAGAGCCATTGAACCAAACTGTAAACCCTGTATATAATGGAAACCACTTCAAGACAGAGGATGCTGCAGCACCGCCAGCACCCCTAGTTCCAGCACCTATGGCCGAGGACAATGCTTTGCCCCTTACGCCTGAGAGTCTAAAGCTGTGGATCAAAGTGATTCCTGTGTCATGTGCATTTCAGTTCAATTTATGAAACAATTTGTAACTCTCACTTGTCCTCTGTATATGTGTATATGATTGTCCTTTTTGGGGTAGGAACTGTCTCATTTTTGTGTCTTGAACAGTGGCTAGCTCATTGGCATTGCTTAATAAATAGTGAGAAATGTTATTTAAAGATTGTTTGATTCTTGCTTTGACTAAAAAAGGCATTGTATAAAACCAAAACCCTGGCTCAGACTTTTAGTGTTTATTCTGGCAAAACTGCCATTGATATCAGTGGGTGATTTCTCTGAGTAAGAACTGCAGGATCTGGCTATCTGTTATCTATGTTACACCTCAGAGTGCAGATGACTGTATGTAGTTTCACATTTAATTTGTACTTGTGGCAACTGGAGTAACTGAAGTGCTTGCTCATGTCCATTCCATAGTAGGTGTGTGTGCTCGCCACATGCACCGGTACCGGAAGTTTTTCCCTTAGCAGTATCCATAGGGAACCGACACTGGCGCCCTCTGGAGTGGCTCCTGCATGAAGTTCCAAATGGTCTCCCTGGCCTCTTTTATCCCCTCCCCGCATCCGGGAGACTGGTATGCCGCCCTTGACTTGAAGGACGCGTACTTCCACATAGCGATCTTTCTGGACACAGATGCTTCCTTCGGTTTACAGTGGGGCCCCACCACTACCAGTTTACGGTCCTCCTGTTTGGCCTGGCAACAGCACCGAGGGTGTTTACCAAGTGCATGTTGGTGGTGGCTGCTTACCTCAGGCATCGGGGTATCCAGATCTACCCGTATCTCGATGACTGGCTAGTCAAGGGCAACTCCAGGTCTCAGGTCCAAGAGGATGTCGCAGTGCTGCAAGCCACGTGCTGCTCCCATGGACCCACCCTTTGAGCTTCTGAGCTCCTGCTCCCTTTCCCACCTGTCATGGAAGGTCGCTTTCTTGGTGGTGGTGACATCAGAGAGGCGAGTCTCTGAGGTTAAAGCCTTGACCTCAGAACCACTGTACACAGTCTTCTACAAAGACACGGTTCAGCTGAGGCCTCACCCGGCCTTCCTGCCGAAGGTGGTATCTACCTTCCATATGAACCAGGACATCTTCCTCTCAGTGTTCTGCCCCAAACCGCACAAGACCAATGGAGAGAGGCATCTTCATGCGCTGGACATCCGAAGGGCCTTGGCTTTTTACCTAGAACATAGCAAGCCTTTCCGTAAATCAACTCAGCTCTTCATTGCCACAGCTGATAGGATGAAGGGCCTTCCGGTGTCCTTGCAGAGGATTTCCAACTGGATCACCTCTTGCATATGGACCTGTTACGATCTGGCATGGGTCCCACTGCCACTGATCGTCAGAGCCCACTCAACTAGAGCTCAGGCGTCCTCGGCGGCCTTCCTGGCACACATCCCTATCCAGAACATCTGTAGAGCCGCAACATGGTCCTCTGTCCACACGTTCATGGCACATTATGCCATCACTGAACAGGCCAGAGATGGCGCTGGGTTCGGCAGAGCTGTATTGCAATCTGCATGTGCGTGAACCCCTACCTGCCTCCAGGGGTACTGCTTGGGAGTCACCTAATATGGAATGGACATGAGCAAGCACTCAAAGAAGAAAAGAGTTACCTTTTCCGTAACTGGTGTTCTTCAAGATGTGTTGCTCATGTCCATTCCATGACCCGTCCTCCTTCGCCACTGTTGGAGTTTCCAGCAAGAAGGAACTGAGGGTGGGGGGGAGCCAGTGGCACCTCTTATACCGCGCCATGCGGGTGCCACTCCAGAGGGCGACAGAACCGGTCCCCACAGATACTGCTACGGGAAAAACCTCCAGCACTGGTGCATGAGCACACACATAGTATGGAATGGACATGAGAAACACATCTCGAAGAACACCAGTTACGGAAAAGGTAACAGTCTTATCCTCAGTGATGCAGCAGAAGGAAAGGGGGACCTTTAGGTTTTACAGTGAGCAAATTCAAGGCTGTGGTGGTTCTGTGCGTTGTTACAGCACCTTTAAGATCTGGACAGTGGCAGTCAGGGTTGAACCTGGGAGTGCCAGGGGGCTGGTTGCAGTTTATAACCAGGACCCATTCATTCTCTTCTACCATTGAAGATACTTGAATTTCCATCATTATGTGGTTTTAATGAGACTTTAATTCAAAAATAATGTCTGGAGAGGCAGAGAGAAGCAACCAGGGCTGGGGATGCAGTGCATCCGGAGCTTCACCCCATTGTAAGCTCCTTCCCAAAAGCTCACAGGATCCATATTCTCCAGAGGATTGTAGCTCCGAAGCACAGTGCTTTGCAGAGAAGGCATAACCCAAAGTGAGTAAAATAGAGCTGATTTTTATGGTATCCTCTTCTAGTTCAGCCCCTGCTGAATTTGGCACAAGCTCTGAGTGGCTCCATTTGGAGGAGAAAAATTACCCCAGGAAATTAAGAGCCTGTCATTTTCAAACCTGTTCAGGGCGTGAACCAAATAAGAGAGTGATGCAAAAAATGAGGGGGGAACACTGAACCTGCCCAACCCAGCTCTATTCAGACCTGTCAAACCCAACCCAGCCTTACAGATTCCAATAGCAACACTGCATTGTGAATGCAAAGATCATGATATTGAGCCATGCTGCCCGCGAGGAACATAACCCTGCTGTGCAAGTAATGATGACACCTAGCTTTTTTCAACAGCAGAGCTCAAAGTGCATCAAAATTCTAGTTTATTTAGCCTCACAATGCATCTGTCGGCAAGAAGTGCTAATATTCCCATTTTTGCTGATAGGGAACTGAGTCACAGCCAGGCTAAGTGACTTGGCAAAGTTACACAGGGAGTCTGTGGTAGAGCAAGGAATTGAACCCTCATTGCCCATGTCCTAGACTAGTACCCAAACCACTGCAACATCCTAAGTAGTTTAGGTTTGTAGAAAGCCAAATCTGGCTGGGTTTGCCTACCCTGGATATGTAACCACTCTAGGAAATCCAGATCTTCCACAAGGTCAAATTTCAGAGCCAGTGCAGCAGTACCTGCTTTTGGCCTATGACTGAGATGGATACAGATCAGTAGACTTAAGGTCAATGTTGCAATGGAACTTTTCCCAGGAGTTACAATTTTCTCTTCTCTAAAAACACAAGATGTCCAATAAATCTTGTCTCGCCCAAAGGATTGCTGTTTTGTTTATTGTCATCTTGGATTTACCCATCAATCTATTTGACAGACATAGCTTGGGAGATTATATTAATTCTGCTGTGTCTGCATTTTTCCAGTGAGTCTCATACACCCACCACACTTGGCTCTGATGGCCTCCGGGGCACACTACAAGGGCTAGTTGTTGACTTCAGAATGCCCCTTTCAGAGAATGGGGCAGGTGCTGAAGGTGGGTTTAGGAGCTGATGGCTGGGAGAAGCCTTTCTGGCATTGGGTCAATTTGTAAATAGTTTTGTTTCATTATTTATTTATGATAATAGACTTATTTTTAGGAAATTAACTAAAGAATGTGCTTGAATTATTCAATGTGCTGATACCTGTAGCAGTTAAAAAACTAAATGACATGTAGCCGAAGAGTCTCTGCTCTTTCCAGAAAAGTGCAACGTACCCTTGACATGCACATTCTGTTTTTTTTCTCCTTCAAGTAAATATTCAAATGAAACTTTGTTTCCTTTCAGATGCATTCTGGTCTCTGCAATCCTGAAGAATTCCAGCCTGTAGACCCAACCCAGGAGTTTATCTTTCCTCCTGAACTAATGGTAGGAAGTGTTATTCTTTCCTGATTTGTCTCCGTTTACATGCAAATGTTGTGAATGATCCAGCATTTACAACATGATAGAAGTCTGAAATGGAAAAGATTGTTGGACTAAATTCATCCTCAGTGGAAGGTGACTGAGTCACACCAAGGATAGAGTGTCATCCCGTCCACTTCCCTGCCAGTGCAGGAATGTACCTTAGAATTTCCTGTCTAGGTCATTTAGGCTATGTCTATACCACCGCGGTAAGTCGACCTACGCTGCGCAACTCCAGCTACATGAATAACGTATAAAAACAAGATTTAATCTAACCCACAACAACTGCTACTGCCTCTGCCACTCCTCATGCCAGGGACACATGCACAGGCCAATCTGTTACTCAGGTGGGACTTGTCTACATGGAGGGGTAATGTGCACTTTGGGGGTGTGATTTCTAAAGCACTTTGTTAATGCACATCATTTTAATGGGTGGTTTAGAAATCACAGCCCCATAGAGCGCATTACCCCACCATATAGACAAACCCTTAGTCAATTTCATGTCCTTGCGCAGTTTATGAGGATTTGTATTTTCATCTGATTAAGTGGGTTCACATTTTACAAGATCACATACATACTTTACATACCCCATCCTGAATGGCTGTTCAACCACAGCCACTCCCTAGCTTGCCACAGGATTTTTTTGAGCAAGGAGCCAAACTGTCTGCAGCTAAGACACTTCAATCAAATTGTGAAAGCTGACTGTGAACTATTCTCTTTTTAGGTGTGGTCCATTTAACCCTTGCATTCTCAGGCATATGCCTTTCAAAGACAGGCCAGGGAGTAGTAGGAAAATTAGGCTGGCATAACTACTTCGCTCAGGGGTGTGAAAAATCTCTTGGGCAGGTGGATTGCCTATGCCAACAGTAGAATCCTTCCCATCCGAGTAGGTGGTGTCTACACTGAAGTGCTACAGTGGCACAGATGCAACAGTGCAGTTGCAGTGTTTTAAGTGTAGACTAGCCCAGACACATATCATACCAGTTTAAGGACACACAGGTGCCTCTTGCTCAGGGATTCTCAAACTGGGGTTATAATAACGGCCATACTAGGTCAGACCAAAGGACCATCTAGCCCAGTATCCTGTCTTATGACAGTGGCCAATGCCAGGTGCCCCAGAGGGAATGAACAGAACAGGTAATCATCAAGAGATCCATCCCGTCGCCCATTCCCAGCTTCTGGCAAACAGAGGCTAGGGACACCATCCCTGCCCATCCTGGCTAATAGCCATTGATGGCCCTATCCTCCATGAACTTATTTAGTTCTTTTTTTGAACCCTGTTATAGTCTTGGCCTTCACCCTTCAGGGGATCACAAGGTTATTACATGGGGGGTCGCGAGCTGTCAGCCTCCACCCCCAAACCCAACTCCGCCTCCAGCATTTGTAATAGTGTTAAATATAAAAAATGTGTTTTTAATTTGAAGGGGGGGGGGTCGCACTCAGAGGCTTGCTGTGTGAAAGGGGTCCCCCAGTACAAAAGTTTGAGAAACACTTCTCTTGCTTAATATACGCTCTACAATAGAAGGCAGCTAAAAAAACCAAACAAGCTATGCATTGTGGATCACCCAGTTTAAAAACCAAACCAACCTTATAATGATCAATGATCTCTATAATGCTGGAACAAATCAAACAATACACCTGAGCCCGGCAGGCCTAAAGGGAATATTTGTGTATCTGAAATGGTTGTTTGATTCCAGCATTCAGACAGAGTCTTGGAACATTTTAAGCAATTAACAAACAAACAAGCTCTGGGATTTGAAACAAGAGCCACCACCCACCCCAACTGAGCTAAAGTTTCACTTCTCCTCTGAACTAAGGGCAGGTCTTCACTACGGGGGGGGGGGGGGGGGTGTCGATTTAAGATACGCAAATTCAGCTACGCGAATAGCGTAGCTGAATTCGATGTATCGGAGCCAACTTGCCCCGCTGTGAGGACGGCGGCAAAATCAACCTCCGCAGCTCCCCGTCGACGGCGCTTACTCCTACCTCCGCTGGTGGAGTAAGCGCGTCGATTCGGGGATCGATTGTCACGTCCCGACGAGACACGATAATTCGATCCCCGAGAGATTGATTTCTACCAGCCGATTCAGGCGGGTAGTGTAGACCTAGCCTAAGGCAATCCTAACTGCTTTGTGCCTGCTCAGACTGATTTAGGTGTGGACACTCCTCCTTTGCCCTCCCAACTTCCTCCTCCTCTCTCTCTGACTCCAGCATGGCCTAAACTTCCTCCCTCCTGGCTTTCTTCCATCCCTCTGAGACCCTCCAATAGCTATTAGTTCTTCGCCATGGCCCTCCAATAAACCCCTTTCTTCTTTCCCCCACCCACAAGACCTCCTGCTCCTCTGCCTTTACCATGGACCTGCAACAGACCAGGCCTAATTGGCTCATGATCCAGAAGTGGGTGGCAAGGGAGCACCCCACTGGTTGAGAAAAACAAACAAACCACAACTGAGGTCACTGGGACCCAGCAGGAACCAGAAGAGGGAAGGGAAGGAGCAGCTCACTGCCCACTCCATCCTGCTGCTTCTGCACTGCCCACACACCCAACCCCACTGCATCTATTATTATCCTTAACCACTGAGGACAAGACAAGGAGTAATGGGCTTAAATTGCAGCAAGAGAGATTCAGGTTGGACATTATGAAAAACGTCCTAACTGTCAGAGTGGTTAAGCACAGGAACAAATTACCGAGGGAGGTTGTGGAATCTCTGTCATTGGATGTTTTAAAGAACAGGTTGGACAAACATCTGCAGGGATGAGTCAGATAATACTATCAAGGCCCCTTCCAGACCTACATTTTCTTCCTACATTCGGAAAAGCAAGACTTGGTACACTCCTTTCCTTGCAAATAAATACAATTGCGTCAAAGAAACTACAGGCCCATTGAAACAATCTACAGGGTCTCCAACTTTGACTAGCCACTCAGGTCAAAAAGGAGCAATGAAAAAATCTTTCACATATTGTAGAGACTAGTTCAGATCAGAGCAGCAGCTCTGACCATCTCTGATTGTGTCCTGCTACTACCTGATTTTTTCATAGGCCAGGTGAGATGGTGGCACGTGAGGCAGGAAATTCTAATTGCCCACAGAAACCAGATTTTGACAGGCACTCTTCTATCCACTAGTCCTCCCTGCCTTCTCCCTGTATTAGATAAAATGGTTCTCTCTGAAGGGTGAAGATATGGCTGTGGAGTGAAAAGACACTACGTGTACTAATATGCAGCCTATGATATGTTTTATTATCTTCATCTTTCTAACTTCCAGCCTTGTAGACTCATCATGAGATCAAGGAATTAAGCTGCCTCTTCCTTTGTATGTAGCAATATCAGTTATAATGATTCTGGAGGCAACACTAGGGCCCTTGCTTCCGCCTGTACAACCACAAGGACATCAAATTACGCTCCATAGCGGTGGCTCTCCACCTTTCCAGACTACTGGACCCCTTTCAGGAGTCTGATTTGACTTGCGTACCCCCAAGTTTCACCTCACTTCAAAACTACTTGTTTACAAAATCAGACATAAAAATACAGAAGTGTCACAGCACACTGGTACTGAAAAATTGCTTCCTTTCTCATTTTTACCATATAATTATAAAATAAATGACTTTCAATATAAATATTGTACTTACGTTTCAGTGTATAGTATACAGGGCCGGCTCCAGGCACCAGCTTGGCAAGCAGGTGCTTGGGGCGGCCACTCCGGAGAGAGGCGGCACGTCCAGCTATTCGGCGGCAATTTGGCGGATGGTCCCTCACTCCCACTCGGAGCAAAGGACCTTCTGCCGAATTGCCGCTGCAGATCGCGATCACGGCTTTTTTTTTTTTGGCTGCTTGGGGCGGCAAAAACCCTGGAGCCAGCCCTGATAGTATATAGAGAAATATAAACAATTTCAGTTTGTACTGACTTTGCTAGTGCTTTTTATGTAGCCTGTTGTAAAACTAGGGAAATATCTAGATGAGTTGATGTACCCCCTGGAAGACCGCTACGTACCCCCAGGGGTACACATACCTCTGGTGGAGAACCACTGCTCCATAGCACGCCTATGCAGCCCCACTGTCTCCAAGGGAGTTGCTCAGTTGTAACAGGATTGGAAATTAGTAAACAATTCCATCGAAGTGCAAGAAGGACAAGAATCCAGCTCACTCCATCTCAGCTATGTTGACTCATCATGTTTAACTGGAGTAAAAAGCAACACAAAATGATGATAGTCAAAGTCAGATCTGTCTTTGAATACTAATAGATCAGCTTAGTAAGACTGTGCCTTTTCATATAGTCACTTTTCAGAGCAGAACCTCACTGGAACTGAAATTGCCCCTTGGGGACCTTAAGCCAATGAGAATTCACCTGATGAATTTCTCTGGCATTCCCTTGTCAGATGTGACTGAAACTAAATCTTGATGAAATTCAGTCATGTTTGGGAAGGAGGGCATCAGGCAGCGCATAGCCCACTGAACAACAATGGCGTACGTTTTGCTAAAGACACCAGGCCGAACCCTTTCTATTATGTAAAGCTCCAGTGGAAATTTAATGCCCAGGCAGAGAAGGTGACAAAACCTCAGTTCTTAAGATGTAATCGCTCTGCTTTGGCTGGTCACTGAACAACCATAATGGAGAGAGTCTTTGCTGGCGATTAGGGTAGGAGACTGGACGTCAAGACACTTAGGTTCTGTACTACTAACTTGTTATGCTGCTTCAGGCAAGTCACTTATCTTCTTTGTGCCTCAGTTTCCCTATGTGTAACATGGGGATAATTAAACGTACCATTGTAAAGCTCGATGGGAACCTCAGATTAAAGACACTATTTAAGTACAAGGTATTATTAACAGTTATTTTAAAGTATTTTGTTCTACTTTACACTGGTTGACAAATACCTTTGTTAGCCATGGAGCACTTAACCTTAACTTTATTTTTATTTTATTTTTATTTAACCTCTGTCATTTCCCCTACAGAGAATGGCTCAGGAACAGCAAAAAAGAACTCTAGTTTTCCATGGGGAAAGAACAACATGGATTTCTCCCAGTAACCTCAGGGAACTTCTGGAGCTGAAGGCCATGTACCCTAAAGCACCTCTCGTTGTAGGGAACACCAATGTGGGTATGGAGGGTCTGAGGGCCTCTTGTCATTGTTACTATCCAGTTGAAGTTAATGGAAGTTGCAAGTTCTCAGCACCCCTGAAACTGGGCATCCAAAGATAGGTACCAAAATTAGAGGCTCCGTTTGAATATTCAGGTCTGAGTAACTTACCCCAGTTCAGGTGGCACATCAGTGACACAACTGGGACTAGAACCCTGATCTACTGCAGTTGAGCTGAGTTGGTGGAGTGCAAGGTAGAAGCAGGAAGTAATGGGTGACTAGGGAAGAGATGGAGGCCAGGGCACAATTCTGTGGGGTTCTAAAGCTGAGGTGAGGAATCTGAATGTGATATGGAAGGAGACAGGAAACTGAGGAGCTTTGCAAGCACTGGGAGATACTTTTGCTGGCAACACATTGACTAGACCTGAGGGGTGCAGCATGAAAAGCAGAGAGGGCAGAGGGGAGGAGAGAGAGGAACATGAATTGGGAAAGGCAGCAGGATGGAGACTTTGGGATATTGGACAGGAAGAACCAGCAGGATTTTGCAACTGCTTGGCTATAGGAAGAATACAGGGAAAGTAATCCCATGTGACACTAAGGTCACAAGCCCTGGTGGCAGGAAGGATGGGGGTATGTTTAGTTCTTTAGATACATTCACAGTTCTGGAAATCTAACACAGCTGTTTTCTTCTGTTTTTCTTCAATTTCATTATCATTCTCTATCTTCAGGACTTGAGATGAAACTTGATGGTGTTCATCATCCAGTTATCATCCATCCCACTAGGATTCCAGATCTGCATGTTGTGAGTAATACAAACAATGGTAAGTCCTCGATTTGCCTAAAAATCCTCTTGAGTAATGTGTTGTTAGACACCATAAATTATTAGAATCTTTGACTCATATGTACATGGAACGTTTTATTCTCCAGTAGTGCTCAGTACAATAAGACCACGATCCAGTCTGTCAGCCTACCTGCCATATGGAGAGAACAGGATGGGGAGGTTCAAATTCTGAAACTCTGCTGCCATAAATTTCTTTGTTCAAACCATCTTTCACTCATTTTTCTGCAGGAGAGGAGCATGTGGGAGGGTTCTATATAGGATGACCAGATGAGATGAAGAAAATATCGGGACACGGGGGGGCAAAAAAAAAAAAAAAAGCCGAGTGATCCCGGCGGCGCAAAATATCGGGACAAACAGCAAAATCAGGACGGTCCCGATTTTATCGGGATGTCTGGTCACCCTAGTCCTATAGTTTTTTCTGTTGGTAGAAATTACAATGTTCTTTGTCATAGTCATTAGTCTGGCAATGTCTACAATCTATATGGAGATGCTCATGCATAGATCTTTGATCCAATATGCCAAAAGATTTTCTTTGGAGCCACTGAGCCAAGTTCTCAATTGGTCCAAGTCAGCATAATTCCATGGATGCTGATTTACACCAGCTGAGGATCTGGTCCGTTATGTCACATCTTAGTATGTAACATGGAATTGAAGCTGTAGCAAAAGTATGCAATGCACAAATTTTTCCTGGAGGCACTGGACAGAGCTGTTTATAAAAATCAGACAAACTGGGATTTTATTGCAAATGATTGTTTCCCTATTTGCGTTTCGCTTAGCTCTAGAATTGACACTGAAATAGTACTGATCGATGAATTGAAATTATAAGTATTTGTAAATCACTACACCACACACATCCACACAACTGTCCATTTAATTGTCACCTTTTATTGAGGTCCACATTAGAGAATGCCCTTAATGAAAGAAGGGCTTTTTACAACCACTGTAAACTTCCAAAATGCTCTACAAATTTCTACTGACACAGAGCCTGATCCAACATCCATTGAAATCAATGGCATTGTTTCCATTGACTGAAATGGGTTCTGGGTCAGGCCCAGGGGGCCAAATTCTGGAGTCTTTCAACAGTTTTTACTTCATCCTTAGCCCCAGTCAGTCAGACTGCTATTCGCCTCATGGGAATGCACCTGAATAAAGATTTGTCTGTCCCAAAGAAAATTACCCTGTAGATCTGTGTGTGTGAAATATACCTAATGAAAGCTGACTACAGAAGCAATATTTCCGTGGTCAGGTACAGTTGTGATCATTTAAAGTGTGATGCTCCTATTTCACTATTTAAAATAATTGGGTTTCAGGACTAGTGATAGGTGCTGCCTGCTCTCTGGCCCAACTCAGAGACATCCTGATGAAAGTAGTCCCGGAGCTTCCAGAGGAGAAGACAAAGATTTTCCGTGCTCTCTTGCAGCAGCTGAAAACCCTAGCTGGAGAACAAATCAGGAGTTTGGCTGTATGTTTTAATGATTATAGTAAACAGGACAGCATTGAAAGTATATATCTATGATCTTCACTTACAAATCTGTAAAGTTTGTTTAGAGAAGAGCTGGCTGTCTCTGGGGCTTGACTGGCATATCAGAGCCTTTCCATCTAGTAACCAGTTCAAATCCAGTCCATGCTGGTAATGACTAAAAGGCATTACTATCTGATAGCTTATATGAACTAAATTGGGGCTTTCTGACATTACCAATGGACCAGTCTCCACATCGCTGTAATTGGCAGCACTCTTATCGGCAAAGAAGCCAAGGACTGAATATGTATGAAGTTATCTTTGTCCCTCCAGAATGGGATTTAAGTACATCCAGGGCCTTTCACATGGCACCTCTGACCATAGGTGCTGAAAAAAAATAGCAGGTGCTTAGCACCCACTGGCAGCCAGCTCCCCTCCCCAACCCCCCCCCAGCGCCTCCCGCCCACCAGCGGCCCCGGCAGTCAACTCCTCCTGCTCGCTCCCAGCACCTCCTGCCCACTGCGATCAGCTGTTCTGCAGTATGCAAGAGGCGCTGCAGGGGAGGAGGAGGAACAGGTATGGGGCACGCTTGGGGGAAGGGGGTGGAATTGGGTGGGAAGAGGTGGGGCGGGAGGGGAGCCTTGGGAAACGGAGTGGAGTGGGGGCAGGGCCTGGGGTGGAGTGGAGGTTGAGCACCTCCGGGGAAAGGAGGAAGCCAGCGCCTGTGTCAGCTACTACTGAAATGCACAAATAATAGCAAAGTTTACCAGATAAGCAGTGACACATTTGCCCACTTGCTGTGAGGAAGCTCAGAATCAAGATGTCCGTTGCTTCTCCTCACTTTGAAAGACTTTGCATCATTGCCTCTGACCCACCCTTCCATTTTTCCTTAAAACTCAGTTGCCCTAGTTCTTTTGTGGCCCCTCCCCTCTGGCTGAAGGAGTGGCCTTTTCTCTATTTTTGGGCAGGTCATCTACCCGGGGTCATGTTGGTGTCCTTCGGCTGGGGTTATAGGTCAGGACCTTCCATGAGCTGTAAATTAAAATGAGAGGGAAATTATCATTTAGAAAAGTTTGAATACGAAACTTCAATTAAGTTTGAACAATAAATTACCTTAACTTCTTAATATCCCTAAAAATGGGATCATGTTTTAGATCAATATTGCTATATATGGAAAAGACAGCAATTAAAATAGCCTCTTTGTTTGTTAAAGTCCTTAGGTGGACATATTGTAAGTAGAGGTTCAACTTGGGATCTGAACCCTGTCCTAGCAGTTGGCAACTCTGTCCTCAGTCTGGTATCAAAAGGTAAGATTCAGCATCTCTCTGTTACGTATCTGTGAGAGCATCACTGTAGAGCACAATTAGCAGTACAAGTGATGGGTATCTTTACTTGTTTCCTCCACATCGGTAGACACAGGACAAAATTATTCTGGTGCTTTCCTGTGATTGTCACTGGGAAAAAGTGTTAGCTAATGCAGGCTGCTACATTCCTTCCTGCTGCCAGGTGCAGACGGGAACAAAACTAGCAGTGCTGTGAATGTGAAGTGGAGGGGCAAGGAAGAGAAAGATGTCCATGTGGTATCAACAACCTCCCCACATTGCTGCCAACAGTTCCCCTGCAAAGGCCAGACTGGCCACCTTTAACCTACAATTTTGTACACCCTCCCAATGGTTGCTTTTGCTGTAATGTCTTACGCAGCCTGAGAAAACATATACCTTATTTTCATACATTTTGAGCACCCACTACTCCTACTGATGTCACTGGGATTATGCAGGGGAGAGGGGTCAGCACCTCTAAAAATAAAGCCCAAAGTATTTCATGCTGGCACTTAAAATCAATGGCCACTTTGAAAATCTTGGCCTTAATGAGTAGCAGCTTTGAACCAAAGATGTTCCAGGATAATTTGCTCATCATGAAGTCAGATAATTTCTGCCTTTAAAGCTTCCTGCACGTTAGCTGTTTAATGTCCTAAATGTTTTTGTTTAAAGCTTTTGAGTAAAAAGAGGAGAGCTACTTAATCAGCTTACTAATTCGTCTGTCTATTACTGGCACTAAAATCAGCACTATTAAACATCATGCAGACAGCATAGTATTATTAGCATTTATTATTTGTATAGCACCAAAGTTCAGTCTACTTAACAGGGACAACAAAGACAAGTGTCCCTACCCTGGAGAGTTTACAATCTAAGACCAGATCCTGAAACATGCTGACCACACTCCCTTGACTTCCATGGGAATGGAGAACTTTAGTTTAGACCAGGGCAAGTGATTTGCATGCCCCCCCAAAAATGGCAACCCCTGGTCTGAACAAGCATGGAGGATGCCATTTTGTTCTACAAAATAGTGTCCTCCAGACAGCATGACCTCACATGCACCGCCTGGAAGACACCATTTTGTGGAACATGAGGCATGCATGTATATAATTGAATACACAAGGCATGTGCTGCAGGAAGGAACCAAGGTAAGCAGAGGTAAGTCAGCAGTGGCCACTGGCCAAGTTCTATTAAACTTATATATAGGAGAAAATAGTAATTCATTGAGCACTCTATAGAGAAATTATATGCACACTAAAATTGCCATTTTTAAACAAAGCCCTTAGATAATTACATACATAATTAATTTATTTGAAATGTTACTGTTTTCTAAAACAAGAAATCTATTTAACTATTTAAGATATTTAAAAACAAGATGTCACCCCTATTGTTCTCACTTTATTAGTACACCTGAATCTTTTCCTGTTTTAAGTGTATCCTTGAAAATTGCCTTTTTAATATATGCTTCTCTTTCACTTGTTCTCCTGTTTGGTACCATATACTCTCTCACCAGCCACTGCTTTGCAAAACAAGATTTCTTTGTAAAAGCCTATGGCATAAAGCTTCCAAACAGATTGCTGTATAACGCTCAATTTGGAATCATGAAAGTCTTATTAATGGCAAAACAAAAGTGCAGAGAAGTAAAGAGAATATCAAATACACCCGGCAGTTGTTCACAGTGATCACTGTTACCTACCTTTTCCTCACCGGTGCTATCCTACAGCTTAGACCAAGCCAGAGTGAACTCTCACAGCAAATGTAGAATGGAATACACAAGGCATGCAAATATACAGTTGAATCGTTTGCGATAGACCAGAGCTAGCAAATTTATTTGTTTTTTTAATAGCAGTGTTACGATTTTAGAAAATAAAACTTTTCCTCTGTCATCTAAAAAGTTGTTGCATACCTTGCTAAAAATGTCATTGCATGCCACTGAGTTTAGAGCTGGTGAAATCATTCATTGTGAAGGATTTGTTACAGATTTGAGCCCTTTTTTCTTTTTGTGAATCTGTATTTGAATACTCATGGGAAAAATTTTGCAGGATCAGTGTCATTCCTAGATACCTAAATACTAGCGTATGAATGTAGGATGTATTTTTTAGTATACTTTTCTTTCACAGATTAGATTATTTGCATCTGCAAAGTGCAGACTTTCCTTTCACGCTCCACATTCTCTAAGAAACTACACTTCTCTCCAACAGACGGAACACGACAGATTCCTTTAAATGATCAGTTTCTTGCTGGATATGGAAATGCAGATCTTAAGCCAAAAGAAATCATAGTCTCGGTTCTCATCCCGTACTCTAAGAAGGTAAGAGCTCTGGGGTCCTTTCTGGACTTCTTTTAACAGGGTGTGCTATACGTAATGTTACAGAGCCTTTGAACAAAAGGGAAATAATTTTAATATGCACTGCAAGAACTTCAGTACCAACGTCACCTGGGGACAGATCCTGCAGATGTTTATGACACAATTAATCCTTACGAGCAGTACCACCGACTTCAGTGGGGTTACCAGGGCCGGCCTTAGGGAAAATGGCACCCTGGCCTCCATGGGCACAGCACACCCCCTCCCACACTGCTCCTAACACCCATGGGTGTCCCTCCATTGCCTCTGGCCTCAGCAGGCTCCCCAGGTACCCCCCCCCTTCACCCTAACCGCTGCACCCTCCTCCTGCGCCCATGTGGGGAAACTGACCTGGATGCACAGAGCAGCCAGCATTGCTGTTCACTCCCCCAGCCCCGCCAGAACATTGCTCCTCCGCGCACCCCTAGAAGGCTATGGGGGGGTGAGAGAGCAAGGAGCAACATCAGGGCTCCCTGAATCTAGGTCACTTTCCCCACCTGCACTGTGTAAGGGGAGGGCAAGAGATCAGCAGAAAAATCCACACCCCTGAGCAACATAGTTATACCAACCTAACCACACACACACACACACACACACACACACACACACACACACACACACACAAGGATAGACAGCGTTATGTCGATGGGAGAGATTCTTCACTAAAAAGAAGCTGTAGCACTGAGCAGGAGAAGCAGAAGGTCCCTAAAAGTGGGGTGGGGGGCACTGGCGCCCAAACTGTGGCCCTGCCCTCTGCGCTGCCCCTTCCCCTGAGCCCTCACACCATCACTTCCCCCAAGGCCCCACTCGCTCCTCTCCGCTCCCTGCCCCTTGTCTCTCGCCCTTACAGCCAGTAAAAAATGGGAGGACCATGACCCCCGGACCCTCCCTGTTCCAGCACCCCTGGCACTGAACATGAAGACAAGCCCTAAGTCTCTGCTTTCTAGGGGTAGTGTTATGTTCTCCCAGATATATCAGCTTGCATTTTGCCAAGCTGAAACTCAGTTTATCATCTGTCCACCTTTCTAATCACTGGGTCTCTTTATGTTATTTCTCTCTCCTATAATATGTGCGCAGGCATCCCTCCTCAGTACTGTAGCAGCACAGGATGCCCCATTAATCCCAGTGACGAGGTAATACTGGTCCCCCATCCCCCAAATGAAAAGTCAGATTCTGCCCCCCTCCCACCTGGTGATTAGTAACTTGCTCTCTGTAGTCCTGTTGATTTCACTGATTTCAATGGGACAACTCTCAGAGTAAGGTAGATCACTGTGAGTGAAGGTGACGGAATCTGGCCCTAAGGAGTTGGGGAAGGGAAATTGTAGTATTAGCAACTGTAGTGTTATTAGGTCCCTCTAGTGGATATGGAGAAAACCACAGAATAAAAACCCAGATAAAGGTGAGAGTGCTGAGATTCAAACAGACAAGGAAATGGCCAAGGGAGTCTCTGCCAGTGCTGACACTGCAGGATCTGCCCAGGCTAAAAAGAGAAAACAAGGAGACCCCTTCATGCTGTCTGGAGTGCCTCACCTCTGTGAGTGCCTGCCTCAGGGCAGATTGTCAAAAACAGAGAAGACATCCCAAACTGGTGCTGTGTTCTGTGATTAGATTTCACCAAGCCAATAACAAATGTGAACTCCTGGATCATTATACCAGTCTTATCATGCAGTCACAGAGATTCCTCTTAGACTCTCCAGTCTATCTTGCCACCCAGACAAACTGGACTTAGTGATAAATGGTCACTTGCACCAAAAATCACACCACATTCAGGTTGCTTCCAGTCCCAAGAGACCAGTCACTTACACCAAAGACAACACCTATAGCCAGTCGTGTAATAAACTATCTAAAGGGTTATTAACTAGGAAAAAGAAATTAGAGTTTACAGATTAAAGCAAGCAAACATATACACACAAATGAGTTACCATCCAAATCCTAAAAGTGACAGAGTTGTAGTGATCTGTCAATTCAAAGTGTCTTTCAGGGCAGATCCAGGGGGCAGCCCCTAGGGATCGCTGGCTTCAATTTGGTGTCTCTAGACTTGTCAGAGTTCAAACGGTAAAAAAAAAATCAAATTTTTCCTGTGACCTTAAGAACCTACTAGGGGGGAGAAGGTGATCCCTATCGCCCCAACTTTCTTCTCAGCTGGGCCCTCAGGGAATCCCTCCACAATCTGGAGCAACCTGCTTCCTACCTCTAGCCTCTGGATCCCCACCGTGGACCTCTCTGGTCCTACGTGGGTTCCCATCTGTTTGGGTTCCCACATCAGCCCTCCCAGCCCTTGTGTGGGTTCCCTGGTTAAGGTGGAGCCTCTCTGCCCCAGCCCCCTTCTCTCTGGGGGCCTCAGCCTGCACTACCCCTTCCTGGCGCCTAGTCCCAGACAGAGCCTTGGCTTCTGACACTCCCCCTCTCTGCCTCAGGGGGCAATGCCTCTTTATGTGGCCCTTGGTGTGGCAGTGGAAGCACCCTCGGTGCCTTGCCCCTGCCACAGCCCTAGTCTTGCTTGTGTGGGCCCTAGCCCTTTCTTCTGGGCTGGCCCGGGCCTTGGGAGCCCTGTAGGGACACTCTCTCTTTAGGTGTCCCTGCTCCCCACAAGCCCAACAAGGTTGGGGCCCCCCTGTTACTCTCACAGGGGGTGCCTTTTCTGGGTAAGGGCCTCTCTGCCCTCTCCCAGTAGGGACACTCCCTCCTGTAGTGCCCCTTTTGCCCACAGGCAAAACAATCTTTAGGCCCCGGCACTGGCCTCCTGCCCAAGGTGCCTGGCCTCCTATACAGTCTGGGTGCCCACCCCCGCAGCAACCAGAACAACTCCCTCTGCTGCTCAGCAAGCCGAGCTACCCAGGCCCTCCAGTAAAAGTCTTTCTTCTCCACCATATTGTCTTAGTTTCTTAGTCTCAATGTGGCATAAGCTGCCTAATCCTCGCTCTGCCCCTTGTGTCAGGGGCGGACTGCTCATGCCTACATTCTCCACCACTTGTAACAGTGTTGGGACTCACCACCTGGCGCCTCCTGCTGGTTGTCTCTGGGAATTAGCTCTGTCCAGTGGAGCTTCCCCTCCTTGTGGTGTCCCATCCATCGTCTCACCCTCGGTTGGCGTCTGAGCCCGCGTTACTCACCAGCTCACGGCGTCCTTTCTCTTATTGGCTGTGCGACTGCACAGGCCCACTGGCCTGCTGCAGCCTAAATTCTCAGGGAGTGGGGCAGCTGCCCCACTACATGCTGGAAGCAAACTTCAGTAACAATAACGCACCAATCACACTGGGAGTGACTTGTGCCAATACTGATTGTCCAGCACTTCAAAGTGGGTGCTTCTGACAACACGTTGAACCATTGTGGAAATCTTTAGTTTGTCATATCAGCCTGTGAATAGGCTTATCACGAGCATGTCCTCCGCGACATGTCAGACCATCACTAGTTAGTACTTGGAAAAAATACAGAAATTTAACTACATCACTGTATAATTTGAGAAAAATATTCTTTTTCTTTCTTTGGGTCACTTGTGATTAATTAAGACTCAGAACAGAGTCAATTTCTGCCAGCGATGTAATTCCTCCTTGTTTTCTTTTGATCAGGATGACTTTGTGTCGGCATTCCGACAGGCCGAGCGCCGGAAAAACGCTGCATCAGTTGTGAATGCTGGAATGAGAGTCCTTTTCAAACCAAACACTGACATCATTATGGACCTGAATATTTTATACGGAGGCATTGGCCCTACCACAGTCAGTGCAAGGAAATCCTGCCAGAGGCTCATAGGGAGGTACTGTATGATTTAGTACATCTCTGACAGAAATGTAGTGGGCTCTATAAACCCTTGGTTCTGCTATATTCTGCTGATAGAGACCGAAATGTAGAGATCTCAGCTGTTGCACATCTCGCCCACAACCCCCACTGTCCAGAAAGTGGGCAGCAATAACAATGGAGTGGGGAATATCCAGGATGCTCCAACCTGATACAACTTATCCCCTGGCAACCTCTCCCAGAGGTTCTCCTGTGAAGCTCCAACCCAAAGATAAAGTTCCCTTCTCTTGGTGGAACACCCATTGCCAGGGGTGAAGGAATTTGCCAGCACAGTAGCCTCTGCTGGAACAAAGGTGCAATTTACACCTCACTGTCTCAGAAGTGGTGAATTTAACCCAATCAGTTGTAAATGACAATAAGTGATCTTATTAAAAACTGGAGGACTGCATGTTTCCTGTGTAATTATTGTAGTGTGTGTAGTACGTATAATGAACACTAATCTGACATAAATGTGCATGATGCTGCAGAGCAGTGCTATAAAGAAGGGGTTAAATAATTGACACTGCTAATTAGAGTGGGTTGAAAAATTAAATAAAATAATCCTGCCAATTTCTAACTTGTTTTTGTTCAGATGGATTTTGAAATTAACCTTGGTTGGTTGGTTGGCTGTGCTTTGTTTTGCTTGAAACATTTGCTGTTCCTTTTTTTTTTAAATCAACATTTTTCATTTTTGGAAAATTATATTTTTTCAAAATGATATTTCAGTTTTGAAAGTGAAATGAAAGTGAAAATTTTGTACAAGTGTAAACTGGTTAAAATTGGCAGTGGAAAAAATATACACACCAATAAATGAAAAACAATGACCAAAGTAACACTTCCATTGAAAATTTTCGAAAAATGGAAAATTTTGAGGAAATCTGAATGTTTTCCTGAACATTTCTATTTTCTAAAAAGAGTCTTAGTTTCATGAGAAAAAAACATTGAAATGAAAAATTCCAACCAGCTCTACAGCTAATACACTATGACAGGGGTTGGCAACGTTCGGCACGCGGCTCGCCAGGGTAAGCACCCTGGCGGGCCGGGCCAGTTTATTTACCTGCTGACGCGGCAGGTTCGGCCGATCGCGGCCCCCTCTCGCCGCGGTTCGCCGTCCCGGGCCAATGGGGGCGGCGGGAAGCGGCGCGGGTCGAGGGATGTGCTGGCCGCGGCTTCCCGCCGCCCCCATTGGCCCGGGACGGCGAACCGCGGCGAGTGGAGGCCGCGATCGGCCGAACCTGCCGCGTCAGCAGGTAAATAAACTGGTCCGGCCCGCTAGGGTGCTTACCCTGGCGAGCCGCGTGCCGAACGTTGCCGACCCCTGCACTATGACATAAATGGTTACCAATTAGTTGGAAACAAATAAGACGTGTCTATGCTGCAATAAAACACCCGTGACTGGCCCATGTCAGTTGACTCAGGCTCACAGGGTTCAGGCAGTGCAGGGTTATAAAATTGCGGTGTAAACATTCAGGCTTGGGCTGGAATTCGAGCTCTGGGACCCCATGATGGGGGAGGGTCCCAGAGCCCAGGCTCCAATGTAAGCCTGCATGTCTACACTGCAGTTTTATAGCCCCACAGCCTGAGCCCCACGAGTCTGAGTCCGCTGACACAGGCCAACCACTGGTGTTTTATTGCAGTGTAGACTTACCCTCAGTGGTCCGCTTATTAAGACTTGATTGCAGCAATCCTTACATGCACATAATTCCTGCTGAAATCAAAAGGTACAAAAGGACTGCAAGATCAGGCCCATGTGAATTAAACTTTTGTTACCTAACACTTCGGCTTTAGCTGCAGTTTAGTATTATAAATAAGTATGTGTGTGTGTGTGTGCATGTCTGTTTCTCCACCAGGCAATGGAATGAGCAGATGCTGGATGAAGCTTGCAAACTGGTGCTTGGAGAAATTTCTCTCTCCCCCTCAGCTCCAGGAGGGAAGGTGGAATACAGAAGAACTCTGCTTGTCAGCTTCCTTTTCAAGTTCTACCTGGAAGTGTTGTATGGATTAAATAAAATGGTAAGTGGTTTCCCTCTGCATTTGCACAAACTGACTTTTCTTGGGAAGGCTATTCCCAATGTTCATTACCAGGTGCTCAGATCTCATGGTGATGGCTGCAGGCTAACTGAATGACTGGACTGATACGTCCTTTATTGAATGCAAATTGTGCCCACACTCAACTCCTGCCCCAAGCACGGTTATTATACCATGCTAAAGAGCCCTGCTAGGCTAAAATATTTGTTCATAGTTAGAGTTTAACATGTTCTCAGGGAAGTGCCAGACCTTTCACTTCCTGATGATGGAATTCCTTTAGCTGTAACAAAATGTTAGGGCTGTGACAACATGTTTACATTTATAAATAATGTTGCTTCTTTGAGAGGGGCAGGTGGATGTTTTAAATACTAGATAGCCTGAGCAGAGCACATAACATGGAGAAATGGTCTGAAATCACCAACAGGGCCGCACTGCATAGCTGCATCAGACTGTCCAGGAAGAGTCCCAGAGCAATAATGCAGTAGGGTACACCAATGTACTCTCTGGCTGGCAAACACCAAGAGTGCAAAGCTTAAGGGTTTAAAGATCAGAAGATAACCACAACGAACCCATGAGATTTAATTCCAGCCTGAAATGTACCCAGAACCCATTCTCAGTACATGATCCCCTGTGTCCATGCCTTCTTGTGAACTATCCCAAATTCCATCATGTCCAAGGGGGAGGTGGTCCATGTTGCACTCCTTGTTTGCCAGTTAGTTTGAAATCTGACCCTGTCACTCTTTTTACCAACAACCACTTCCACCCCATCCTGACAATGGACTACCCTCCAAGCACTGTGGGTTTTGGTGAGATGGGTTGGGTTTTTTATGTCAGGTGACCCACTCACATTAAACACTGTCTATAGTTTTACCACTTGTGTAAACTCTCCGCCACTTTAAAAGGTGCCTGCTATGGCAAGGAAGTATGTAGCAGAATGGAATGTTTGTGACTCCCATTTGCATATCACTGCCCAGAATGCTTTTCCAGCTCACAACTATTTCACATCAGTGCTGGTGTTTGAGCTGTGGGAGCAAACTGGAAATCTTCGCTTCTTTAACATTTATGTTTTTCCAAATCTGTAAATGGAAATTTTAGCTTTAAAAGCGGTGATATGACATTAGTGTTGTTAAATTGCCTTTGTTTCAGTACCCAGCTAAGTATCCTGACTTATCAAAGAAGAACTTGAGTGCCCTAGGAGCATTTCACAGTGAAGCACCCCAGGGTATGCAAACATACCAGGTCAGTGAAGTTGCTTTCATAGCAAACTATGCCTGCTATGGACTGTGACTGACACATGCTGTCCTTAATGAGCGTTATACCTTCTGGTTTTTCATTCTAACTCTCCACTTATGCATTGTCTGCTTGTATTTATGTCACCTTGTATTTAGCTGTGACACTTTGACTACCTTTCCCAGACCTGAAGAAGAGCTCTGTGAAGCTTGAAAGCTTGTGTCTTTCACCAACAGAAGTTGGTCTAATAAAGGATATTACCTCACCCCTCTAGTCTCTCTCATATCCTGGGACCAACACGGCTACAACAACACTGCATTGCCTATATATTTTTTCAAAGGTTATTTGCAGTGGTATTGTAGCCATGTTGGTCCCAGGATATGAGAGAGACAAGGTGGGTGAGATAATACCTTTTATTGGACCAACTTCTGTTGGTGAGAGAGACAAGTTTTCAAGTTACACAGTGCACAAGGTGAATAACTTTTTCTTGTAATAGCGGAGAATTGTCTGCAGGTTTTGCATATGTTGTTCTGGCAGGGTGTGGTGCTGCTTTGAGTTGGAGCTTGGCTCTGATTATGAGCTTGGTGAGGTTGGGAGGTTTTTGAAGGCCGGAAGAGGGGGGGATTGGGAAATATTTATTTCAGGATGTGGTCCCCATTGAGTATGGATTGTAATTGTTTAATGATACCCCATATGGGTTCCAGTGTGGGGTGGTAAGTGACAACTAGGGGTGTACAGGTGGAGGATGGGGTTTTTTTTTTTTTCTGTATTGAAGCATATTCTCTCTGGGTATTTGGGTGGCTCGTTCCATGATGCGATCTATTTCTATGGTGGAATGTCCTTGTTTTGTGAAGGTAGTTTTAAGTGTGTTAAGATGTGTATTCCAGACTTTCTCCTGAGAGCATATGCTGTGGTATTTGAGGGTCTAAACTAAGCTAACCTGAACTAAAAGTTTCATTTAGCCAAAGTTATAATATGTAGGGTAGAGTGGGGAAATAGTTTGTTTTTGTTTTTCTAGCAGAAAATTTCCACAAAAACTAATTTTTTTCATTGTCATTGAGATTTTCAACAGAAACTGTCCTGTTTTTCTCTGAAAACCATAAATGCTGAAAACTAACCCTTTTTTCGCTTTTCAGCAGTTTTCAGCCAAAAAATATCAGCAGTTTTGAGCACTCTTTTTCAGCTGGAAATGTTTGCTTCCAGTTTTCTCATGAAAAATTGAAATTTTTTTTAGAAAAGCTGATAATTTTTGTGGAAGTTTCATTTAGTCAAAAATACAATGGTCCAGAGAAAAAAAGTTTTGACAGTAAATCTTTGACCATCCCTCATAGCTGGGTTGTTTCAGGCTATGTCAAGTGTATCACTGTATGCAATGTTGTTGTAGCTGTGTTGGTCTCAGCTTATTAGAGGGACAAGGTGGGTGAGGTAATATCTTTTATTGAACCAACTTCTGCTGGTGAGAGAGAAAAGCTTTTGAGGTTACTAAGGGCAGGTCTACACTAACCCCCCAATTCGAACTAAGGTACACAACTTCAGCTACGTGAATAACGTAGCTGAAGTTCAAAGTACCTTAGTTCGAACTTACCTCGGTCCAGACGCGGCAGGCAGGCACCCCCGTCGACTTCGCGTACTCCTCTCGCCGAGCTGGAGTACTGCAGTCGATGGCGACCACTTCCGGGTTCGACTTATCTCATCCAGACAAGACGCGATAAGTCGAACCCAGAAGTTCGATTTGCTTGCCGCCGAACTACCGGGTAAGTGTAGACCTACCCACAGAGACCCGAAGAGCTTGTCTCAAAAGCTTGTCTCTCTCTCCAGCAGAAGTTGGTTCAATAAAAGATATTACCTCACCCACATTGTCTCTCTAAATGTATCATTAGCAGTTCAGCAGCAGAAAGCACCGGAGCTGTGTACTAACTAAGGTTGCCATTATGGGCAACCACATTTTCAGTGCTATCAACTCTCTTTGAAATGGCAGAAGGGAAGGTTGACTGGCATTTAATTAGTAGAAACCTGAATGAGACCAGTTTTGTTAGGCTAATCTATACAAGAACATAACATAAGAACGGCCATACTGTGTCAGACCAAAGGACCATCTAGCCCAGTATCATGTCTTCTGACAGTGGCCAATGCCAGGTGCCCCAGAGGGAATGAACAGAACAGGTAATCATCAAGTGATCCATTCCCTGTCACTCATTCCCAGCAAACAGAGGCCAGAACATGCATTTACCTATCCTTTCAGGAAAGCAAGCAGGGCAGGGTTAAAGTGTTCCCTTAATACAGATCAGGTTTCAAATACTTTTTTCATATAACATGTACCAGATATTGCTTATTTGTAACTTTCTTGAAACAACTGGGATATTTAAGTTTGTGGAATAGCTCCTTGAACCTGGATGGTATAAGAGGCAGCATGGTCTAGTGGGTAGGACACTGGACTGGGACTCATAAGACATTGATTCTCAGCTCTGCCATTGAGCTGCTGTGTGAACTTGGACAAATCACTTTGCCTCTCTTTTCTGTCCCACTCTTTGTCTTGTCTGTTTAAATTGTAAGCTCTACAGGGCAGTGACTCTCTCTCTACTGGGTGTGTGTGCAACATTTAGAACAATGGGGCCCTGATCTCAACAGGGGCCACTAGGTGCCAAGGTAATATAAATAATAGAAATGGAATGACTACATAGAACTTTGGGTTTAGATTGTTAGCCATTAATGCCCTAGCCACAATATCTGGGAAATTTCAATGTGTGTTCAATGACACACTCTTATAATGGCAAAACGATTTCAGAAGGCATTTGTAAATAAGGCATTCTGTAGTTAGTGTTTTGTCTCTAGGATAACACATTCTTATTAAACAGGATGTAGATCCAGCGCAGCCTCCCCAAGATCCAGTAGGACGTCCCATCATGCACCAATCCGGGGTTAAGCACGCCACTGGGGAAGCTGTTTATTGCAATGACATTCGTGCTGTGGCTGAAGAGCTTTTCCTGGCTGTGGTAACCAGTCCCAGAGCCCACGCAAGAATTGTGTAAGTAAATAAGAGAGATGTAAGAAAAATGTTACAGTATGAGGTCACTTAGATGTTTCCCCCATTTTTTAACAGACTTGGGTCATACGAATGAAGCATGTTCATTTTATTGGATTAGGGCTGGAACAGAGCATGGTGGAAAAGGAAATCAGGAAACAAGGGGTGGATGAAAGTGTAATTCATATGCAAAGAAGGAGTTTTAGCAGCTAATACTTTTAAACATGGGGTCTTATTGTCTGGAGAAGAAAAATGTACAGCTGGGGACAGGTTCCTTGTAGCTGCCTCAGTCTAAAGATTCCTCAATTAGTGTTGCTCACTTCCTGATTTTCCAGAATGTCCCTCTGCAGGTCTGGTCTTACATAAGGTTTTGTGCCATGTCCTCTTCACGGTACCACCTTGTTAAAGCATGCTGGTACTGCAATGCCATTCAGTTATTCATTCCTACACTCATTGTTATTAATGGTATTTATGTTGCAGGATCAGGGCCCATTTGTGTTGGGCACTGTACAAACAGAAAAAATGTATTTTGACCCCTGAATGTGTATAGCTTACAACAGAAACAAAAAAATTCAGAAGGAGTGTCCTACCACCATCCCTAGGACTGACTTACATTATGAAGCAAGGAGCTATTTTTTATGCTTTGTTGGAATCAGATAAGGAAGAGTTCACATTCTAATGCATGGAGCTTGTGACGGGGTCGCCTCACCACACGGCACCTCCTGCTGACCATCCTGGGAATTATCTTGGAGTTGCCAGTGCGCCCTCCTCAGGTGTTGTCTCACCGTCGTCACCCCTGTCTCCATGTCCAGGACCCGCGTTGCTCCCCAGACCGCATTGTCCTCTTCTGGACACAGCCCTCCGGCTGTGCCCCACTCGGTTCTTTCCCCACTTCTGGGGGACCGACTGTCCTCAGTCCAACCACTTGACTCAGTGGCAATCCGCAGTCCAGGTTCTAGCCACTCGTCTCCGTGGCAGACTGCAGTCCATGCACTGACCACTTCCCTTAGTGGCCAGTGGGGGCAAGGGAAGAGGGGGGGAGCCCAGGCCTGCCCACTACTCCTGGGCCCGACCCAGGGACCCTATAGTCGGCAGCCACGTACTGCCCCTCCTCCAATCCTGCCACCTCCTTCCCTGGGCCACTTTCCTCACTGCCCCAGCACCTCCTCTGCCCTGGTATCAGGGCCTCTGTTAGGCAGCCATCAGCCTGGAGCTTTCTCATACTCTGCTGACCTTGCCCAGCACTGCTCTGTCCATGGTGCTCCAGCCCTCTAAGCAGCCAGTCTTCCTCCCTCAAGCTCCAGGGAGTGACTGCCTCTGCTCTGCTCAGCAGCCCCTTCTTATATGGGTCAGCCCGGCCCTGACTGGCTCCTCCAATAAACCTCCCCATAATTGGCTGGCACTACAAGCCTTTTCCTTATTGGCTGTCTCCAACGCAGCCTCCCCAGGGTGCTTTAACCCCTTACATACCAGTGAGGGGCAGCCACCCCATCACAGAACCCTTAACACAAAAGGGGAAATATATATATTGGGGTATCTTGAACTTTCCAAGTACTAGGACTACAATTTAAATAACTATTTTATGCCAGTCCCTGTCCCTTGTTCCCTCCCCCAACTTGTCCCCACTTTCCTGTTCAAATATACCACTACAGCAGTCGAGTATTTTTTTCACAATATACTATTCAACACATTTCAAAGTGTTTCCCAAGATTATGATGTCTGAAGAGGATATAAGGGGGATTATGTTTCTTTGTCCTGAAGCTTGCAGAAGCATTTGTATTCAATATATTTGTCCCATACATGCCAATTGTGGCACTGCCATTTATATTCTTCTTCCCAGAACAATTGATGTATCAGAAGCCCTCAACGTGCCAGGGGTGGTTGATGTGGTAACAGCTGAAGATGTTCCAGGGAAAAATGGCACTGACGATGAGCAAGCATATGCAAAAGATGAGGTACTTCTTGCTTTTGGCTGAGGTGTCTTGGTCTTTTATTAAATACAGTTTATTATGAAGAAGGAAACTTACAACTTTTGAAAATATTTTGCTTATTGAAAAACTGCTCTGAAAATGACTCCAATGTTTATGAGTACAGTGCCGGCCTGACAGTCTAGTTGCAGCACAGGGCATTGCCAATAGATGTTCAGAGCAGGAGCGGTACAGGACTCTTGGTTCCTGGGACAAAGGAATAGGGGAGGATCCCTTAAATCATTCTCCAGTGACTTTTGTGGCTGACTGAATGAATAGTGATCCTGGCTCTGGAGGGGTCTACACCCTGCCCTCCAGGAAGGAGAGAATGGCCATGCCTGGGTGGTTTGCCCTTTGGTGGGAGAGCCTGGGGCCAAGCCAACCATGATTACAGAATGAGCCCCACCTGAGGGGAATCAGGCAATTTCCTATAAAGAGCAGAAGGTGGCTGCAGCAAGGGGGAAGTCTGGGAGGTTGTAATCAAACTGCTGAGGGTGAGAGAGAGGTGCTCCTGTAGTGAAACAGAGAGACCAGAGGAATTGCTCCAGCTAGGAAGGTCTCTGACCAGACCTGGGGATTTTGGGCTGTACCTGGCTGAAGCTGGAGGGAAGACTTTTGTGTTTAGTTTTGAACTTTAAGTTAATACATCAGATCCCAAGGAGAGCTGTTGTGAACGGACTGGAAGACCCCTGTGTGGAGTTTATTTGAGGATCCAAGAAGGGAAACTGAGGTGATGGGCTGCATGCAGGGCTGCTCTGGGGCCCCCAGGGGGCACTGTGAGGTAGTCACTTGTCTACACTATGGCACGAGACCTTTGAGGATCAGAGATAAATAGAATGAGGAGGATCCTCTAAGAGGACCTTACTCCTTCTGAAAATAAAACAAATCTTAGCATACTGGCCGGTCAGCAGTTGCCTAATCCGGGGCAGAACATGAATAGACCCTGTGTGGCAACACTGCAACTGCAAGCTGTGTTCCTCTGTTTGACAGCTGGGAGCCAGACAATTATAGGATTTGTGTGTGGCCAAAATGCCCCTTGCCTGGGTCTCTCTCCATCATTAGCAACACACAGCCGAACATTCTGAATATGGTCGGACATTCTGAATATGGTTCCTTTCTGTTCAGGCCTTTTGTGTTCCTACATCTCACGTTTTCTGTCTCTTCTAGTCAGTGTTTCTCTTCCTTCCCAGCTGACTCTGAACTCCTTCCCTTTCCTTCTCTTCCTCTTGCTATGAACTTCTAACCCCTTTTCCATTCTTGCTCTCTTTGGTTATTCTCCTCTTCACCCACACCCTCCTCCTGTCAGCCATTCTCTTTCCCTCATGACTGTGCCCTGGCATCTTGCACCCTGATTGTCCCTCACTGCCAAATATTGGGCTGTGGCTGCATTGGGAATATGTCATGATTCCATGCATCAGTGGCCAGTCCTGACATAGATGCACGAGTGCAAACCCCTGGTGTACATAGGCATCAACTCCGTGGGTGCTCCAGGGCTGGAGCACCCACAGGGAAAAATTAGTGGGTGCTCTGCACCCACTGGCAGCCAAGCTCCCTCCTCTTCACCTCCTCCTCCCCTCCCCCCAGCGCACCGTGTCCCCACTCCTTCCCAGCGCTTCCCACCCCGCCGCCTAACAGCTGTTTGGCGGCACTTAGGACTTTCTGAGAGGGAGGGGGAGGAGCGGGGATGCGGCGCGCTCAGGGGAGGAGGCGGAGAAGTGGTGGGGCAGGGGTGGGACTTGGGGGAAGGGGGTGGAATGGGGGTGGGGTGAGGGTGGTGCAGGGGAGGGAAGAGGTGGGGCTGGGGCGGGGCCAGGGGCAGGGAGGGGAGGGGTCGAGCACCCACTGGGCAGAGGGGAAGTCGGCGCCTATGCTGGTGTAGACAAAGAAAGGTGTGATTTGTGCTGATGTAGCTTTTACTCCTACTTAATTTAGGGTAATCTGGCCACCAGTGTCTGGGATCAGAGCAAATTCCCACTGTAGTCAAGATCATAAATGTCAGAGGCATTTCTAATGCTAGAAATGCTATCAGCAATAGATGCTTGTTGCCAATAGCACTTCTCACATCTAATGAAATATGGTCTGCTCTCAGACAAATTCTCACAGAGTTTATGGAAGCACTAATTATCTGAACATAACCTCTCTCCCATACACAGTCACTGTTTGGTAATGGAATCAACCCAGGGTTTTCACCAGCTTATATCTGTTGGGTGTGTTGCAGGTGATCTGTGTGGGTCAGATTGTCTGTGCTGTGGTTGCAGAGTCAGCTGTTCAGGCAAAACAAGGGGTTGAAAAAGTGAAGATAGAGTATGAAGATCTGGAGCCAATACTGACCATTGAGGTAATAAGCCAACTCTTTTTTCTTGTCTTGTTAAGCTGTTATATCATTTCACTCACTGTTTATCTACTTGTGCAGGACTCTGTCAGGCTTCAAGTTTTAATTTGGTATCAAATGTAGGTTTGTTTAGTGGGGGTGGGTTTAGGTTGTGATTTCATAGTGTAAAAATCCCTTGCACATTTTTATTTTTTTTTGGAAGCATAAAAGTCTTTGCTTTTTGCTTAGTGGTTGCCTGCTCATCTAATGTATCAGAGGCTAACCTGCACAACAGGGATGAGATGTACCGCAAGGCAGTATAACAGAAAAATGTGCACTGAGCACGTCCATCTCTCCATGAGCTAGATTCTTAGCTGGAGTAAATCAGTTGAAATCAAGTGTGACACCAGCTAACTCTAGATGGAGATTTGGCACCATATATCCTGCATCAGTGTTCGAATTGGGGAGGTTCTCAGAATCAGGCCATATCTCTCTCTCTTCCTCTCTCTCACACAGACACACCTACCTACCTTTAGTACTATTCTCTCATAAACACACACACACTCACTCACATCCTATCTTTAGTATTTCTAGGCTGTGGGAAAGCAGAGGGCAATGAGACCTGCAGAAAAAAACAGCAACAACAGAAAGCTGTCTCTACAACGTCGATATTGTCACACTGAGTCTAGTACCCACATCTGTCTGTGCAAGGTGGCAGTTGGATAGATAACAAATGACTATACCAAAAAAAACAAATGTAGGGCTGTCAGCAGTATTGTGGTTGAGTTGTATGGGTTCTTTCCTTGCTGCAGGATGCAATAAAGCACAATTCATACTTTGGAAAAGAGAAGAAAATAGAACAAGGAAATATTGAAGAAGGATTTAAGTCTGCTGATGAAATCATTGAAGGTAAATTGCTGCATGCACTGGGTGGGAAGTCATAGAATACCAGGGTTGGAAGGGACCTCAGGAGGTCATCTAGTCCAACCCCCTGCTCAAAACAGGACCAATCCCCAGACAGATTTTTGCCCCAAATCCTTAAATGGCCTCTTCAAGGATTGAGCTCACAACCCTGAGTTTAGCAGGCCAATGTTCAAACCACTGAGCTATCCCTCCCCCCAAGTCCTGATGACTGAGTCTGATTTCCAACAGGTGTTTCAGGCCATATTAGAACTTCTATAGCGTTCTCACGGGAACTTACCTTGGGCTTGTCTTGACTAGGAAAAGAGCCAAAGTTTAGACTCGGTTTAACTAACGTGCAATTTCAGATTGACCTAAACACAGCCATTTTCGTAGCTAAAATGGAGCTAAAGCTGCATGTTACCCTCTAGGGAAAAGGTCAATTTTAGATCAAGTTTACGTAGTACATATTAGCTAAGCCCACCCATAATTCAAACTCATTTCGACTCAAGATAAACCCTAGGGATGATGAGAGATCAGACAGCAACTGCTCCAGTGTGACTCAGATGGCAGATCAATCAACGTTTCACTTTCATTAAAACAGAGGGAGAGGCTTTGGCCTCATTTAAAACAAAAACAATCTCTTCCCAAAGATTATACTGGTAAGAGAGAGGACTTATATTCATCCTTAAAATAATATAGCCTAAAATAGAACCATGAATTAAATGACTTATGATAGATGATTCCATCTATTTAAAGGGTATGGGACCTCACAAAATAAGATTTAATAAAGAAAACAAGAGAGCTAGCTTTTTGGCATATGAAGAAATTGACAACTTTTAAATCAAGACTTGGTAAGAGATCAATGACTTGGCACTGTTTTTGTTTGTTTTACTGTACTTTGAATAAAAAGCTTTAAGTATGTTTTAATCACTTAATTTGCATATAATTATTGTTTCTGTTATCTTAAAACAGAGACTGCAAACACTCATATAACTGAGTGAAAGATTTTAACACTGCTGGTGTCTTCTCTACCTCTCAGTAGCACTTCTTGAAATGTTATTTTGTAAATTCTTGCCACAGTACTTCTCAGAGAATCACCAAAGATATTCCTGTTTCCATACTTACAGCACCTTTGGAGGGATTCTTTTTCTCTTTATTCAGCAGGGAACCAATGCCTTTTGACAAATATGTGCTAAATCACGGACCTAGGCCTTTAATTGCAGGGTTTATTGCAGGCTTAAGCCCTTCAAATCCAGTGCTTATTCCTCTGGAAGGAATGATCAGTGCCTTCTTTTAGTCACAGTTTTTGACTGCATTCTTCCACTAACAGTGAAATAGTCCCTGTGGTGTACTTTGTTGCAAGAGGGATAGAGATATCTGTGATTGGTGAAGGAGTATTTTGAGCTGAAGTAGGCTAGTCATACACATACGCTAGTCATTACAGTAGAACTCACATTTAGAGATGTCTTACTAAAATGTGTGTTTAAACTACCAAGACATGCAGACTAAAGAATGCAGCTCTGTAATGAGCCAATAAGCCCAGTATAAATGCCCAGACAGTTAATACGTTTGTGTGTCTTGCTGTTTGTCCTCCCACAGTGTAAATTACCCCCAGTGCCCTCTATTGGCATCTCTGTTCCAGTGTGTATGATAGTCACCCTCTTGTCACTGAACATTACACAACATACATATTGATTTGCTTGATCATGTCGCCCTCTTGTGGCTGCAGCTGTGAACCCTAATACTACTACATGCCTCATGGATAATAGCTAGTGCAACGTCAACCCAGGCTCACTACAAAGGAGAAGAAATACAGAGCATCAACAAAAAGAGCTTTTGTAATGTGCTGACGGATTTCCATTCATGTAAGGAAAAGGACATAATAGGAAAGTGTCTAGACTAGGCAGAACAAAGGGCAATCACAACAGGCAAGTGGCATACAAATACAAAGAGGACAAGTAAGAAAGGAAGGGAAAAGAAACAAGATGAGACGTTTTCCTCATCTTACAGAGATATTAAAAAGGAAAAAAGGTTACAGTAAGATTATAGTAGCTAGAGATGGAACAGACCTACAGTATCAGATCCCTTGATGGGGGAATGTATCAGATATTAAACTGACACCACTCTTACCCAGGAGAAGAAAATTATGCAAGGGTTAGATGGTTGAAGAAAGAGATTTCCTTCAAATAAACACACCAGGCTCCCACAGAGGCAGGTTAAAAAAATGAGCTATAGCAATATCATAAAATAAATATTTCCATTCTTTTTTGTTCTGTGCAAAACTTTCTCGCAACCATCTCCCGATCTCATTTTGCTGTAAATACCCACTGATGCTTTTCCTGTGATTCTGCCTATAACAGGTGAAATCCACATTGGAGGACAAGAACACTTTTACCTGGAAACTAACAGTGTATTTGTTGTTCCAAGAGGAGAGGATAACGAAATGGATGTGCATGTGTCCACTCAAGATGCAGCGAATGTACAGGTAATACAAAGCAGTTTTGGATAGCAATTTCTTCTCCATACAAATAACTTTAAGGGTGGACTGCAAGGCCTTGCCAAGACCTGAGTTCAGGCTTTCTGTGTTTGTCCTACAGCAGTCTGATGAAATTCCTAATGCAGATTAATTGACTTGGGCTTTGTTGGGTAATAAAGCCCTGTCTGCACTAGTGCTGTAATAATGGTTCTTGCAAGATGCTCCCTTGAGTGCCCAGTCCAGTGTAGACAAGAATGAAGCATGTTGCCAATTGGTGTACAGAATGGTACTATTGATCTGTTTCCCCCTGCACACCCCCACAATCCTATCACACAGTTTTGTAAGTTGGTTCATAACATTATTCCTCGCTGTCAACCCTGCATAGGGAAATAGTATTAGTAGAGATCTAGAATAGCAAGGATGATGTTTAAATACAGCTCCGGATAACACAATTTTAGAATAGGGTCAATGGGGCCAAATTCTGTCCCAATTACACTGGTCAAACCCCACTGAAGTCAGTGAGGTAGTAGTGGTGTCAGGACCTGATGCTCCAAACACTTATTCAATCAAGTTGACTTACTCATGTGAGTAGTCCCATTGAAGTCAATGGGACTATGTGCATGAACGAAGAGTACTCATGTGAAAAGTGTTTCCAGAATTAGGCTCTAAGTGAGCAGAATTTGAGCCAGGGCCTGGAGGAAGGAACAATTTTCAGTTCTCTGAATAGATGCAGCCGTGTGTGTGTGCCCAGCTTATCGGAATTGGAGAAATTTGCCTAGCAGTACCCATAGAGAAGCGGCACTCACACCTTGTGACCATGGCCCCTCCTCTGGCTACATAAGGCAGCGCTGCCCCAACCCTCCCTCAGTTCCTTCATACTACCTGTGGCTGGAGATGGAGCTGTGGGTGTGGTCTTAACCTCACAACCCTTCAGCTAATTTAGGTTTTCTCTTGTTGTACATAGTTAGTAGTACCCTTAGTGTTAGGAAGAGTTGTGTGAGTTGTATTAATTTAGTTTTCCTCAGAGATGCTCTCACTGGGGTTTAAATATAGTCCTTCATGTGGAGGCGTGATCCCCAACAGCGATCCCCACACGCAGTGCTTGCTGTGTCTCGGTGAAGCCCACATTAAAGAGCATTGTGAGATCTGATCAGGTACTGCTAGGCAGATTTCTCCAGCTCCGGTGCGCTAGGCACGCGCGCACCTAAGTGGAATACACATCTGCAGCGCATCTCAAAGAACCACAGTTACAGAATGTAACCATTTCTTGTTCTATGAAGAAATGTAAAAGCCTTACTCAGTAGACAGCAGTAGAGTCTGGTCCCCGTGAAATCGGTGACCAAACGCCTATTGACATCGGTGAGGCTAGGATCTCCCCTTACTGATCTGAGCTGGTAAGTAGTTTTGTGTTTATTTATTCGTTTACTTTTAGAGCTTTGCAATTCAGCTTGAAGAGCCTGATCCTGGTCTCCTCATTTGGACAAAATACCTTTGGCGTTCATCTGAGTAAAGATGCTCAGGATTAGGCACTGTGCCTGTCTTCACACTGTGAAATAAGAGCAATATTACAGCTGCTCTCTAGTCTATAGCATAAACAGTCAATCTTTTCCATGCAGCTGGTTAGCTTGGTGGATGCTCTGTATTCAGTGGCAGATGGGTCTTGTACTTCTAGATAGAGTATCAACGTTTGCCCTAAAATTAGCAAAGTGTATTTTCCAGAGCTATTGTTCAGCGTCTGCTCCTCTAAAAGGACCAGATTCTGATCTCATTTCTGTCAGTGTGAATCCGGAGTAACTCCATTCTCTTATGCGGAACTATATCAGGTTTGCACTAGTAGCACTTAGATGAGAATCTGGCCCTGTTTGTTTATTTCTTTTATGTATTGGTAGTTGTGGGAGCCTACGCATTTTTATTATAGCTTTTGGTAAATAGCCTGTATAAAATCCAAGCAATTCACGTTCATAGGAATTCGTGGCTTTGGCTTTAGATGTCCAGTCCAGTAAGATCATGTGCCACACAAAACGCGTTGGTGGAGCTTTTGGAGGGAAGGTTACAAAGCCTACAATTTTTGCTGTAGTTGCAGCAGTGGCAGCAAACAAGTAAGTGTTATGGGTTTTTTCAGTGGTTTTACTGAAACAAATTAAAATTACTAGAAAGAATTGTAAGGGAACCTCTGACACGAACACTGATGACATGATCAGCCTGAACACACTTCACTTTGCCTTACCATCTGAATAGTCTCAGTGCCGCTGGCACTGCAATTCCCCCTGTGGCAGAAGGCCTGTACCGAGTTCTTCATGCAGTGGCTCTCATGGAGGATCACCTTATGTGGATACAAAGCCCATTAATTCAGGTTGTTCAGGGAGGGTGGTGTGAATTTTACCTTAGATATTTGATGCAAGTGCTTTGTACACTGGATTCAGTTCTTATTGACCAGCTTCAGGGGTTCTGCTCCTCAAGGCAAACTACCAAATGTCCATCTCTACCCGCTTGTAATCACCAGCAGAAATATGTACACAACATTTTGTCACAGGCAACTACCCATTCTATCTACAGTAACTCCTCACTTAAAGTCGTTCCAGTTAACGTTGTTTTGTTGTTACGTTGCTGATCAATTAGGGAACGTGCCCATTTAAAGTTGTGCAATGCTCCACTATTACATTGTTTGGCTGCCTGCTTTTTCCACAGCTGTCAGCCTCCCTACACCCCTCTCCTCCCCACAGCACCTCCCGCCCACCGGCAGACCCCACGGATCAGCGCCTTCCCCCTCCTCCCCTGCCTCTTTCCCGTGGCAATCAGCTGGCTTGCGGTGTTTAGAAGGGAGGGGGAGGAGCGAGGACTCAGCACGCACACTCCCCCCTCCCTCCCCTGCCTCCTGAACACTGCAAACTAGCTGATTGCCGCGGGCAGGAGACAGAGGGGGAGGGAAGGGGGAGCCTGCGCGCCAAGTCCTCGCTCCTCCCCCCTCCCTTCTGCCTCCTAAACGACGCAAGCCAGCTGATTGCCCCGGGCAGGAGGGAGGGGGAGGAATGAGGACTCAGAGCACCTCCCCCATCCCTCCCCTGCTCCTGCCCGTGGCAGTCAGCTGGCTTGCAGCATTCAGAACGGAGGGGAGGGAGGAGCGAGGACGCAGTGTGCGAAGTAAAGGGGGAGGAGGTGGGGGGGGAGAAGAGGCGGATCAAGGGTGGGGACTTGGGGGAAGGGATGGAGTGGATGGGCCGAGGGTTGAGCCCCCTGCCACCGGCAAAGTCAGTGCCTGTGCTTGCAAGAACAGCAAGACGAGCAGACCGACAATCCATCCTCTTCCACTCTCTGACTCCACCACCTCAACCAAGCTTCATACTCAGCAGTGATGATGGTAGTATTAAATTGTTTCTTTAAAATTGTTTAAAACTTATACCTGTATTAAATTGCTTGTTTAAAATTGTTTAAAATGTATATAATGCCTTTTGTCTGGCAAAAAAAAATTTCCCTGGAACCTAACCCCCCCATATACATTAATTCTTATGGGGAAATTGGATTCGCTTAACATCGTTTCACTTAAAGTCGCATTTTTCAGGACCATAACTACAACGTTAAGTGAGGAGTTACTGTTTATAGTACAGTCACACATGGATTAACTGGGCATTTATGCAACTAGAAAAGTTAGATGGACATCACCAGCTAGGACTAGACTCTGATCTCAGTTACATCATTCTAACCCTGGAGTAACTCCACCAAATTAGATGGAGTTAATCCAAATTTACTGTGGTATAAAGTAAGGCAGAATTTGGACATGGTGCAATTTGCTCGCATCCATTTGTTGTTGAGTGATTTCCCCTATATTTGTAGGGTATCCTTGCTGCCACGCCTCAAAACATACTAATATATTTATGACTGGACATGTGTTCTGCCTTCCCAAGAATGTAGTGTCCATCTTTGTAGGTGTATTTCAGTATCAATAATAATAATTACAGCTTCCCCTCCAAAAGTGCTGCATTGAGCATAGGGAGCCTACCTAAGGAAACAAGACCACAATAATACTTTCACTGTTGGTTTTGTGCCACACCTATTGTGCCAGGATAAGGTGCTTCACAGTTCATTGTGCTACCGTTGCCCACTGAATCTCCATTCAAGTCAGTAGACCACACCTGGTCTATCCAGCAGCATAGCAGGTATGGCCTACCTGGACATGGCTGAAAGTTCAGCTGTAGTCAAGTTGTTAAACAAGTACTGTGCATCTTATTCCGCTAGGGTCTGTAGTGGGGGCTGAAGATTAAAGAGGGATTGGACGTTCTTTAGCACACTAACGTTGGGGCATAATAGGATAAAGGTCTGGTTTTTTTCTTGTTCATTCAAGAGTTAAGAAATTTGCTGATGTTTATGGGCCAAATCTCCCACCCAGTCCCTCAGACCAACCCTGAGTAGCAGGGCTCAGCACAAGGGGGCTCCACAGAGAAGAAAAGGGAGGGAATCCGTCCCCACGACATCACAGAGCACAAGGGTCAGTAGCTGGCTGATTTGTACAGGGGTGAATCCCATAGCCTCATGCCATGGCCTGCCACTGCTTCTCCTCCCAAACCTTACTTTGTAGGGATGGAGAGTGCCTCGAAGGAACTGGACTCTACTGCTCACAGGGCATAAAAGGGTGAAGTCGGGAGGCTAAACAGAAGCAGGTGACAGGCTGTTCCCCCATGTTTGCTTCTATGAACAAAAGTTAAAATCTTCCTTTTCCTTCCTGGATGAGCCTAAAATAGACCCACACAGTAGTGGACAGTTAATGTGAGGTTAATGAGCTCTTGAGAAGCATAGTGGGCCAGTTCATCTCTGGCCTCACTAAGGTCACACTGGGAAGAATTTGGCCCAATAACTTTATCTTCCTGGTAACGGGCACTGTGGAGCTGATAAAAGTGAGTCTTTTGTGTCTGGTTTAGGACTGGGCGTCCAATCCGCTTTGCCCTGGAGCGAGATGAGGATATGCTAATCACTGGAGGCCGACACCCTTTCTTTGGAAAATATAAAGTAAGTGGGAGGGGGAACTAGCTCACTAGCACAAGAGCCTCAGCTGGTGTAAATTGGCATCGCTTCACTGAAGCTGATGGAGCTACAGCAATTGACACCAGTTGAGGATCTGGTCCTTCATTGGTTTAGATTTGGGTTTTTAATTTGATTGTTCTCTCTTAAATATTATTTCTGTAAACTAACTATAAAATCAGTGGCTACAAAAATGATTCAAAGAAGAGGAATGAATACAGAGCAAGAATAAACTTGAATGGGCTAATACTTCTCAGAGGTCTTTATGCAAAATATATGCAGTGTTTGCTTGTATTATTAATTGTAGCATTATGTTTATATTTATATTGCAGTAGTTTCCAAGGATCCAGCCAGGATTGGGGTCCCACTGTAGTCTGTGCTGTATAAACATATAAAGAAACATGCTCTCTTCCCCCAAGAGCTTGCAATCTAAATAGAAAGAGAGGCAAGAGCTGGAAGAAATGGATGCAATATATAAGCAAAATAATCAGGGTAGTGTCTGGTCAATGTCATGTTAGTTCCTCTTGTTTCTTTTTGGTTTGTTTAAAAGATACTCCTTAGCCATGAGCTTTTAACTATAAAACAGGATAGTAGTAAGGACTTGAGGACCAGTTCTGCAACCTTGGTGCACACCAAAGTCCTGCGGACTGCACAGGGCACTTGGGGTGCACTGGGAACTCAGAGACAAGCCCATAAAAATGAATTCACATATTAACATCTTTGTGTAAAGAAAATTGTGCAGATAAAATCTACCTGTGCCACCTGTTCAGAGCTTTTAAATAAGAAAAAAAAAAAAGCTGAAGTGTTTCAATGGATTGATATTCTCTCTCATTAAAGGGAATATGGACCCAGTCCTCCTGTCCTTATACAAGCAAAGTTTCCATTAAGTCAATGGGACCTTTGCCTCAGTAAGGACTGCAGGATCAGGGCCCAGGTGGAGGATTCTAGCTTGAGAGAACTACAGTTGCTCCAAAGGCAATTTCCTTTCATAGGCCCTCACTCATCAGAGTAGAGAATCTATAATAGGGTATTCTTGCTGCCACTCCCCAAAACATACTAATATATTTATGACTGGGCATGTGTTCTGCCTTCCCAAGAATGTAGTATCCATCTTTGTAGGTGTATTTCATTATCAGTAATAATTATTACAGCTTCACCTCCAAAACCTATGGTTCCCAGGAGGTTAAAACAATTCTATTGAACAGGAGCATTGTAAATGAACACTGAAAGAGGCTACATCTATAATATGAGCTTGGGGTGTGTTTCTCACACTAGCTTTCAAAGAGTATAAATAGTAGTGTAGCCACTGGCAGCTGCCCTGGCAAGTATTCAGGCAGGTTTGTACCAGCACGGCTAAGCTGTGCTGCCACTGCCTGTGCTACCACGGCTACACTACTATTTATACTCACGCTCGCTGTCATTAAGCTAGCACAAGGGTCAGCACATGAGCTGAGAATCACGCCCCTCGCTCATAATGTAGCCATAGCCATAGGCTTCGCAGGATATCTAAACCCACCACCCACAATTTTCATCAGGCTGTCACAATGGAAAAAGGTAGCTCCTATGCTGCAGACAAGTGCACGAGCAAGAAAAACAAAGATCTAGACGTGTGCTGAGTAATAAAGAGCCTTGACCATGAGCCAAATTCTTCCCCTTTGGCCAGCATCTTCCTATGAAGGTCAAGACTGGTTTTCAAACAGCTAGAAATCTATGCTTTTATTCATTGGGCTTGATAAAGAGAGTGAGATTGACTCTGTAGCCTCGTGGTCAGGTCACTCACTCACCTGGGAAAGGAAACTCTCAGTTTCCAGGCCCTGCTCCAATGACTATTTAACGATTTGTACAAATTGGAACAACTTCAGCAGGAGAGATTGAGAAAGCCCCACCCAAGAATGCCCCACAGCCCAGTGGCTATGAGCAGTCACCTGCAATGTGGGAGACGCAAGCTAAAGTCCCTGCTCCAAATGTAAGGGCTTTAGCCTGGTCTCCCACATACCAGGTGAGTGCTCTAACTACTACGTATAAAGGGGACCAGCTCCTTCTCCTCAGTTTTGTGAATGATGCCTACATCCCCTTGCAAATCTAACCCAAAAGTTTATTATTTTGGCCTAAACTATATGGCAAATTTGTATAGAATTCACAAATAGTTTCTGACAACCTGAAACTGCATTTTTCAGCAAATACACTATATGTCTGAAATATTTTGCCAAGTTCTAGTTCAGAAGTCTGAGCATCATGTTTAACTTGTATGCAGGTTGGTTTAGTTACAAAGAGCAAGTTGTCATAAATGACTGAAAAGACCTCTAATGTGTTGGTTACAATGTTACAGGTAGGATTTACAAATGATGGTAGAATCACAGCTGCAGATATTGAGTCCTACATTAATGCTGGATGTACTCTAGATGAGTCTGAACTGGTAAGTTCTTCTAATCTGGTGGTAACTTCACTGGCCGCAAAACAGAAGGAAAATGTTCTGAACAGCCATATATGGTAAGAGTCTATTTTTGTTAAGTACGACTTTCTGATTGCAGCAGAAATGCATCTGTGGCCTGGATTTTTGTTTCAGGAGCCCCCCAAGGCCTCTGTCTCCTATCAAGTTTAAAGAACAAAGGAAGTACCAATTCGTGGTTATAGTGAAAGCTGCCCAAGACCCCAGGCCTGTTACATAACTTCCTAGTTGCTTAAACCACCTCACAGTCTGGGCTGATTCTTCCCTCACTCCCGCTTGTTTTACACTAATGTCACTCCACTGACTTCAAGAGAGTTACTCTTGATTTATTGTAAACAGCAGCAGCAAAATGATCAGGCCCCTGAATATAACTCTGCTCCGCCTTTAAACAATCAAATTGTGTCAGTTCCTTGTGTGGTTTCCTAACACAGGTTTCGCTGTAATTCCGAAGGCAAAGAAACCACTTGAACAGGGATAATCTCTCTCACTACAGGTAATTGAGTATGCTGTGCTAAAAACGGATAATGCTTACAAGATCCCTAACCTCCGAGTCCGGGGACGTGCCTGCAAGACTAATTTGCCATCAAACACAGCGTTCCGAGGATTTGGCTTTCCACAAGCGGGTTTGTTTACAGAATCCTGGATAGTGACAGTGGCAGCCCAAACTGGCTTGCCGCCTGAGACGGTAAATGAACTGAGTTTAACAAATGAAATGAGACATAACGGGGGTCTGCTTCTGCTTCTACCTCTGCTCCCAAGTCAAAGGCAAAACTCCTATGGCAAAAATATGGGGGGGAGCTAGACCTTCACAAGCTCTTTCTATTGAAGTAGTTCATATTGTGCCAGATCCTGTCACCTTTACTTCTGCTAAATAGTATTAGTAAATAAATAGTAATAATATTTATTGATATCAGTGGGACTGTTCATGGAGTAATACACTATACAGTGACAGAATCTGTCAATGGAAGTTTATTTCTTCAATTTGAAGTCTCAACCTGCTGTGGTCAGCTCCAATCACTATAATAGAGTCTCTGCCCTCTCCATCCCATCAGGTGTCTCTAGTTGTCTATCTGACATCTCCTCCTGAACATCTGGCTGTTGCCTGTAACTCCAACTGGACTTCTCATCATTCCTACTAACCCTCCTCCCCCATCTCTATTCTTTGTCTTCACCAACAACTCCAGTCACCTAGTCCTGTAATCTTAGTATCAAACTGACTCTTCTCTTAACTTGTCCCCTCATATCTAGATTCTCACTAATTCCCTTTCCCTCTCTTACTTTGATATCACCAATATCTACCCTTTCCTCCTGGTACCCACTACTAAAGTCATTGTCCATGCCCTGGTCACCTCTTGCCTTGATTAGCATGCTCTCCTCCTGTCTGGCCTGCACCCCGCCTCTAGTCTGTGGAAAGTATGGCTGCTAATGTAATTTTCCCAGGACTCCAACAATGTTGCCTTCTTCTTCAAGTGTTGTTCCTGTGGGTGCTCCACTTCAGGTGTTGGTGCGTTCCAGCACCGTTGATCAGAGATTTTTGGTATCAGTGCTTGGTTGTGATATGCATGCGCAGTAGCCGTCTCGTGGCAGCATTGGAGTCTCATCTAGCATACGCACAGCCCTTTCAGTTCCTTCTCAACCATCCTCAGCTGTAGACAGAGCTCAGGGCAGTGCGGCAGCTTCTTCCCCTGTAGATAGAAAAAAGAGAAATATTAGTTAGATACTTTAGATAAGTTAGTTATAGTTTTTAGCATAGTAGTTAACTTGTTAAAAAAAATTATATTTGTATCCTCCTGCTCCTTGCTCTTTTGGACCACTCTCTGAGACATGCCTGGTTCCCCAGGCTTTAAAAGATGCAGCTCCTGCCGAGAAGAGATGCCAAGATCTGATCGACCCTCGCTCTGGGGGAGATGTCTCGGAGAATCACACATACCCCAAAAGTGCGTTGACTGTAACAACCTGAAGGCGAGAGCCTGGCATAACAGGGACCTCCACCTCAAGATGATCCTAATGGAGAAATTGCTACAACTGAGCCCTGACATGGGCCACCAAAAGCCCCTATCTAATGGCTCTCCGACCAGTTCAGAACCGACGAAGAGCACAGCTGAGTCCTCTAAAGAAAAGAGGAAGCAAGCATCAACCTCTCCGCAGAGGAAACTGCACAAAAAGAAACGGTCCCCTGCTAGGTCGTTACCTTCGGTTCCAACCACCTCTCAAGTCAGCTCTTACAACTCACCTGGCACCTCCGGCACGGGCCGTACCGCTGAGCCCAAAGCATAAGTAACTGAATCAAGACATAGGCATAGCCATGTCTTCTCCACGGCACCAACTACGCCAGCACAGGAAGCGGATCTGGCACTGAGCATGCCACCCCCATTGGCACTGACAACAACCTCGGCATCACCGACTTATCCGTCAGCACCGCCTCCTCTGTTGGCACCAACTGATATCACCAGGATGGGTCCACCGGCACCGACAAAGGTGAGCCACAAGATGGCGGCGCACTATTCAGCTCCTACAATAGCCTTGGCACTGCCTCCATGGGCACCGCAGCAATTCCTAACAAAGAAGGATATATCGGTATCTTCAGTGCCCCAATCACCACTTCTCGACACCAATAGATTTCCCCCAAAAAGCATCACCATGCAGCCCACTTTTCCCACAGCACCATTGGTACCATGCAACAGCGAGGCTAAGGACCAAGATGAAGGCGTCATCGCCCCACAACACTCCTCTCCTACTCAACATAGGCCAATTGGAGGAATACTGAGGACCAAAAGTCATCATAGACAGCCCACACATCCCTGGTATGGACAACCACGGATGTGTCCCCACATGGCGTTTCCCATGCAGTGGCCACCATGGGTTCTGTGGGCAGCATATAGAGCCCACTATGCCAGAACCTCATCGCCATCCAGAGGCAAACTTAGGTCTCCTCCACTTTCCCCAGTGGCTACAAAATCCATAGCCCCAGAGGATACAACAGAGATCTGGAAAACGTGTCACCACCTCACAATTCTTTTTCACCTCCTGACGAGGCCATTATGCCACCTCAATCTACAATGGCTAACTATTTTAAACAGTTTAAAGAACTGTTTAAGAGAATTGCGCTGAGCCAGGACATACCATTAGAAGAAGTCCAAGAAAATCAGCATAAATTGCTCCAAATTTTACAAACCTCATCCTCCTCAAAAATTGTATTATCGATAAAAGACACCATTCTGGAACCAGCTGAAACACTGTGGCAGACACCAGCCACCATCCCACATACATGCAAAAGGGCCTATAGAAAATATTATGTGCCGGCCAAGGGGATGGACTTCCTCTTTTCTCACCTGTCACCAAACTCGCTGCTGGTCGAGGCAACAAACCATCGATCCAAACAGCCTCACTTTAAATCCACAGCTCATGGTAAGGACCACAAACGACTGGACCTCCAAGGAAGGAAGGACTACACCTCATCCACGTTGCAATTTAGGGTCGCTAACTGCATACTTCACAAAGTATGACCATGACACCTATGAGAAGCTATTTGAGTTCACAAATGACCTTCCTGAGGACAAAAGCAAACATAATTTAAGAAAAAGCAGCAAAGAGCCCTGTGGCACCTTATAGACTAACAGACGTATTGGAGCATGAGCTTTCGTGGGTGAATACCCACTTCTTCGGATGCATTTAAGAACTTACTCACTAACGGGCAATTGGTGGCCAGGACTGCTTTACAGGCTTCCCTGGACATTGCTGATATGGCAGCGCATACCACAGCCATAGCAATCGTAATGCGCAGAGCCTCATGGCTTCTGTCTTCTGGCATCCCAAAAGAACTGCAACTCAATATGGAAGACCTCCCCTTCAACAAAGACAAACTATTCTCATCAAAGAACGATGAGGTGTTGCACTCCATGAAAGACTTAGGCGTGACACTCTGCACGCTGGGCATTTACACACCACCTGCTCAAAGAAAGCTCTACCAACCTTACCACCATTCTAAAGACACACTATTTAGTCTCCAGAATACTAGACCGTATGACAACAGACAGAGAAACAGAACACAATGACGCCAACCAGCTCAACCCCAATCAACAGTATCACAGCCACCATCTACTAAGCAACAGTTTTGAACAGTTGGTCAAGGGTCTGAGCGACCTTCCCCTCAAGACAATGCCACTTTGCCCATTTGGCCGTTGACTGAGACCTTTTTACCAAGCGTGGGAGTCCATCACGAAGAACTGCTGGATCCTAGAGATCATGCAATCGGGCTATGCCATCCCCTTTATTTTTTGCCCATCCAGCCTACCCACTTCCTGGTCCCTCTTCAGAGACCCTTCTCACGAGCACCCATTAAGACAAGAAGTACATCATCTACTGCAAGTAGGTGCCCTGGAAACAGTGCCTATGCAATACAGAGGAAAGGGCTTCTATTCCCACAATTTTCTGACCCAAAAGAAAAATGGATGATGGCGACCCATACTAGACCTATGAAAACTCAACAAGTTTGTTTGCTCCCAGAAATTCAAGATAGTCACATTAGGCATGATAATCCCAGTGGTGGAACAGGGGGATTGGTTTTCAGCCCTAGACCTACAAGATGTATATTTCCACATTACCATTCACCCAATTCACAGACTATTCTTCTGATAGATAGTAGGACACGAGCACTACCAATACAGGTTGCTTCCATTCGGACTGTTCACCGCACCGAGGGTCTTCTCCAAAACCCTTGCAGTTGTCACTGTGCACCTGCAAAAGCAAGGGATCATGGTTTTTCTCATACCTATACAACTGCCATCTGAAAGGCCCCAATCGGATAGCGACGACAGAAATCACCCCAATGGACTACTGCCCTCTTCCAAACCCTAGGGCTGCAATTGAACATACAAAAGTCGATACTGATACCCAAGCAACAACTAGACTTCATTGGAGCACACCCTGATTCAGTTCAAGCCAGAGTGTCTCTACCACGGACCAGATTTCTAGCAATAAAAAATCTCATAGAGACAGTTTACACCAGTCCACGAACCACAGCAAGAATCTGTCTACAGCTGTTAGGACACATGGCAGCCTACACATTTGTGGTAAAGCATGCAAGTCTACACATGAGCTGTATCCAAGGTTGGCTGAGTTCAGTATACAAACCCATCAAACACAGCCTGAACAAGACTGTAACACCACCTCCTGAGCATAGGTGCTGGAACTAGGGTGCTTGGGGTGCTTCAGCTCCCCCTGACTTGAAGTAGTTTCCATTATATACAGGGTTTACAGTTTGGGCAGTGCCCTTTGGTGGGCAAAGCAGGAGAATCTCTGCTCAGGGATCCCCTTTTATCAAGAACCACCCTCAATTATGATCACAACAGATCCCTCCTTGATAGGTTGGGGCGCACACCTCGATCATCATACAATCCAAGGCAGATGGTCACTAGCGGAGACAGATTTCCACATCAACTTATTGGAACTCAGAGAGGTACAGAGCCTGCCTCCATTTCCTTCCACTCATAAAGAATGAGATTGTATGGGTGATGACAGACAATATGTTCTACATCAACTGACAAGGGGGAGCGCGATCCCACTTCCTAGCTACCGAGGCCATAAAACTATGGAACTGGTGTATTCATCACCACATCGACATCTTAGCCTCCTACCTTCCCGGATGTCAAAATACCACAGCGGACACTCTAAGCAGATGGTTCTCACAGGAACATGAATGGGAAATGAATTCCACAGTCCTACAAAATATATTTCAACGATGGGGGTTTCCCACCATCGATCTATTTGTTACATCTCAGAATCACAAATGTCCATTATTCTGTTGAAGAGCGGGATTAGGACCTCAATCCTTAAGGGACGTTTTTTTCCTCACATGGGACACAGCGCTCCTATATGCATTCCCACCAATCCCACTAAACCCCAGTGTCCTGCACAAGCCCTAGCGTGGTCCAGACAGACCTGGGACATGACAGTTTGTGCTCCATGAACTCTCCCATTGAGACCAAATCTCCTCTCATAAGCCAAAGGTCAGATCCTCCATCCAAACCTGGAGAAACTCCATCTGAAAGTGTGGCTCCTTCATGGTTCCAACAACACGAATTAACCTGTTCGGAACAAGTCAAATGTGTTATTGAACAGCGGACGTATGTCCACACGCAATACTTACCTGCAAAAATGGAAAAGTTTCTCCATCTGGAGTCAGAACAAACAAATCACTCCCAACACTATACCACTGTCACTAGTGCTAGAATACCTCTTAGAGCTAAAGAACTCAGGACTAGCCACGAGCTCTATAAAGTACATCTCGCAGTGATCACCGCTTTCCATCATAAAATGGATGGATTCTCGATATTTGCACACCCGACCACTAAACGGTTTCTCACTGGCATACAGAATCTTTACCCAGAAGTATGCCAACCCATGCCCACTTGGGACCTAAACCTAGTTCTCAAAGGCCTTACTAGACCACCCTTTGAACCGCTGGCCACTTGCTCCTTGCAGGACCTCTCAAAGAAGGTGGCACCCTTGGTTGCTAGATGAGTGAGTGAGATAGGTGCTCTTATGGCTAATCCACCATATACTGTCTTCTTTAAAGACCAGATCACGTTGCAACCTCACCCCAAATTCTTCCCAAAAATAGCTTCACCCTTCCATATCAACCGACCTATTCATCTCCCCACATTCTATCCCAAACCACACAGAAGAACACAGGAGACCATGTTAAACACTCTAGATGGTCGACGTGCAATAGCATTTTACCTGGATAGAAATAAATCTTTCCACAAATCCCCGGGACTCTTCGTCTCGACAACATGCTATATCTACGCAGAGACTATCTAAGTGGATCTCGGGCTGCATCTGCTTATGTTATCAAACAAATAAGACATAGCCACCAATGGGGCATTCTACCCGATCCATGGCAACATCCATAGATTTTTCTGAACAATGTACCCATCTCAGAGATCTGCAGAGAGTTACTACATGGGCCTCAGAACATACTTTCATTAACCACTACACAATTATGCAAGACGCACAAGCTGATGCCATACTCGGTGTAACGGTTCTCTCCTTCACTATGCATACAATTCCAAAGTCTCCCCAACCAGTGGTGAGGGACAACTGGTTCTAAAAGGGCTTTTAAATTTAACAACTGGTAAAACTCCGGCAGGTGTCTGCCCCGCCCCCGGCTCCAGCTCACCTCCCCCTCCTCCCCTGAACGCTCCGACCCCTTCTCCTCCCCCCTCCTCTGCTTCCTGCAAATCAGATGTCCATGCGGGAAGCCTGGAAACAAGCAGCGGCAGGTAAGCTGTGGGGGGAGGGCGCGAGGAGGGCTCCAGGGAGGCGCGACGCGGCCCAGTCCGGCTCCAGCCGAGCAGCTCCCTCCGGCCCGGCTCCGTGGCTCCGGCTGAGGCTCCGGCCCGGCCCTGGCCGAGCGCCCCAGTCCCGGCCGAGCAGCTCCAGCCCTGTGGCGCGGCTCTGGCCCCGATCCTGGCCGGGCAGCGTGACTCAGGCCCAGCCCCAGTCCCGGCCCCGACTCGGGACAGGGAGCAGGGCAAGTTGGGTAGGGGGTGGGGTTCTGGGGGGCAGTTAGGGTAGGGGATCTTGGGAAGGAGTGGTCAGGGGACAAGGAGCGGGGGGAGGAGGGTTGAAGGGTTGCGGTTTCTGAGGGGGGCAGTCGGGGGCAGGACATGGGTGGGGGCGGGGGATGTACTCACTGGGCGGTTCCCTACCGGGTCTTCAGCGGCAGGTCCTTCATCCGCCAGAGCCGTGCCTCCGAAGACCCGGTAGGGAACCGGTTTCTAAGATTTTGGCAGCTCATCACTGCCCCCAACTATCGTGGACACTACTCTACAATCACCTGAAGTGGAGCACCCACAGGGCCAGCACTTGAAGAAGAAGAGAGCGTTACTCACCTTGTGCAGTAACGGAGGTTCTTCGAGATGTGTCCCCCTGTGGGTGCTCCACTACCCACCCTCCTGCCTTCTACTTTGGCGTTCGATACAAGCACTCTATGGTAGAGAAGGAACTGAAGGGGGCAGGCCACGTGCACGCTAGAGGAGACACCAACAGTACTGCAAGATGGCTACTGCGCATGCGCGTCCCGATTGAGCACTGCTACTGAAAATCTCCAGTCAACGGTGCCGGGATGCACCGACACCTGAAGTGGAGCACCCACAGGGACACACATCTCGAAGGTGAGTAACCCTCTCTTCTCCCTACTTCTTCCCCCCATTGACTTTCTGTCCTTTACCACAAACCATGCAAGCTTTTTGGCCTCACCTACAAGGCCCACACAACCTTACCCTACCCTATGTTTCTACTCTCATTTCCCTATCCCACTGCCTATGCCCTTCCCAGCTCCCAGGCCTTGCTCCACCCTTTGCTTCCTTTTCCTGCTCTCAGCTTTGTGCTTCCTATAAAGCTGCATCCTACACTTATGACAATCTATTTCTCTGCCATGAGACTTCTCCTTCTTCCTTCAACTCCCCTCTTCAAGCAGCCTCTCCTCCTTTTCTCTCATCATTAATAATACTCTCATCCTCCCCAGGGCTGTTATCATGTGTTTGGCCTGATACTGCAAGCCTTACTTACACTGAGTAGTACGTACACATCTAAGTACTCCCATTGAGACTACTCCGGTACATAAGTACTACTTGGTGTGAGTAAGGCTGACAGAATCAGGCACTTCGATTACCAGTTCTTTAGGACAGGAAATGTGTCATTATATTTGTAAAGTGCTGTATACACTTTTGGCACTACATAAATATTTTGTATCAGCTTATTCACCTTCTTTTTCAGATCAGGGAGATAAACATGTACAAAGGAGTTAATCTAACTCCCTTCAAAGAAGAGCTCGATGCAACAAACCTTGTGAAATGTTGGAAAGAATGTATGGAGAAATCTGAATACTACAGCAGGAAAACAGCTGTGGAAGAATTTAACAAGCAAAATTACTGGAAGAAAAAAGGGATTGCCATTATTCCTATGAAGTTTTCCGTTGGATTGAATGCTACACAGTACCATCAGGTAAGCTTTGGAAGTGCTGCATTAAAGACGTAAGAGCTCCAGCATTCTTAAAGTATAAGAGGGAGGACAGCTGTCAAGGAAAGGGGAAGGAGGAGAGAGAGACACACCTAGGTATCTAATATGATAGACCCAAGTCTCATCACCAATTCCTTTCAGAAGGAATGTGCCAGATCTATGTAACTTGCTGTCCTCTCTGTAACCACTGCTATAACACTCTCCTCCCATAACCAGGAGTAGAACTGTGGATTCCTGATTCCAGCATTCTACTGCTGTCTAGCAAATAATTGTGTAACTCACTAGCAAAATGTGTATCTTGCTGCTTCTGGTGGCTTGCCCACAATAAGCATAATAGCTACATCTGTAACTGAAGCAGTAGAGGCTTTTGCTGAGGATCTGAAGGTTCAAATCCTGCTGATGATCTTTGTGGGGTTCATTATAGCTGCATGTAAATGTCTGATTTTTTGCAGTTTTGCTTTATGTAAATTACATGGTCACAAAATATCCTTCACAATAGGTTTGATATTCTTAAACAGGCCCAAAATATTCTAATCTATGAGTTACAGTGCAATGCACAACAAAATCCAGGTGTTTCACATTTCACTCATTTCAGTTGTCACAGGTTGGCAAGTTTGCAGGTTGAGAGCTCTGAGAGAGTTTCAGATAATTCACCCCACAATGGCTATAGTAAAAGAACATTGAGGCTGTGAGTTACATACACAAAGAGGGAAATTCACCCTTGTGCAGAGGATCAGTACGAGACTAGACACCATTATGTTTCACTTAAGGTCTCAAAATAAGGCTTAAATAGGACTTAAGTAGTTCCTTGGTCTTGTGCTGACTTTCTGCACGGGTTGAATTTCAGCCTACCTTCCGGAAGGACCAGCAGCACAGCATCAAACACTGCTTCCTTCTCCACTGATTGGGAATGAGGGGGAAATGGAGTTTGATGCTAAAAATACTTCACAACAGAAGTGAGATGGTGGCTAGGCTCAGTCGCCCAGTTTCACAATGATAAAAAAAACTGTTAAAAAAAATAAAAAATAATTGTTGAAATGAATGATTGCAGTCCTTGCAGAACTCCAATTAACAATAAACGACTTCGCTAAACGGCTCCTCATCATCAATTGCTAACTGCAAGAAGCTTGCTGTTGCCAGACAGCTGGAGGACTCTCTCACCCTCTTAACAACACCCTGATTGCTGTGCCCTCTGGGAGTGAAATCTGACTCAATCCCTGCACTTGTTGGTACATCCCCTTGTTAAAAGAGTTATTATATTAGCGTCAGCCTTAATGAATTAACAATTTTCTGTTGTTTTCCTTAGGCTGCAGCTCTGGTCCATATCTATACAGATGGGTCTGTGCTGGTGACTCATGGTGGAATTGAAATGGGACAAGGAATTCACACCAAGATGTTGCAGGTTAGACTGGAATTAACCATTTGAATGAAGATGAAAATACGAGAAAGATATGTGATTGTATCAGTACAGAAGGTGAATGGCACTCGGCGGTTCTGCAGGGAAACCCTACAACAGCCAAGGTCAGGATGGAGGCTCAGGTCGAGGTTTATGTTGCGTTACTGCTTTTGAATTACGGGTAAAGCCAGACTTCAGGAAGGCGTAAGTTCAGAGACTAATGCCCAGATCCACAAAGGTATTTAGACACCAAATGTACAACACAGCAGATGACAAGGACCCAAAACAAGGGGGAGACACAAATTATTCATGCAGGAAACTAAAATGATGTGGGGTTAATTCCTTCAATGTAAATAGCTATCTCTATAACCTCAGCACCAAGATTCTGCATTTCTGATATAAATACCTGTAAACCATGAAAGTGTGGAGACACCAAATGTAGGTAGAAAGTAGGTAATTTTGGGACTGAAATTAGGTATGCTGATGAGGTATATCTATGACAATGCAGTGTCACATTGTAAATTGGGCATATGAACTTACCTAATAATTTCAAATGATTTGGTTAGGCAGAAAGAAGGGTGAGATTTCAAATCCAATAGAGAAAGAGCTAATCATTATATTTAAAATCTGGCCCAAAATATTCCATATGCAACAAAAGTCAAGTTAGAGAGAACAGCTCATCCAGGAAAAGATCTGAGACAAAACTCTCCAACCCACCCTATATCCACCACCTTCTCCAAGAAAAAGGTAGGAAAATGTAGGATATAGGAGAATTTTCTTTAATTTAACTGTTCCCAGCTGTCTCCACCTATTATTAAGGCAATTATATGCATGTCATCAGGGTAGATCTGTAAAAAAACAGCAGTTGACTAAGATTTCAGTGATTGGCATTGTCAAAGTAACACTAGCCATCCCCATCAAGCTTGGTCTTGGGTAGACATAGCAATGCTCGTGCTCTTTTTCTTGAGTCAATACTATTTACCCTCAGTGGAACTGGATATCGTTTTGTTTACTTTACTTACAGGTTGCCAGCCGTGAACTGAAGGTACCATTGTCATATGTACACTTTTGTGAAACAAGCACGATAACTGTGCCTAATGCGATAGTCACAGCCGGATCGATTGGCTCAGACGTCAATGGGAAAGCAGTCCAGGTTACATTTTTTATGAATTATTATATTTTTATTGCTTCTTTCAAATAATGCATATTGCTCTGAACGTTTGCACATTATTCATCATTGTAGTTTCTGAGCACCACTAATAGAGCATATCAGTACCCTCACCTGAGTCTCTCTTGCTTGTTTATCACATGAGCAGTTTAAGGCAGGGCAAATTACTGAATTAGTACTAGCGCACAACTTTTTCCTCTCTGCTTTCCTGTAGCAGCTCTAAAGATGCTTGTGCAGGATTTAGTCAGAGGAATTGACTGGTCCTCGTATCACCATGGATACTTAAACATAAGCTGATAAAAGAGTCCAGGATATATTTCATGTGCATCTGGTGACATGATTACTGTCAGAATGAAACACCTTTACCTTGTTATGTACTTTGGGCCTGCTCCTGCTGACACTACTGTAAATTGACCCAAGCTAGTGACATTATATCGGTGTAAAATCAGTAGGAGATCAGAGCCAGGCTCTTTGTCTTCTACTTGGTGATGGCTTCAGTTATACATGGGTGTGCAAATGGGTAAGTTTCACCAGGACAGACACCAGTGCTGCTCATTGGTAAGCACTGCTTTTGTGGCTGGCCAGCTAGCAGAACACAGAAGAGGAGTTGAGATGTTCATGAGGGTAATGGAATGATGGTACTCAGAATGACTCTCTGACACAAATCAAACTCGCCTTGAACAGCCTTTGGTCGAAGGCAGCATGGAGCAAAAGTGGGTAGAGGCGGACTGGAGAGAGACCTGGCAGGGTATCACTGCCATATTAAAGGCTATAGTGTTTTGAAATTTCAAAGCAGATGTGGCTGCTGCTGCTGCTGTTGTTGAATTCATCTTCTTTTCTCTGTTCATTGTTTCCCACCTCTCTCCTCTCCAGAATGCTTGTCAGATTCTTCGGAAACGCCTGGAGCCCATCATTAATAAAAACCCCGAAGGGAAATGGGAGGACTGGGTCAGTGCTGCTTTTTACATGACTATAAAAAACCATGGGCTAGGGTGTAGGCTGATAAATCGTGGGCTATACTATGGCATCTAGCAACAGCCCTGAGTAGGGAGCAGCGTGGAGCCCACTGCCCCAGGGGGAGCTCAAGAGGGATCGTGCTTCAGGATGGATGGTGCATCCTGCTCCCCCGTGACATGACCGGCAAATTCCTGAAATAGTCCCTGGCTCTTGCATGGGGTGCTCTTGTGCCGTCCTCTCCTATGTATCCAGACGGGCCAGGAATAACCTGGCCTTATATGGGAATGGGATAGGAGCTGAGGAGTGTTGTCTATGTATATAGCAGCATAGATGCATCAGCTGTGCAGTATTCATCAGAAATCAGTCCTGGAATGGGAGGCCATGCAGCACTATTTGGAAGGGGATGGTGGTAGGTGTGACAGCATTCCTACATATAACCCTGTGAAAATCACGCTGTTCTAGTTAGTGATGACAAAACATTTATTAACGGATGTACTGACATATAATGACCATCCCCCAACTCTCCAGAACATCATGTCATCATCATTCTGCCCATTGCAGAATAAAGTTCTCACCAGAGGACTACAATCCAAAGCACCTCTCCCCTGGAATAGGTTTGTCTAGTTAGGCCTGTGCCGGATACCACTTCATCGCTCCATCACTGGTGCTGGCTGCTGTGGATACATCTACCTTGTTAGTGTCCATTATACCAAGATCAGCTTTCTCCTTCCTCTTCCTGCAGCACATCACTACTGTACCATTGCCATAGACGTCAGGCTGTTCTTCGCCACAGCTTTCCTTCTAACCCTTTTTCACCTGCCTTCCCAGGCAGTTTTAACCATGCCTGAGTATCTGCCCTCTATGACACAAATACCTAATAAAAACCCACTTCTCTTTAAACTAAGATGCAATTGGTTCTGCACGATTGTTCAGGCTTCTAAATTATTAGTAGCGGAAAATATTTCTAGTATGGCAGTGCCTAAAGTCCCCCATCAGGATTAGGGCCCCATTGTGCTGGGTGCTGTACAAACCTAGAAGAGAGACACTCCCTGCCCTGTGGGGCTAACAGGCTAAAGAATGCTTCTCAGACATACTTTGGGGGAGGGTTGTTCCTTCACCTTACCTTACTGGTTTGAAATAGAGTGTATCAGATTACTTATTATGATTTCTTCTGATTTTAATTCATTAATTAACCACTACACTGAAGTTAGTAGGGTTATGGGTTTGTATCAATGTGCATAAACATTTTCTGATTAATTCTGCTGAAAAGCATGAAGGTATTTGCTAACTGTGGTAAAGTCCGAGTGAGAGTAGTATGGTCTAGTAGGGTGAGAACTGAGAATGAGCAGTTCTAAATTCTAATCCTGCCTCTGGTGCTGACTCCCTCTGTCACCACCGGCACGTCACTAGGCCTGGTCTGTGTTAAAAATGAACTTATTTAAAATGTTACACGAGCACAACCCCCTAATGCAGATGCAGTGAAACTGATTTAAATCGTGTTAATGCAGTAACTTCCATTCTCTATCGTTTGGGTTTCTGCTGTCCCATTCTGCATCCTAGTGCTCCCCATTGTTACTTTTCTTTTAAAAAAAAAATTTTTTTATTTCTTTACTTAAATTTCTATTCACCTTTAACACTAAATGTTCCTATTGCAGATTACTGAAGCTTATAATCAAAGTGTGAGTCTTTCAGCTACTGGCTACTTCAGGTAAGGAATGCTGTTAGTCTTTCTGAAATTACTGGCATCAAGGATCATAGATGTGGACCTTGGGGGTTTGTCAAATGAGGATAAGAGTCTCCCCTCTCAGCCTCCCCAATCCTTTCACTCTCCCCCTTTCCTTCTCTATTGAAGGCCAAATCCTGCACCTAGCACACATAAACAGGTTGCATGTTGGGCGATGGCAGGGGATAGATCTCCCCAGGCCATGCTCACTGGCCACTGTTGCATCTCCCACCCTGTGCTAGGTGTTTGGAAGATGGGACCATGTAGTTTTCTGCACAGCCTCCCATCATGATGGGACATAGAAAACCTATCCTGAGATGTGCTCCATGATACCTAAGAGTCTGGGCCACCTTCTGGCTCTCCGTCTCCTTCTGGGCAGCAGAAACACAGCAGTGCTGCAACACTGAGGCCTTCTTCACCGCAGCCTGTGAAAACAGCTGGCTTAGAGCAGGACATTAACCTGGTCTTGTCACATGATTTCCATGACAATCTGCTGTGCAATTGAGAAGGTGGTGGTGGTGGAAGAGATCAAATGCCATTGCTCACTCAGTCTGAAGGATGTTCTTACTCCCACCAGAGGCTATATGGTAAATATGAACTGGGACACCGGGGAAGGCCAGGCTTTCCCATATTTTGTTTTCGGAGTTGCTTGTTCTGAAGTGGAGATTGACTGTCTGACAGGAGATCACAAGGTAAATGGTGCCTTTACGTACACATTGGTTAGATTCCTATATGTCCCCCTCCAGAGCTACACTGATGTAGTTATTTTTCCTCTTGCTTTTTTTGCTGAGAAGGGAGAAATGGCATTCATTTCATGTTCTCAGCAGAGTGCCAAGATAACTCTAAATGGCTCTGTCATTCTCAATCTCGTTTGTTAACATTCTAGAAAGAAGATCTGGTGCTAACTAATGAGACTAAGGATGAGAAAGTCCAATAGAACAGAAGATGATAAAGAACAGCTTAATATAATATAATATAATATAATATAATATAATATAATATAATATAACCACCTTATTTTGTGGCTTTTAAATGAGACCTGATAGACTGAACCTGCCCACAAGGGCCAACTGTGCAACAATATCTGCCCAGTTAATTAGTAATGATCCCCTATTGCACATGGGTTTATTGAAGCAATCGAAGGCATTGCCACATAAAGGGGGCAATGCAGAGGGGCACCAGACAAAGAGTAGTTCCCAAAGGCATTGTTTTTGTGTAATATGGAGACAGGCAGAATGGCTCCAGTGATACTGAGGGAAGCACATTAGGAGCGGCAACTACCATGCCTCTCACAACTCATTGGAAGTGTCTGGCACCATGGGTGGGGCTGTGCCTCACCCACACCTTGTGCTACTCATGTGCAGACACCTTCTCCCACCAGTTAGCAGTGCAGTGGGAGCAGACACTATACCTTCTTCAAGTATAGCACAGTGGCCACTCGTCTGATTTCCTTCTTCAGGCACAATGCCCCTTGCAGCACTTCTAGACTCACAACCTAACACAGGCACTAGCTAACCACCACAGTCCAAACCTTGGGCTTCTACCAAGAAACAAGTTCATTCTGGGGCTAATGTTCAACCTGCTCCTTAACTCAGCCCAGGGTGCTAATGTTGCGTTTCAGTTGCCATATGCTCCTGGGTGTTCACCAAAACCACTTCAAACAGATTAATCCCTGGTCAGGCCAGGGCCTTTGAAGCTTGCTTCTGTGCTTTAGAATAAATCTGCAATACTTTGCTGTCACCATGGAATATTATTTTATGGCATGGGGTTCGCATTCTTTAAAACCTGCTATTTTTATTGCTTGTAAAGTATGTACCCACAACAGTTTATATTTGTTTAACAGAACATCAGAACAGACATTGTCATGGATGCTTGTTTCAGCATAAATCCAGCTGTAGATATAGGACAGGTATGTACCAATACTTCCATATGCATGCTTGTCTGTAGATGTTAGTGATAGCTTTTTCTTGCATCAAAATACTTTCCATTAAGAGAGCCATTCCAGCGTCCACTGAAGTCAAGGGGAGACTATCCATTGGCTCTAATAGGTGTTGGATTGGGCTCGGAATTAGGCAATATTTGCTTTTTGTTGCACGTGTTGATGATAACAAGTTAAGTGGCCTGCTACTGCAACATGCTGAACATTTTCTGAAGGGTGGTGAGTGACTACGGGTCCTGTAGACGTCACTGGGAATTGAGCCCTTGCAGAAAGGACTTGGCATATCACAGGATTAGGTCACAAATCCCTCTTGTTGTCTCGTCTTCATCTTCACCTCACCCTACACCAGGGGTCGGCAACGTTTGGCACGCGGCTCGCCAGGGTAAGCACCCTGGCGGGCCGGGCCAGTTTATTTACCTGCTGACGCGGCAGGTTCGGCCGATCACGGCCCTCACTGGCCGCAGTTCGCCATCCCGGGCCAATGGGGGCGGCGGGAAGCCGCGGCCAGCACATCGCTCGCCCGCGCCGCTTCTCGCCGTCCCCATTGGCCCGGGACAGCGAACCGCGGCGAGTGGGGGCCGCGATCGGCCGAACCTACCACGTCAGCAGTTAAATAAACTGGCCCGTCCCGTCAGGGTGCTTACCCAGGCGAGCCGCATGCCAGACGTTGCCGACCCCTGCCCTACACAGAAAGCAAAAATAATTCCTGAAGGACAAATCCTGATCCCATTTAAGTCAATTGCAATACACGGTTGACTTCAATGGGACCAAGATTTGGCAATAAGTTTTCTGGTAGTGGTAATACAGATCAGAAAAATGATTTTTCTTTTACCAGGGTGGGTGGGTGGTTGTTAGTTTGTTTTTAACATCCTTTCCATGCCAATGTTGGCACACAGCAGAGAAATCAGTCTCTTCCATTCCTCTCTGTCATTTGCTGCTACTTCCAAATACTGTGTGGTGTTGAGATTGACTATCCTGCCATCCATGCTAAGGGTTCTTCTTAAAGTTTCTTTTGGAAACCCTCATTTCCTCACACCAGTTGGTTTCCACTTGACAGTTAATGTGGAAGTCTGTGTGTTGGCATCTAGAGTATACGGCCCAAATATGTCCAGCACTTCCTTCTGATTCTGGTGGAAATGAACTGTTGGTTGGTGATTTCTCAGATCTCTCCATTGGTGATGACTTTCCACCCAATGCCAAGAATCTGTCATAGAGAGACCAGGTGGGTCAGGTAATAGCTCTTATTAGACCAACTTCTGTTGGGGAGAGAGACAAGCTTTTGAGCTTACACAGAGCTCTTCTTCAGATCTGGGAAACTAAGGTCATGTCTATTCTACACAGTTAAGTCAACATAAGGCAGCTTACATCGACCTAACTGTGGAGGTGTACACACTGCAATGCTCCTCCTGCCAATTTAACTCTCCTGCTACGCCGACATAATAAAACCATGTCGACGAGAAGCATAGCGCTTAGGGCAATGTAGTTAGAGTGACGCAGTGTCAGTGTGGACACTGTGTGGCTTACATTGCCCTAAGTGGCCTCCAGGAGGTGACCGCTCTGGTCACTGTTTTGAACTCTGCTGCCCTGCAGACAGGTAGGCAGACATGCATCCCTCCCCTTTAAAAGCCCAAGGAAGTTTTTGAAATTCCTGTTTGTGGAGAGCTCACATAGCTATTGCCCAGCCGAGCACGCAGCAAACACGCTGCTGCCTGGAGTACATGGGAGGTGGTGGATCTCCTGGGTCTGTGGGGAGAGGAGGCTGTGCAGGCGCAGGGCATGAAGGAGAAAGGCTATGATAGGGACATGCAGCGGTGTCATTTAAAAACATCAAAGAGCGGTGGCAGGCATAGTAGAAGGCAAGGGAGGCAAATTGTCCCTCTTGTGCAGAGCCGCAGACATGCCGCTTCTGCAAAGAGGTGAATGGGGACAGAGTGCTGGTATGGGTGGGGGGCTGTGTGGGAAGGTTGGGGCTGGAGTCAGAATGGTGGTCTATGGGTAGGGGGCCGGTGGGGGGAGCAGTCAGGATGGTGGCCAGGGTGCTTAGCCTCAGGCTGTGGGAAAAGAGGGCATGATTTTAAGGAAGAATTAAAAGAAACAGAATTAAAACTCTCCCTGGACAAGTAAAAACACCACCACTGGCATTCACTTTTTCATATAGATGTAAACTGAGCAGCGTTAAATTATTGATGGAGGGAGGAAGTAGCACGGTGCAAACAAACAATGCCAGGCTCGGCACGCTACAGCAATACATATCACTGTGGCTCATTGTTAAAATGCTCCTTCAAGGCCTCCCTCAGCCGAATAGCTCCCCCGTTGAGCTCCTCTTACAGCCTTGTGTTCATAACACACAGCACAGTACTGAAGAGCGGTGCAGGATCCATGCTTTCTGACAGGAATGGCTGACTTGTGGTTACCAAGGCAGTTGAAAAGCAGCTGGAAACCTAGTAGGATGCCCATGGAATGATGGGATTGAGAAACCTGCATCATGTGACACTGAACCTGTCCTTATGAGGCATTGCAAATCCTTCCCAAAACACCCTGCAGGGCCAGTTGCACAGTGGGATAGCGACCCACAATGAACTGCTCTCTGTGTCGATTCAAGAGCTGCTACTGTGAATGTGCTCTGCTAACACAAGGTGCACACTGTGGACATGCAACAGAGTTTAATTACAGCAGTTGCTGTACATCAACATAACTTGTCGACTTAACTTTGTAGTGTAGCCATAGCCTAACTCAGAGAGTCACTGTTAACCTTGAATGGTCCCTTGAAATATGTTTTGACTACTTATGCTAAACAATCTGTTCCACCTTGTTATTAACAGGCCACCCTCACCCACCTTGTCTATCTTGGGACCAACATGGCTACAACAACACTGCTTGCAGAATCTTTCAGAGGCAATTATTTTCAAAGACATCTAGTTTTCTAACGTTTTAGAAGATCCCTAGCTCTTGCAGCTGCATGTTAGCATCAAGAATATGTTTGATTTTTTTCCATACATTGTTGAGTTTAGTAAATGCTGGGGATGCCTTTCCTATCTTTGATGTCACTTCATCCTTGAGGTCTCGATTAGTTAATATGGTGCTGCCTAGATAGATGATCTGTTCTTACTTTCTTGTTGCCTTCTAATGTGACATTACTGCTTGAAGCCTGAGTTTCAAGCATGTTTGTTTTGGCATAACTAATTTTAAGCCCCGTTTGGCCTGCTATTTTGTCAAGTTGTCTGTCTTTGTGACTTTTTGGGAGTGTCACTCAGTAGCATAATATCATCAGCACAGTCTAGCTCTTCTAGGCATTTGCCATCTACCCAGGGGTGAAAGTAGGCCGGTGCGGGCCGGTACAGCATACTGGTAAGAAGCCGGTACCGGCCTGTGCGCAGCCAATGTTAAAGTCCTGCCACCCCTTTTGCCCGCCCCCGTCGGTGGCCCTGCTGGTAGGGATCTTACTGGCAGGGCCACCGATGGTGGGAACAAAAGGAGCAGCTGCCCCAGGACTGGCGATTTTAAAGGGCCTGGGGCTCCTGACTGCCACCACCACTACCATGGCAGTGTCCAGAACCCCAGGCCCTTTTAAATTGCCACCAGAGCCCCAGGCGGTGCGGGCCAGGCAGCCTGGATGTGCTGGCTGGGAGAGGCTGACTCCAGCCCCGCCCCTTCCACCCGAGGCCCCACCCCTTCTGGGGGCCCAGAGCCGGGCCCCCGTACCAGTAAGTGTTTAATATTACTTTCACCCCTGCATCCACCCATGTTATACCACCATATTTGTTGTTAATACACTTCTTCTTTATCCAGTCTATTGGAATGCCAAACAGTTGAAATAAAATACAGCTCTGTTTCGCACCATTGTTCACTCTGTACTCTAATTGTTCCCCTTACCGATCACTTCACATGTCTGTACATAGCCCTGATGATGATGATGACATTAGATGGGATTCCACAGCACTGAAGACTATTCCACAATGTATGTCTGTGCAGGCTGTCAATTGCCTTTTGAAAATCAATGCAATTGATGAAGAGGGAATCTGGCCATTCTATACATTCTTCTGTGATGGTTCTTAGTGTGAATATCTGACCTACACAGGATCTCTGTGACCTGAATCCAGCCTGTTCTTCTCTGAACTTTGCATCTCCTGCCTCTTTCATCCTGTGTAGTAACACACTGCAGAAGGCTTTCCCTACAACAGAGAGTAGTATAACTTCTCTCCAGCTGTTATAGTTAGTTAGATCACTCTTTTGGGGTATTCTCATAACGATTCCACTAGTCAGAAGGGATCTCTTTTTCCTAAACTTTATTGAACAGCTCTGTCAAGTACATTTAGCATGTCTGCTGTATTTGATCATCTCCCACTGCTTTGTTATTTTTCAGCTTTTTCAACTCCTTTTTTTACCACTATTGTAGTCTAAATTTTTCTAGCTAATACACTTTGTTTTTCACTCAGTTTGATCGCATAGTTCTGTGACTGGATGTCATTCTTTAACAAACTCAAATGTAATTGAAAAAGTCACTGGTCCTGAGCAGATCTCTCCTTTAAAGTTCAGGTCTATAGCTTTTGGTGTGGATTCATATATTTACACACTGGGTCAAATTCAGCAGTAACAAAAACAGAGGTGTGTGGCACATGTTGGGCCAAGGTTGGTGTAAATGGAAAAGTAGTGTAAGTTACACTGATGTGGTATTAGGGGCAGGGCCGGCTCTAACTTTTTTGCTGCCCCAAGCAGCAAAAAAAAGCGCTGCCCCTCCCCCCCCCCGCCGAGCACCGCGCTGCTGGAACCTCCCCCTCCGAGCGCCGCGCCCCGCCCCGCCCCACCCCCCTGCCGAGCGCCGCGCTGCCGGAGCCTGCCCTCCCACCCCGAGTGCCGCACCCCGCGCCGAGCGCCGCGCCGCCGGAGCACCCCCCGCCGAGCACCGTGCCACTGGAGCGCCCCCTCTGCAGAATGCCACGCCGTGCTGCCCCCCGCCACCCCAAGATTGGCTGCCCCTTACCAGGTGCCGCCCCAAGCATGTGCTTGGTTGCCTGGTGCCTGGAGCCGGCCCTGATTAGGGGATGTGACAGGCTCTCCGGGGTGCAATCTGGGACTGCTGGGCCCCGGTTGTCTCTCACAATGCCTTACTGGAGACAAGCAACAAACCCCTCCAGGTGCTGTTACCACTCAGTACAACCGCATGTGGAGACCCACATCCAGCCAGATTGCGTGATTGTTCCCAGAGCTTCTCATGAATCACGCAGAGAGAGGCACCAGCCTAATCCCCCCCAGCTCCCAGCCTTGTACCACCGGAATATACCATCTTACACTGCTCAAGAGTCAAGACCTTTTCTTGAGCAATGCAGGTTTACTAATTGGTTCACCACTTCATCAACGGAAAGTGTAGGGTGACCAGACAGCAAATGTGAAAAATCGAGATGGGGGTGGAGGATAGTAGGAGCCTATATAAAAAAAAGACCCAAAAATTGGGACTGTCCCTATAAAATCGGGACATCTGGTCACCCTAGGAAAGTGGACATACACCACCCTTTGTAACCTGAGCAGATTTACCAAACACTTCAGTCAAACTCACTGGTAAGGATAAACATTAGACTAAGTTTATTGATTACAGAAAATGTTTTTTAAGTGATCATAAGTGATAAGTCAGAGTGGTTACCAAAGGAAAATAAAAGATAAGCACACAGTCTAATTTCTCAACCCTATTAGATGCAATATCTGCAATATCTGGACTAAGCAGTTTTTCTCACCCCACTGGATACTGCAGGTTGGTTAAGGTCTTTCATAAGCAGGTGGCCCTGCTGGTAGGGATCTTACTGGCAGGGCCACCGATGGTGGGAACAAAAGGAGCAGCTGCCCCAGGGCTGGCGATTTTAAAGGGCCTGGGGCTCCTGACTGCCACCACCACTACCATGGCAGTGGCCAGAACCCCAGGCCCTTTTAAATTGCCACCAGAGCCCTGTTAGCCTGGGGATCAATCTCCTCAGCTCCAGCGTTCTCGTTGCCTTCAGCATTGGTAGGGGAGGAAAAAAGACAAACCATGCGGCCTCTGTTCCCTATTTTATATCCTCATTCAATATGCATGGAGAACACAAGTCAAGGCATGTCTGTGGTTGTTGCTGAGTCACCAGGCAAGGTTGAGCAATTCCCCTGGTGTGGCCTTGTGTAAGTGAGTTATTGAATTGTAACTCCCCTGCTGGACAATGACTGTTGATGGTTGTTTGACACCCACCTGGGCATTGTTTACCTCCCTTGTTGTTGTTGATACCTTATATGGCATACTTTATATGAAATATCACAGTTTTATATATAAATAAGGAATATGGGGGTTACATGGTGCTCCCTCAAGAAATAGAAGGTCACAGGGGGTAAGCAAAAGATTTATTTACAGAGCAGAAAGGGGTATGGAGAAGGACGAGTAGCTAGCAGGATGATGTAAATAAGATAAAGGATATGAGACCTGCCTTATCTTATGCCCTCCTGTTATTGGCTTTTCCTTCTATATCTGCCTTCTCTCTCCTTTAGCCAAAAAGTGACGCCTGTTATACATACCCAAGAATTGTCAAATAGGTGCAAGTTGCACTACTTTACTATTTACTCCCATTTTATGTCCAACTTCCACCACTCTTTATATCACCACTGAATTAGGTCCAGACATTACTATAGGAGTTGCACAGGTATGAATGTGGCCTATTTTCAGATTGCATTCAACCTTTTGTTGTGGGTTAAATCTTGTTGATATGGATGAGGTGTGGCTGCGGCCTTACCTTCAGGATAAATGTAAAGAAACCATTGTAACCAGGTGGTTGAAACAATAGCAGTAGCACCCAGAACAGAGACACATGGAAAAGCAGACTAGATGTTGAATCAGGTGGCCCAAGTGTTCAGGGAAACAGGACTATGTACATTCTTTGTGAGCACACAAAACTGCATCAAAGAAATACCTGATGATTGTCAATTTCTCCTCCAAAATGGAACAATTTACAAGACCCCTAATTTTTGGCTAGCCACTCAGATTAAAAGAGGTAACGCTGTTAAATAAAAGTGTCTGACAACTTTTCTAGGAAGAAATGTCAATTGTCATCCACAATTCCTTTTTCAATGTGTGTTAGATTGAATTAATTATTTATATTACAGTTCTTGGCCAAATTCTTGGTCCTGTGAGTAGAGCCATTGAAATCAGTAGGCCAGATTCTGCTCTCAGTTATACCAGTGTAAATCTGAAATAACTCTACAGACATCACTGACTTTATTCTGGATTTACACTGGGGTAAGGGAGAGTAGAATTTGAGCCAGTGGGAATATTTATGAGAGTACAGCTTGGTCTCATATAGTCCTACTTAGTTTAGCATTTGTCTTTGGCCCAGTTGCCATGGAAGGAAAAGAGCCAGTTAATGTTGTAGATCTAAAAGTTTAGTTGTATTCACATTTTTATCTTTTAATGGGAATGAAAATAGAAACTGTGTACATTTTTTCCTCAGATTGAAGGTGCCTTTGTTCAGGGGGTTGGACTTTATACAATGGAAGAAATAAAGTTCTCCCCAGAAGGAGAGCAGTACACTCTGGGTCCAGATACGTATAAAATCCCTGCTGTCTGTGACATACCTGAACAGTTCAGGGTTTACTTGCTGCCAAACTCCCGAAACCCAATTGCCATCTACTCCTCCAAGGTAAACAAGCCAACTGTGCTGTATAAAGTCATAGCAAGTTCTGCACGTTACCCAAGTGCACGTGTGGTGTATGTATTTTAAAAGTGCTTTCCAGCTGTTGCAATATTACAGGTTTCAGAGATGTTCCCTATACTTAAAATGTGGAACACCACAGGCCCCAGTAATACCTTTAGAACTAGAAGGACCTTTATAAGTTCACCTGCTGTGAGAAAAAGGGTAATTTTCATGCATTAATTTATTTTGATTTTTTGTCTTTCTTCTTCTTATGTATTTGTAAAATTACAGTAATACTTAGAAAACCTCATCTGAGATTGAAAATTGAGTGTGCCAGATGCTGTACATACACATAGTAAGAGACAGAGCGTGCCCTGAAGAGCTTACAATAAACACAGGGTGGTAGAAAGGAAGAATTATTATCTCCATTTTACTGATGGGGAAGTGAGGCAAAGATAGATTAAGAGGCTTGCCCAGTCTCTCACAGGGAAACAGAATACAGATCTTCCATTGTCTTATCCACAAGGAACTTCCTTCATATCCTTTCCATCTTGTGTTGTAAGGGTAAATTCACCCCTGTGCAGAGCCAACCCAAGGCTTATGCACCAATTACATCCTCAGAGTAGAGTTTAAGTGGGACTGTAATGGTGCGTAGGCTTGTGCTGGTAAGAGATGCAGATGTCCAGTGCCCCAGCCTAGTATCTGGAGGAACTGCATCTGAGACATCGGAATTTCCAGGAGAAAGTTCACTTTGGATGCCTACTAGGGATGAATATCTTTAATAATTTAGAGCAAATGGACATGTTCTAGTGGAGATGATGCTAGAGACAGAAACCATCACAGTTCTTTGGAGAGATTAAGCAATGCAAACTTTATCCATTCAGGATCTGGAATAAAGAAAGGAAGGCTGCCTAGTTCTGTTTCATCATATACAATGAAATCCACTTATAAGGAATTTGGATAGATTGGAGGTGTATTTATACTGAAAGTTCTGAATGGTTTCATTGCTTTGCAGTGTAACAGATGCAATCCAAGTCAGAGTGAACCTTTGCTTAGAGCGGAGATGTGCTATGAATTAAAAAAAAAAAAAAAGTTATAAGCCAAATCCTTGTCCTCAACTCTTTTATGTCTTGGAGCACTCAGAGCCCTGAGGAGATTTATTGTGTCCAGCTGTGTTGATATAAAACTTAGTGTCTGAGCCAGCTCTTCAGCAGGCCTACCTCCATTGACGTCAATTGGCCAGATCTTCAGCTGGTGTAAATCGATGTAGTTTCAATGGAGCTATCTCAATTTGTACCAGCTAAGGATCTGGTCCCCTGTTGTCAATCAGTTTCTAAAGCAAACCTATGTGTCTGCCTTTGTTCCCGGCCAGGGGATTGGCGAGGCAGGGCTGTTCCTGGGATGTTCTGTGTTCTTTGCTATCTGGGATGCAGTAGCTGCTGTGAGGAAGGAAAGAGGATTAACCGGGACCTTCACCCTGAACAGCCCCCTGACGGTTGAGCAGATTCGAATGGCCTGTGCTGATAACTTTACTGACATGGTAATGGGTTTCTTAATTAATTCTTTGGAAACATTACTGGGTTAGCCTCCTCCTCTTCCTTACTTCATGTCTTGATTTTGAATTATTCTGTATTCAACCAAATTCATCACTGAGCTGCATCTTTTTTACGTACTGCATTACACTCACTGGAGCCTGCATTTTATGTAGTTGACTATACTTTGTTCTTTTTGTTTTGTTTGTTGTTGTTGTTGTTGTTGTTGTTGTTGGCCAGTGCAGCGTATACTGACAGCTAGAGATGAGAAATCATAGACTGGGGGGTTGGCTGAATCAGGCTCTGAACCTCCCAATCTGTTCAATTTCTTCACTGGTAATGACTTGAATTTATATAGCACCTTCCCTCCAGAAGAACCCAGAAGTACTTTACAAATTATGGGCTGACTTTGTCCCTTGTGTCATTTCATTTACTTCTGTAGCATTACACCAGTAATGAATTTGTTCCCATACAAGTGTCTGTATTTACAGTGATCTACAGTGGCTTCCAGATAATATCTGGATGGCCCTTAAGGTGTTGGCTTTAAACTGTAAAGCTCTAGTGCCTGGTTCTCTCAGATCATCTCATTCTCTGTGTGATACTCTGGCCTTTTTTATCACTGGTGGTTCTCACATCCTGGGTTGTATGAGAGACTAGAAGCAGGGCTTCTTTGCTGAGGGTCCTCAACTGTAAAATTCATTCCCCACTTTGATTCACCAGAGCCTAGATCCTTGGCCTTCACATCATGTTATATGTCTCCTTTGTTCTCCCACACTTTCTATGTGGGGTGGAAAGGAATTGAAGGATGTATTCTGTCACAGTGGGACAGCGTTAATTTCTGTGGGTTTGCTGGAGGATTATGTGGCATGACTCAACATGCCCCTACTCCCTGTCCTCCTATTCCACTCCCAAACCCAAAGAGCGCAAAATTCCCAGGGTTCACACAGAAAGGCTTTTGTAGGGTTGGAGGGAGAGGTGCATGATGCCACGTTGTGCCCCCACCTGACAGATTTGGGCCATTTTTGCAGATTTTTCTGCTGCATTAATCGCCCTCTGTGCTCTAAACATAGAGGGATGACCTGGTCCTGACACATCTGGCCTTGCTTGCCGAGAATCTATGTCCATTTATAGCCTGCAGTAAAAGAAATGGAGTAAAGCATGGAAGCCAAACCACATAAATGGCAAAGGCTTAGCCACCATCGTAGCCAAAACCTGTATCCAAACTGTAAAGCAAATCTTTAAACTAATCACCCTTTCTTGGGATGGGAAAATAGGCTCCGTTTTGTTGCTTGGGCGCCATCAAACCAGGCTATGATAAGCGCCTTTATTTAAAGCTTTCCCCTTAAATCAGGGCCTTGTGGAGTACATGTTTGCAGTCATAACTTGTCAATGTCAACTGAGGAGTCTCTCTCTGCCTGCTTAGATAAACACACCACAGCATGTTCTGATCCAAGCTGGTTTTGGTGGTGTTATAACACAGTAGAGAAAACCATCCAGGCAATTCCCCAGCAGGCTTAAAGGGCAGATCAAACCAGACGCAGATGGAATCTGCTCACAACCTCTGCCCTGTCCAATCTTGGTGTTAGAAAAAGATGACGATGAGTGCACTGGTGAGCCACAGAGCAAGGGCCATTGTGAAACACCGGGAACACATTGCCAGCATAGCTGCTGAGCACAGGGCCACGCAGAAATTCTGCTGGGCCATTCTGTGGATGATAGCACAACCTGACCCTTTTTGTCTCCAACTTTCCAACCCCTTGGAAAAACACACACCAGTTTCACTACTTCCAGTGGAAAAGAGGGAGATAGGGACCTACACAAGAGCATGTAGCATGATGAAACAAGCAGCCATGCCCTCTTCACTCAGGGTGAACTACAGTAGGCATGGAGACACAGTCCAAAGCCCTCTGTGCCACTGAAGCTCCCAGCTGGGGGTAGGAGGCTGGCCAAAAATGTCAGTATGAAGAAGCTGCTGTGGGCAGGCAGACAGAGTGAATCCAGTGGCCCAGACTGTTTGATCCAGGGGCACAAAGGGGCAGCATCTGAAAATAACAGTCCTGGAGGAGCATCCTTGCAACCCCTTTGCCTGCCTGCAAGTTGGGGGAATGAATTCCATCTCCACCTCTGCTTATTTCCCTGCACAATGTTAAATGTAGGCAATACTTATAGGACGGGGGATTCTATCCTAGAAAGCAGTGACTGAGAAATATTTGGGAGACGTGGTGGATAATCAGGTGAACATCAGCTCCCAGTGCAACCCTCTGACCAAAAGGGCTAATGCAATTTTTGAATGGACAAATTGGGGAATGTCAAGTAGGGGCAGAGGGGTTATTATACCTCTGTATTTGGCACTGGTGTGACCACTGCTGGAATACTGTGTCCAGTTCTGGTGCCCACAATTCAAGAAGGATGTTGATAAATTGGAGAGGGTTCAGAGAAGAGTCACAAGAATGATTAAAGGATAAGAAAACATGACTTAGGGATAGACCCAAGGAGCCCAATCTATTTAGCTTGACAAAGAGATGGTTAAGGGGTGACTTGATTACAGACTGTCAGTACCTACATGGGGAATAAATATTTGATACTGGGCTTTTCAGTCTAGTAGAGAAAAGTATAACACGATGCAATGACTGGTAGATGAAGCTAGACAAATTCAGACTGGAAATAAGGTATACATTTTTAACAGTCCGAGCAATTGACCATTGCAACAATTTACCAAGGATCATGGTAGATTCTCCATCACTGTGTATTTTTAAATCAAGATTGAATGTTTTTCCAAAAGATGCTCCATGAATTATTTGGGGGGAGCTCTATGGCCTGTGCTATACAGGAGGTCAGACTAGATGATCACAGTGGTCTCTTCTGGCCTTGGAATCTATGAATGACTTAGGTTATTATTATTACTTATACTACAATGATGCCTAGAGGCTGTGACAACTCTTGGAGTACACAGGACTGTGAGTCACCTTGTTACCCCCTTGCCTCCAGCGTAGGGGAGACTTGCTTGTGCATAGCTGGGTGTCAGCTCCCTGACAGCACTAACCTGTTAGTCACCCAAACGCTCTCCTCTGGACTATGACAGCCCTTGCTTTGCTTTGCAGGTTAACAATGGGTGTACTCAAATCCCCAAGCTCCTTTGAAGTATAGCCCCTTCTCCACTGAACACCCACAGAAATACCTGGGCTGCTGGCCACAGAGGAACAGTGTATGCACCAGCTTGAATGACTCATCTCAGGATCAGCACCTAGCTTAATAGCCCAGCATTTAGATGTATTGGTAGTGAAAACAAGGATAAGTTTATTACCAAAGATTCAAGAGATAGTGAGTAAGGATAATGGAAACAAAAGATTACATATAAAGCAAAATCGTAACATGCTTTCTAGAGACTAAACTTAACTATTAGGTTAATCTCCATCCAATGAAGTTTATCTCACTCAAAGCCTTGTGCACTGTCCTCCACCAAGACTAGTTGTGATGCAGTTTTCATGAAAGTAAATTCACTGCCCGTTTACTTCCGAGGTGCAGGATGACGGGGTACTGTCTTTGTTTGAAGGCCAGAAGAAGGGGTTCAAGAAAGATTTATTCAAGGATGTGGTCCCCATCCAGTATGGATTGTAATTGTTTGATGATACCTTGTATGGATTCCATTATGGGGTAGTAGGTGACAACTAGGGATGGGCAGTCTTGGGAGGTTTTTTAGATACAGTTGCTGCACACAGTAATAACTAGGCAGTGTGAGAAAAATCCATTGACTTGAAAAATAAATGTCACTAAGGATAAGGCCATTTTTACAGGCAAATTTTTGTTAATTTCTTTTACTTGCAAATATGCTCCCTGCAAAAATGTGAATGCAATTCTATATCTATATACCCTGATCTTATAAACTTCATGGCAGTGGAACCAAAGACCAGGAGGGGTCCTTGGTTCTTTTCTAGGAGGGCTTCTCACCACCCTCCTGCCACACATCTCCAGTCCTTTCTCAGCCTCTTTACGGAAGTCTCACTTCCCTGGTGTTAATAGGGTGTTTAATAGTGTCCTTCAAGGCTGGCAGTCTGCCCAGGAGACAGTATTAGCCTGATTAATTTAATTCCCATTTGCTAATGCCCAGCCCTACTTCCTGCAGCCTCAAACTTACTTTCAGAAAAGATCTGCAAAAATTAAAATAGCACCAGCCCTGCCATTGCAGTGGGGAGGAATTGAGTCACAAAGGAAAAGACTGGGTCATTGAAGGTTGACAAACCAGACCTTCTCCCTTGCTGTTTGTGCAGGAATTTCAGTCATGTCTACCGTTCAAGAGCAATCCCTTTACCACATGCAATTCAACTTGTTTTGGCCAGTGACACCAAGTCTGTGGGCCATATTTTCTCCTCTGAGATTTCCTTCTGATGGGGATAAAGCAGTGGGAATCCCACTCCTTTTGAAATCAGAGGCAAGGGACTTAAGGCAACACAAGATAATGTATCTCCTCCCATACCCATCTAAACCCCTGCATGAAAATTCGGCTTGGTTCATTTTATGTGGCTTCAGGGGGAAGCATGGGGGGGGAGGGGATTGGAAATGGTGTTGATGGGAGAGAGCTGATTTTTGTTGCCCCGTCATGTTGGGACCCTGCAGGGCTTTCCCCCAATAAGTTATTGCTGGTCAACATTAACTCTCACTCCACACCTTCAGACTTTCCACAGGGGAGGTTGGGGCTAAGCATAAAAAGGGAAACCAAGACAGAACAGTTCCCAAGGCAGCCATCAGACTAAACCATGGAAGGTCTAAGACTCTGCACTGATGCGTGCCCCATCACTCTAAGAATTCCCTTAGAGCTGTGCGATTCCCCTGCAGATGTCATGACCACTGTGGTTTAATATAGCCACAGTTCCACAGATAACCAATCTCCCCCCCCCCCCCCCCGCCTGCCCGCAGTGACATGATGTAGTGGAAACTGCTGCTAATTTTTCTGTCTAACTTCGGCCCTTTGGCCTATAGGCTCATTTGTGAGCAGGCCTAAGCTGTCTGTGTTACTGCAGCTTGATTTTCATTAACTATGGTTCTAAATCTTCAACAAGCTACTTAAGGTCATGGCTGAATTTACAATCCATTATAATCGAGGTGTGAAAGTGAAAGGATTAGCCTGGACAGTGACATTTACATGGATAAAAATAAAACATTTTGGGACCACATATTTTGAATTACAGTGAATTCTCTTGTGTTTAATAATGTCAAACTTAACAAAACTATGATTTTTTCTTTTCTTTTTTTCATTTTAGATTCCCAAAGATAAGCCTGGAACCTATAAACCTTGGGCCATCGACATAGCCTAATACTGTGTTTTCCAAAGTATGAAATAATTATGTGACTGTTGCCATCGCTGTTGGTTTAAAGCATTCCAAATGTAATAATAAAATATTTGATTTAAAACCCACTCTCACACACATTTGTGGACCACGATATTATTAACTGCGTCTGCAGCTCCACTGTACTGACAGAAAGAAGATCTTTAATTTTGGAGAAACTGTAGACCAAATTCTGCTCTCTGTTACATCATTGTAAATCGGAGTAACCCCATGGCCTTCAAGGTAATTACACACTGGAGTAAGAGAAAGCAGAATTTACCCCCAAATTGCAAGCTATGCTTCTTTGTCACTTGCTGCATCCACTTTATGACCCACTTACACCCATTGATGTCATTATTATTAACTGAGTCTATTGCTGTAGCACCTAGGAATCCCAATTCCATTACGCACATGTACCAAAAAAATAAAGATATTCCTTTCCTCAGAGAGCTTCAGAGTCTAGGTCTCAGACATGATTCAATAGGTGAATGATACAGACACGGATGGGGAGAAGTGGAGTTGAGAGGAAAAAATCACAACAAAATGAACTGAGTTTATCATAAAAGAAAAGGTGTCAGCTCACCACTTGCCCAACCAGTGCCAGATGGTAGTGATTTGTATGTAGGCATCATGATAGAGGTAGGTTTAAGGATGGGTTTTAAAGAAGATGAGGTGGCAGCCTGATGAATTTTGAGGGGGAATTTTTGTCAGAGAGGTGGGTTAAGGGGGCTCCCACCAATGCCTGAAAAGGTAGGAAGCCATTCAGTTTTGTTGTTTCTCATCCTCCACAATGCTTCCAGAGGAGAGGAAGGAAACCCTCTATAATATTACTAGGAAGTCATCAGATGATGCAATTACAGATAGTTTTACAAATTCTGTATAATTGAATGTGTAAGTAGTTAGATCTTGGAGAAATGTTATGTTTGTTTAGTTCATATTTAACACCCATCAGACTTCACCTGTAGACTGAGTGCAAATGATTTTTGCACTGTGTCATTTCAGCCTGAGATGCTGTCATCTGTAAGCAAAACTCCATTGTATATGGGTTTAGAACAGGGGAGGGCAAACTACGGCCCGTGGGCCGGATCCGGCCCATCAGGGCTTTCAATCTGGCCTGCGGGATTGCCAGCTCCATGGCACAGCGGGGCTAAGGCAGACTCCCTGCCTACCCTGGTCCCACGCTGCTCCTGGAAGCAGCTGGCACCACGTCCCTGCGGCCCCTGGGGAGGTGGGGGCAGAGGGCTCCACGCACTGCCCTCGCCTGCAGGCACCACCCCCCGCAGCTCCCATTGGCCGGGAACGGGGAACCATGGCCAATGGGAGCTTTGGCGAGGGCAGTGCGTGGCAGAGCCTTCTGTCCCACCCCATCCCTAAGAGCCACTGCGACATGCTGGCCACTTCCAGGAGCGGCATGGGGCCAGGACAGGCAGAGAGCCTGCTTTAGCCCCGCTGTGTGCCGCTGCCACCCCGGAGCCACTCGAGGTAAGCGACGCCAGAACAGAGCCTGCACCTTGAACCCCTCCTGCACCCGGCATCCCAACCCTCTGTCCTGAGCCCCCTAACTCCTTGCCCTGAGCCCTCTGCCATACCCCTCTTGCACCCCAACCCCCTGCCCTGAGCCCTCAACCCCCTGCCTTGAGCCTCCTGCTGCACCCCTCCTGCACCCCAACCCCCTCCTTCACCAAGCCTCCAGCTGCACCCCTCTTGCACCTGAACCCCCTGCCCTGAGCCCCCTGCCACACCCCACATTCCTCCTGCACCCCAACCTCTTGCCCTGAGCGCCCTGCCACACCCCACATTCCTCCTGCACCCCAACCTCTTGCCCTGAGCCCCTTCCTGCACACTGCACCTCCTCACACACTCCCCCCTGCCCCAGCCCTACATTCATGGCCCTGCATACAATTTCCTCACCCAGATGTGGGCCCCGGGCCAAAAAAGTTTGCCCACCCCTGGTTTAGAATATCCTCAGGTGCTAAGCTTCCTGCCTGAACCACCAAGTTATCCTGGTTTTAACATATTATGTTAACTAACTGTGATATTACTAGGGTGACCAGACCAGAGCCGCCCGGGGGGGGGGGCAAGTGGGCCAATTTGCCCCAGGACCCGGGCCCCACAGGGGCCCCCACAAGAATGTCTGAGGCTCCCCCCCTGCCCCCACCTGTCCCCCCCTGCCCCCACCCAGGTGGCCTGCCCCCACCTTCCCCCATACCCCGGCGCCTTAGCGTACCGTGTCCAGGAGTGGCCCTGGACAGTGCTACCGCGGCGTGGCTCTGGTGGGACCTGAGCGCCTCCCGCTCAGAGCCGCTTGGTAAAGGGGCAGGGCTGCAAGCTCTGGCGGGCCGAGTGGCAGGAGCTCAGGTCCCGCTGGAGCCACGCCACTGCAGTGCTGTCCAGGGCCCCTCCTGGATGCGGCTCGCTGAGGCTCTGGGGAGAGGGGGGAAGCGGGGGGAAGCGGCATGGTAAGGGTCCGGGGCCGGGGGGTTGGTTAAGGGGCAGGGAGTCCTGGGGACATGGGTGGGGGGGTTGGATGGGGCAGAGGTTCTGGGGGTGGTGGTCAGGGGACGGGGAACGGGGGGGTGGATTGTGGGCATTCCAGGGGTCTGTCAGGACTCGATGGGGGGTGGATAGGGGTCGGGGCTGTCAGGGGACAGGGAGCGGGGGTGGGGTTGGTAGGGGGGTGGGGTCCCGGGGTGGTGGTTGGGGGGAGGGTCTCGGGGGGGCGGTAAGGGGACAAGGAACAGGATGGGTTGAGGATTCTGAGGGGGGCAGTCGGAGGGCAGGAAGTGGGTGGGGGTTGGGTGGGAGTTGGATAGGGGGCAGGGCCAGGCTGTCTGGGGAGGCACAGCCTTCCCCACCTGGCCCTTCATACAATTTTGGAACCTCGATATGGCCCTCGGGCCAAAAAGTTTGCCCACACCTGCCCTAATGTAAAAAAAAAAAGTGGCTTTGTGTTTTAATTTAATTGCATCATACGCTCTATATAGAAAGCCCGTGTTTGCTCGCAGCATGCGTCCCCACTACTGCAACGCTGCATTACCATTGGTCCTCCCCTCCCCTCCAACAACTATTCTAGAAAATTCTTTGACCTATATAAGCAGCCATGTCAGGCATGCTCAGCGCAGTGTCTACAGTGTTTGTAATCTTTGTCGCGTGTACTCTACTGAAATAGCATAACAAGCCCATGGCTTTACGTTTTAATTCAATCGTATGATACCCCCTTTTAATTTTAAGTTATGGATTGGTTCGTTGTTAAGATAAGAAAAGGAGCAGACAAGCTGTTCATATGAAAGAACCTTTTTGAAACTAGAACATGTAAAAAACAAACTAAGAAGTACAATGTCCCAACAGCGTCTCAACTCACTCATGATTTTGTACATTGAACAAGAATTGGCTTCATCAGTTAATTACAATGATGTGATTGAGGAATTTAAGTCCATAACACCTGGTGAGCGACGTCTCATTCTCTAGGACAGGAAGATGAAGAAATCTTAATTTGTTTTGGTCAGTTTGGGTTAGCTCATTATCTGGTTAAAGATAACGATCATGAAAATTGACTGTATCTTTGTATATGCCTGGTTATCACTACAGCAAAAATTTGGTATTTTGTGTCTCATTTTTTAAGTAAAGTTTAGTTGTTAATTTAAAAAAAATTAAGTTTAGTTAAGTTTTAGTTTCTTTAGGGTGTTTGATTAATAAAAATAATGCCCTTTATGACTGAGTATTCAGTAAATGTTGCCCTTAAAATAAAGCAATAAATAAATAAAATTCCCTGGGTGCACACCCTAATGAAATGTGCTGCGCATGCCTATATGGACAATGCTTCTTGATGTTGCCAAAGCATAACAAAGTGATATAAAGTAAAATTTAGAGCATACATTTTGCAAGATATTCTCCCTCCTGTGCATGATGGTCGTGACAGGTACGTCAACGTCTATTTTAATTTCTGTCGCAGTTCAAATTGTTCCGCAACACACGGGGTACATAAGGAATTTTTCAATTAACTATCTGTGATGGTTTGGACCATAGAATCCCCCTGGGAGCTGCCACCTGGTGTGCCCAGACTACTTCTACCCCTGCTTTCCCTGCCAGCTCAGGACTCCAGCACCCTGTCTTGCTGAGCCAGACACTCCCTTCTGCTCCAACAAAGACCCAGGGTCTGAATTACTTGCCCCAAAGCTGCAGGTTTACTTGAAAGCAGCTAACAGAAGTATTCCTGTTTTTAACACTCAGATGCCCAACTCCCAATGGTATCTAAACCCAAATAAATCCATTTTACCCTGTATAAAGCTTATACAGGGTAAACTCATAAATTGTTCGCCCTCTATAACACCGATAGAGAGATATGCATAGCTGTTTGCTCCCCCAGGTATTAATCACTTACTCTGAGTTAATCAATAAGTAAAAAGTGATTTTATTAAATACAGAAAGTAGGATTTAAGTGGTTCCAAGTAGTAACAGACAGAACAAAGTAAGTCACCAAGCCAAATAAAAAAAAAATGCGCAAATCTATGTCTAATCAAACTGAATACAGATAAGATCCTCACCAGTTCCAGAATGCTCCCTTTTACAGACTAATCTCCTTTTAGCCTGGGTCCAGTAATCACTCACATCCCTGGCACACTGTCCTTTGTTCCAGTTTCTTTCAAGTATCCTGAGGGGTAGGGAGGCTCTCTCTTTAGCCAGCTGAAGACCACCATGGAGGGGTCTCTCAGGAGTTTAAATAGACTTTTTCTTGTAGGTGGAGACCCCCTCCTCACTCCTATGCACAGTCCAGTCCAAGATGGAGTTTAGGAGTTACCTGGGCAAGTCACATGTCCATGCATGACTCACAGTTTTTACAGGTAGCATCCATTGTTTACATGCTACCTTGAACTTCCTCAAGTAGACTTTTTATGTGGATTGTAGCATTCCAAGATTCATTGTCCTTTAAGTGTCTCTTGATTAGGTACTTAACTTCAACATTCCTTTCTCCAGGAACTGACCAAATGCTCTACTAAGGTTATTTAGAAATCAATATTTATAACTTCGAATACAAAAATGATACATGCATACAGATAGGATTAATAGATTCAGTAGATCATAAACTTTATATGTTACATAACATATGTAGCATAGATAGATTCAGTAGATCATATTCCAGTTATGTTCCATATTAAGCATTATGGGGTACTGCGTCACACTACCTAACAAATGAAAGATACCAAGGGAATTAATTTGTTTGCAGGTATCATTGCATAGTCAATGATCGTAGGGGTTAGAAAAATGAAACGTACATATCTTTCATGATTTGAGAAGAGAAAGCAGAAGAAAGCTAGACAGACGCAAGAAGAAAAGGGAAAAACAACTCTTCACAAATTTCTTCAGGCACAATCCAAGTCAAGTCAGTTGACTGAGTTGAGCGATGCTGACATTCAAGGCTCTTCAGAGGTGGGAAGTGAAAGTGATGTTGTAAGAGAAAAAGAAAAGGTGGGGTGTGCGGAAACCAAAATAGTACACATTCAGAAAACAATGTTATGGTTGTTGCGGAGGAAGAGAAGGAAATCCAGCCTCTTTGGATAGTCAATGGAGAATAGCGGTAACACTGCTATAACTGAGAAACTGGTACAGTTGACTAGCCCTGCTGCTGTAGATGGGAATGACGAAGAAGAGTTGTGCAGTAATGACCCAGCCTCTTGGAAGTACCTAGATATAAAGAAAAGAGATTTTATTGTATTGAAGGGTCCACCACATAAGCCCGAAAACTTTCCTCGGGATTCTTTTGGCAGGAAATTGCTGATAACAGTTTTTTCTAAACATCTGAGTAATGGCGAATGTATTGAAAGAGAATGGATGGTGTGGAGTAAAGATGCTGCAGCAATATTTTGTTTCCCCTGCAGTCTCTACAGAAGTGAAACTCAAACTAACCAATTACATCATTCAAAATTTGTCGAAGGTGGAATTGCCGATAATTGGAAAAAGATTTACGAGAAAATCAAGAGTCATGAAGAAAACACTTTACATTTGAGCAATTACATTAAGTGGAAGGAATTATTTCAGACACTCAGTGATAAAAGAGGCATTGATGCAGCATTACAGCATAGTATTAAACAGGAGGAGGAAAAATGGCGTAAAATATTAACTGCCGTTGTTGATGTAATTCTTTTCCTAGCAAAGAATAATCTACCATTTTGTGGTAGCCATTCTACTGTTGATTATGACGACTGTGGGCTTTTCTTGTCAACACTGAAGCTTGTGAGCAGGTACAATACTGAGGTGAAACAACATCTAGAGATGGTAGCTCAATGCAGAGAGTCTGGTCAAAGAATGCAGGCTCACTACCTGTCATGGCGTAGTCAGAATGAGTTCTTGAAACTGTGTGGGGAGAAAGTTTTAAACTCTGTTCTTGAAGAGGTAAGAAAAGCCCTATATTTCAGCATTGTTGTTGATGGTACACCTGATGTTTCACACACAGAGCAGTTAGTTTTTATTCTCAGATATGTGATGCAAAAAAATGGAAATTGGGATGTGCATGAAAGATTTGTTAAACTAGTAGATTTTGAAAAGAAGACTGGTGCAGATATAGCAGAACAGATAAAGAGTTTTTTTTAAAGAACGTGACTTAGAATTATCTTGGTGCAGCGGGCAGGGATATGACAATGCCTCTAACATGTCAGGAAAATTTCAGGGAGTAAAGACAAGAATTTTGGAAGAAAATGCCCAAGTCTATTTTTCTCCATGCAGCACTCACACGCTGAACCTCTGTGGCACCCATGCTATGGAAACCAGTGTAGAGGTAAAAACATATTTTGGAAATATTCAGAAACTCTATAAAGTATTTGCTCTTAGCCCTGCGAGATGGAAAATTTTGCAGACCACTGCGAATATATCTCTTCACTCTGTATCTAAAACTAGGTGGAGTGCAAGAGTTGATGCTGTTCACCCCCTAATCAAAAATCACACAGGCGTGCTGGAAAGTTTAATTAAAATTGAAGAGGAGCTTCATTTACCTCCCGAAATCCAGGCAGATGTTGACTGTTTGATTAAGTGGCTTAAGTCATTTGAATTTGTACTTCTTACTACAATATGGTTTAAAGTGCTTCAGTGTATTAATAATAAGAACAAGATCCTACAAAGCGCCAAATTAACAATGGAAGAGGGAGCTAAACACGTGAGCAACTTAATCAAAGAAATTCAAACAATGAAAGATTCTTGGCCAATTTTTTTTAAAGAAGCCAAACAAGTCGCTTCAAGCCTCGGCATTGACCCAAAAAATGAAAAGTGACTCAAGGATCTGGAAGAACAAGCAATTCTCTGACGACACAGGGGATGCAGACTATACGTTTGACTCTCCCGATATTCAGTTCAAAGTACAGGTGTTCTTTCCAACAATGGATTTGCTTCTATCAGAGCTAGGAGGTCTTGGCAAAAGAATGGCTGAAGTCTCAAATTTATTTTCACCCATTTTGTGTCCACCGGATGAAGTGGATGAATTTTCTATAGAAAATTTTGTTGACACTTTTGCCATAGCATATCCAAAAGACCTCCAGAGAGAAGATCTTAAAGAGGAACTTAGAATCTTTTACAAAATAAAAGAAGATTCCAACTTAAGAGCTGATGGACATATAACCTCTGCACTTACACTTCTTAATGCTCTCTTCAAAAAAGTGTTGGAAAATGTGTTTCCATCGATTTGTATTTGTTTACGCCTACTAACAGTGTTGCCAGTGTCGGTAGCGTCGGGAGAGCGTGCATTTAGTAAGCTAACATTGATTAAAAATCGTTTGCGTTCAGCCATCAGGGAAGAAAGGCTGAACCAGTTGCTCACTTTGAGCATAGAATATGAAATGGCCAAAGACATAAGTTTTGATGACATTATTAATGAATTCACCAAAATGAAAGTGAGGAAAAAATTTGCAGCTGTATAATTAATGTTCAGAACAATTTGTAAAAAAACAATTTCATAAGAAGCATTATGTAACTGCAAATGTATACATATCATTAAAGCATTTAATGTTTTTAAATAATGCATTTTGTGTATTTTCAAATGATTAAAAATTAATTTTTGAATGTATTTCACTGGTTATTTTTTACATTTCCAAATACGTTACTATAGTATTGCAACTTTTTTTTATGGAAGGGGCCCCTGAAATTGCTTTGCCCCAGGCCCCCTGAATCCTCTGGGCGGCCCTGGACCAGACAGCAAGTGCGAAAAATTGGGACAGGGGGTGGGGTGGGGGTAATAGGGGCCCATTTAAGAAAAAGACCCAAAAATCGGGATTGTCCCTATAAAATCAGGACATCTGGTCACCCTAGATATTACACACACACACACATCCACCTAACATGAAGGCTGAACCAGTTTGGCAGGAGTATGAGAACACATTTAAGGTGCTTTGAGGTATGTCAATTCTGTATTTTAGTACTTGCTTTGTCTTTTAAATGTACCATTACTTTAAATTTTCTATTTGCCGTGTGGTTGTAGCCATGTTGGTCCCAGGATATTAGAGAGACAAGGTGGAAGAGGTAATATATTTTATTGGACCAGCTTCCTGTTGGTGAAAGAGACAAGTTTTTGAGCTACACACAAAGCTCTTCTTCAGGTCTGGGAAAGATGCTCAAAGTGTCATAGCTAAATATAATGTGGAACAGATTGTTAACATAAGTAGTTACACATTATAAGAGACTATTCAAGGTGAAGTGACTCATTAACATATCTGCAATCATAGGACAAAAAATGGGTGTTAGTGGGTTACATATTATTGTAATAAGCCATAAATCCAGTGTCTTTATTAAGTTCATGATTTTTAGTATCGAGTACAGTTATGAATTTAAGCTCCCAGGCTCATCTTTTGAAACTGTTGTGCAGGTTTCCTTTGAGGATGAAGACTGAGAGGTCGGATAGGGACTGAGTGCTTTGTGAAAAATGTTCACCCATGAGTGATAGGGAGTTTTTATCTTTTATCATTTTTCTGTGTGATTCATAGATTCATAGATTCTAGGACTGGAAGGGACCTCGAGAGGTCATCGAGTCCAGTCCCCTGCCCTCATGGCAGGACCAAAGACTGTCTAGACCATCCCTGATAGACATTTATCTAACCTACTCTTAAATATCTCCAGAGATGGAGATTCCACAACCTCCCTAGGCAGTGCATTCATTTGAGAGTGTAGTTATTGTCTGGTTTCACATACACAGTTGATACTGGGGCATTTAGTGCACTGGATGATGTATTCCACATCTTGTGATAGGCACCTGTATGATCCATGGATTTTGAAAGGTTAGAGGGTTGTTTGAAGGCCAGAAGAGAAGTTTAGGAAAGATTTCTTTCAGGATGGGGTCCCCATCAAGTATGGGTTGTAATTGTTTAATGATATCCCATGTGGGTTCCAGTGTGGGATTGTAGGTAACAACTACGGATATGCAGTCAGAGGCTTTCCTACTCCCCATATTGAAGCACGTTTTCTCGGGGTATTCCATGATGTGATCTACTTCTCTGGTGGAGTGTCCTTGTTTGGTGAAGGCATTTTAAAGTGTGTCAAGATGTGTACCCTGGACTTTTTCCTTGGAGCATATTCTGTGGTATCTGAGTGCCTGGCTTAGATAACAGATTTCTTGGTGTGTTTGGGGTGGTTACTATGAAGTTAACTGTAGTGATCTGCAAGTTTCTTGTATATTGTTGTGTGTAGGGTTCCATTGTCGAAGCTGATTGTGATGTCCAGGAAGCAATGCTGGTGCAGGAGTGTTCTAGAGAGTTTAATGGATGGGTTGTGTTTGTTGAAGTTGTGGTGGAAATCTATGAGGTAGTTTAGATCATTTGCCTAGAAGATGAAAACATCATTGATGTATCTCAGGTATATCATTGGTTTTGTGGAGTATTTGTCCAAAAATTCTTCCTCAAGGTGGCCCATGAAGAAGTTGGCATACTAGGGAGCCATCCTACTACCTCTGTCTATTCCTGTGATAGGGCCAATAAAAGATATTACCTCCCCCTCCTTGTATCTCTAATATCCTGGGACCAACATGGCTGCAACACTGCTAACTCAGATAGCACATTTATATGGGATGCAAACAAATCTGCGTCTAAAAATCAGTCTACTCTAATAAGTCCCAGTACAGGAAAGCATCCAATCCTTGAGGGGGCCACTTAGGGATCTGGGGCAAAAATCAGTACTTGGTCCTGCTAGTGAAGGCAGGGGGCTGGACTCAATGACCTTTCAGGGTCCCTTCCAGTTCTAGGAGATAGGATATCTCCATTAATTTATTTATTTAAATTTAATTTATTTATTTGGAAAGCACATAAGCCCCATTGAAGTCAATGGTACTTACTTAAGCACTTAAAGTTAATCATGTGCTGAAATGTTTTCCTGAATTAGGACTGTGACAGATATGCCTATTTCCTGCATATAGTTGGGAGACCTTACTGAATTAAGTTTAAGTATCTTTGCAATCCATTGTATAAACACAAAGTTTAGGTATTACTGTGGAGTGAGATTGCATGTAACCTCTCTAGGGTGAGACATGATGTGAGGCCTGGGAGTTCATAGGACTATACTGAAAATGTGTCCGAGAAGAATGGACTTTTGGGACAAGTGTAAAGTGGATTTTCTGGGGAAATACCTACAGAGAGGTTAAGGCAAATTCCCTGGTTATACAAAAACTCAGCCTCTTGGAGTTTCGTCCTGAGGAATGGATCACTGTGTACTGATCATCTGTTTCCAGAGACTGGAGGTCAAAGGCCTTAGCTGTATAAATAAACAGCTGAACTACCTAGCTTGTGTTCTGGTTCTGACTTATGTTATGAACTTGTAATAGGGTGACCAGATGAGAGACGTGAAATATCGGGACGCCGGAGGAGGGGGGGGTGCCAGCGGAGGAAGAAAAAAGAAACAAACCAAGAGCCAGCAGAGGAAAGAACAAAAACAAAAGCGAAAAAAAAAAAAAAAAAAGAAGAGCCACCGGCGCATAGGAAAAATTGGTGGGGGCTGAGCTCCCAGCGGCAGCTCCACACCCCGCCCCCCCGCACCAGCTCGCCTCCACCTCATCCTGCTTCTCCCCCCTCCCTCCAGCACTTGCGCCGCCATACAGCTGATTAGCGCAAGCCTGGGAGGAAGGGGGGAGGAGGAGGAATGCGGCGTGCTTGGGGAAGAGGCGGGGCCAGGGTGGGGATTTGGGGAGGGATCCAATAGGGGAGTGAGGGGGCGGAGCCGCGGCGGAGTTGGGGCAGGGGAGCACAAGCTCCCTCCACCTGTGCACTGGTGGGCAAAATATTGGGACAATTCGCATCCCGACTGAACATTGGTTGGGACACGGGACAAACAAGTAAATATCAGGACAGTCCCAATAAAATTGGGACGTCTGGTCACCCTAACTTGTAACCACAAGGAAAATCTACTTGTGGGTTTTGAAGAACTGACATCTACCGGAGCCTGAGCTTGGAGTTGGGGGGTTACCTGTGGTAAGCTTTCTAGCTATGTGGGTAGGTTCTTTTGATTGTTTTTAAAATGTTTTCTCTGTAATGCTTTCACGTTAGGAATAAATGTGCTTACTTAGAAAGGACAGTGTGGTATCTTGAAACTGCAGGCAACACACTGGAGAGAAAACGTGCAGACACTAGCCTTTTCAATAGTCTGGTTTGCTGGGAATACCAAACTGCAGGCAGGGATCTGTGCAGCCTTAATAATCCCTGGTCAGGAGGGAGTGAGATGTCGTCCTTCACCAAAGACTCAGAATGTGAATGCAGGTGCAGTTACTCTAAAACTCTGACAGGAACCAGAAGGAGGAACAGCAGAAGGCAAATGTGTTACTGAGAACTTATCTGCGACCAAACAAATGCTATTAGTTATTATTAATACTGTAACCATGATAAAATAACAAATACACCCTAGTTATTCACCCCTCTGGGCTTCATAGGGCAGTCTATCTATGCCATGCCTGCCCTGTTTAGATTGTAAGTCCTTTTTGTATGTTGTACAACGCTAAGCACATTGTTGGTACCTTAAAAATACATAATGCCACCATATGTAAATGTTTTACATTTTTAGGGGGAAAAAAATCCCTTCTCCCTCTGTAATTTTTTTAAACCTGGCGAAAATTGAGAGCGTCCACAAACTGAATAGTTTATATTGCAACAAAAGAAAACCAAAGGCTCATTTTGCCATCTTTATCTGGGGGCAGACTACGCATTAGCTCTCATGTGTCTATTGCCCACTGCAATCCGAGCGGGAACGAACTTGCTCTTTGTAAGCCCAACGAAGCAGGGCGGATCAGGACAGCCACGGTCGCTCTCTAACAGCCATTCACAATTCCAGGTGGAGAATTCAGATTTTTGTCACTGGTATTATCAGCCTCCATCAGGCCGTCGCTCGCAGGGTCCATCCCGGGGCCGGAGCCGGGCCGGCGGCCGCGCTCTGTAGACGGGTTTGCGGGGGCACGAGGAGGGCTCAGCCCAGCTAAAATGGCAGCGCTTCCAGCGCACGCGGCTCACGGCCCTGGGCGGCTGCGCGCCGCGTGCCCAGCAGGGGGCGCTACCTCGCCCTCCCCCGCCACTCAGAGTATGAGTGACGTCCCGGGAAAGCAAACCGTCAACGGCCCCTTCCCGGGTAGCTGCGATTCCCCCCGCCCCCCTCAATGGACTGATCCACTTGCCTAGAGAGGGGCGGTGAGACGGTCGCCGGCCATTGACGGTAAAGCAGGAGAAAAGGGATTTGGACGCGCTCACTGACGGGGTAGGGGAGCTAAATCCGCCCGTTTGCTGCGACGGAAGGGAAAGTGCCTGTCACCTGGGGGCTGTGTGTGGCTGGGACTCCGCGGCGCCCCTCACTGTAAAGTGTAGATAGGGGAGGGGCTGTGTGCTGTTGGGCGTGTGTGTCAGAAAATGAATTAGGTAGGTTCGTTCCCCCCTCCGGGGTGGGATGGTCTTTCCCAGCGAGTCTTTCAAGGCGAGGCGGGGCCCTCCCTTTCCTCCCTCCCCTTCTCCGCGTTGGTTCCGCTCGCAGCAGGATTTAGCCGCCGCCTGCCGTCGTCTCCGCTTGTGCCGCTTGCAGTGAGAGGCTCCTGGACGTTTTCTCTTTGCCTTAAAGTCGGTGAGGAGCGAGCGGGGCCGGGGCCGGGCCTCCCCCGGGCACTGGGCTGGGGGGGGGAAGAGGAGGAGGGGGGCCGGGGCCGGGCCTCCCCCGGGCACTGGGCTGGGAGGAGCTCGCCGGGCCGGGCCGTGGCGGGGCTAGGCCGGGGCCTGCAGGGCTCTTCCCCCCTCCACCCCCGTCCCGCGGCGGCCTGGCCCTGGCGGGTAACAAAGCCGCGGCCTGTGACGGGGAGGCCGCGGCGGTGAGCGCGGCCCGGCTGGAGGCGACCCCTCCCCCCCAGCTCTACCGGCTCCAGAGCGCCTGCTGCGGCCGCCTCCGCCCAGGGAGGCCCGGTGGGTGCTGAGCGCCCGGCGAGAGGGGGGCGCGCGGGGGCTGGGAGCTCCCCAGTCCCGCTCGGGCGGTGCGGCGTGGGGGCCAGTTCCTCCCCCGGGAGCGGCCACGGGATGCTGGGCCGCCAACTCGGCGGGGGAGCCGGGGCGCGGAGCGAGGACGGGCCTCGGGAGTTTACTCCCGCCCTGATGCGTGTTGTCCCGCCCGGCTGATCCGGGCCTGCGACCCTGCTGTGCGGGATCGTCTCGTGTGGGCCTGGCCTGCGCGGCGCTGAGCGCGGCTCTGCCCGATCTGAGATCTAGGTCTAATTAAACACGCCTCACCTCTGTACAGCGCTTTTCGTTTCCTGTCACTGTGCTTTACAACGGAGGTCAAATTATCCTTACCTTACAAATAGGGAAACTGAGGTACAGAGAGAGCGTGATTTGCCCAAGGTCACCTCAGATGCTAAGAAATCACATTCACCCAGAGGTTATTCTTTTATGTCTTAATTAGACTAACCTGTCTTTGCCACAACAGCTAATAAATATTGCATGGCTTAAGTGAAAATGCACTGTGATCTGCCTCAGACTTACTTCAGCAGTGTAGATGTTCTTAGCCAACAGGCAGGCCCGGGAGCTAGCAGTGCAGGATTTGTATTTCATAGCCCTGACAAGAGTGTGGTTGTAGTAAAGTAGGGGGGACATGCACTCTAAGGTTTCAGCCACTCTCAAATAATATTTTCTTTTTGAAGTGTGGACTCCTTCCACAAGGAGATGTGTACAGTAGCTGATGCACATACTTAGAAATAAAGCATGGTGTGGGAATCATCCTTCTCTTAAGGATATCTTGAAGAACTTTTCTTTTTTCACAGGGTGTCTTTTATGAATAATCAAAAGCAGCAGAAGCCAACGCTATCAGGCCAGCGTTTTAAAACTAGAAAAAGAGGTAAATATTAATCACTTGTGTGTGTAGCTCATGGCCAACTCTGTACAGAAGACCTATCAGCATGTGCTGGGCAAGAGAATAAATACACACAGGCTTATTAGTATGTGTCTAGCCCAGAGGTCCCTGAACTGTGGGGTGTGCCCCCTAAGGGGGTGTGGAGGAACATCTGGGGCCAGGCCCCCCCCCCTCCGGGTGGCAGGGAGGGAGCCCCTCCTCACACCCAGCTCTGCTCTGGTCCCACATCCCCGGCTCCCTTACCTAGCCCCAGCCTCTGTGCAGCTCCGCTCCCGGCTCCATGCCAACCCCCAGCCTCCGAGGCTGGCTGCGTTTCGCAGCCCTGGGGGAGGCTGGGAGTGGAACTGCACTTGGCCATGGGCCTGGCTGCTGGCCTCCACTGCAGCCTGTCTGCGGCTCCGCTCTCTCCTCAGCCCTGGCCGTGGCCCCAGACCTGCCCCCTGTCCACTTCCCATCTCTTCTCCCTCCTCCCCCCAGCAGTGGCCCAGCTCCCAGCCCCGGGGGGGGAGTGCACGGGGTGCAACCCTCAAAAGTGTGGGGACCACTGGTCTAGCCTTTTACCAACTTGTTTAGGTAGGTATCTGTAAATAAAGACCTATAAAGTTAAACACGAAGTACATTTTTTACCATAAAAATTAGCCTTTCAACGTAGGCTAATTCATTTTAAATGTGCCTTGCACCATAAAAAACAGCTTAAATTTTGGTTATGCTCCTCTCCAAACAATGCCTAATCTAGAACACTTTCAACCAGTGTGAAAGTTTGTCAGTAATAAAGAGCCTAAATGAGGATGCCATTAGATTTATGGGAAAACTCAGGCTTCTTCAAGGGGTGGGGGGGAGCTGATGGGCTCTTCTAGGATTCAACTTCCTTCTGTGAAGGCAACTTTACTTCCTCTTCCCATTCCTAGATTAGTTAATGGGAACAAATATTCTAACTGTTGAAGAAACAATAAAAGTGGAGATAGGTAAAAGGCTAGAGTGGAATGGTGGTCATTGGTAATGGGAGAGTGGTGTGGCTAGTAAACAGCTAGAAGAAAACTGCCATTCTCTTTTTAAGAGGGAAATGGATGCTGTTATAAATGAGGGGTCTTGGTTTGCTCTAATCTAGGAACTTCTTGAGGGTGGTGAGGGTTCTAATTTTCTCTAGAAGGCTAGCTAGCTCACACTTTTCAATTCTCTAATTTCTCATTCTAACAGTAGTGGCTATGAAAGCATCCGATTGGCTTTGATTGGTGTATGAATTTACCTGGTTTGTCTCAAGTAGAATGAAATAAGGAATTAAATAGGCTGCAATAATAATGAAGAGGTTCATCAAAGTAAAACACACTGAAGATAGGATTCATACTTATCTCAAAGTACAGTAAATCTGTTTCTCTGGTTCAAGGTCAGATGTGCCATTGGATGAAACACTGAAGTGGAAGGAAGGGTAGGGTTTAGTTTGGTTTTGCATATGAAACATTTCTAACTTCATTGTCTTCAAAATACTGCTTCAGATTAAGTCCATATTCCCACCTTCCGGTGACTTTGCTACCTCTGTGAGTCTTGTAGATGGCTGTTCAAAAAAGGATTGACCCCATTTCTCAGGATATGTCTGTACTATGGAGACTATAATTGCATAGCTGTGCTGGCACAACCCCATTGCAGAGATGCAGGTTTTTCCATAGGTGTAGGGAACACCACCTCCCCAAAGTTAGCTACCTCGATGGAAGCATGCTTAAGTTGTCAGTGTCCTCTTCTACACTCCTGCTTAGGTTGGCATAGCTATGTCAGTCGGGTGTGAAATGACTCAACAGCTGGCAAAACAATGGAAGGAAGCATTTGGGAGGACTTGATCGACTTAAGGTTTCCACCACTGTCTCAGTAGGAATCTCTTACCTAGTTGACAAATGATGACTCCTTCAAGGACAACCCTGAAAGAATGATTGAGAGAAGCTGTATAACCTTCCCTTTCCATTGCTTAGGCCTTTTCTTCACTGCCAAAAAAAGTGGGGTGTTATGTTAAGAGCGATCTATTTTGGTAGTGAAGACAGGCCCAAGCAAGCATGACTGATCCCAAATATAAAATGTACAGGTTCTGTCCAGAACAGAAAAGGCTGAAACATGGCTAATGGAATGTGATTCAGAATCTCATTCCTTCTAGCACTTCATATTTAAGACAAGTTTTTATCCTAAATCTCTGCTCACAAAGTTCTGACACAGTTTATTGTTTTCATGCTCTTCCACTTTGAAGCAAACCTCAGAGCAGAACAGTTGCATTCAGAATCTCTTCTGGTTAAAAACTAGACTTCAGTCCTTTCATCTGAGCACCGTGCAAATAGTTTTCAATACATGGTTTAGCTGAAACTTGATAACAGGCAAAATGCTGAAAAGCAAACATTTTTTTAATGCTTCTGTTACAAAACAGTGGTAGGCCTAACTAGTTAGAGTGAATAGTTCAGAAAGTAGTAATGTGGATTTAACTAATTTAATGGTAAATATTGGTTAGCCTCATTAGTGACTTTGCACTTCTAATTTAAATGAGAAATGCCCAGTTTCATGTTGGATGATGTCTGGATTTGAAGTCCTAGCATCTAGGCTGCAGTCCTCCCTGCAGGTGCTTTGGCTAGGTCAGGTGGCTTGGAGAAATGCTGGGACCTCCCCTCACAGCAGGAACTCAGGCAGGGGCTCCCCATTGGGTGGGGCTGCAAGCACCCTAGCCCATGACCTGCTGCCCATATTGGAGGTATCTGGCCACAGGACTACCTACTCTGCTGTCTCAGGCATGGCTTGGGAGGCGGCGGCTGCTGGGTCTTAGCTCGAGCTAGCGAAGGAGGAGCCTGGGACCCGAATGCCTTGGGGTGAGGAGATTGCAGTGGCGTTTTTATATTATTGTAGTAATAAATAGTAAAAATCTGAGCTGTCATGGTAAGGCCATGTCTAAGCTACCACTTATGTCTGCAAAACTTTTGATTTGGAGGTGTGAAAACACCCAACCTCCTCTTCCCCCACCCTGCCCCCCGCTCCTCCAATCCTCTTCTCTCTTCCCCCCCCCCACCCCCCCCCCCCATGAGCGATGTAAGTTTTGCCAGCATAAATGGTAGTGTGCACAGCGCTATGTCGGCAGGAGAGCTTTTCCGGACGACATAGCTACTGCTGCTCATTGCGGATAGTTTAACTATGTCGCTGGGAGAGCTCTCTCCAGTTGGCATAGAGCAACTACATGAGAAATCTTACAGCGGCACAGCTGCATCAGTACAGCTGTGCCACTGCAAGGTCTCTAGTGTAGACATAGCCTTAGTAATCTGAGACTCATTAAATTTAATATGTGACTGCTCCATGACTCTTGGGTATTTTAAGATAAATCTTTGGCCTTAGCATAATCTGGCTCTGACTATCTTGATGAGACAGTAAAATGGGCAAAACTGGTCTTGTTACAGAATTTTCCCCACAGTAATTTCTTCCTGCTAAACAGGCAAGGATTAGAATGCAATATGTGTAGCTTTAAGTATTGGTGCTTCTTGGCTTAAGTGGAGAAAACATTAGGAGTCAAAATCTTGTAACTTCGAAATGAACAGCTAACTTGTTCAAGGCTAAACATAGTTGCTTAGTCTCATTGAAGTGATCAAAAAGTCAATGGTGGCTATTACTGCAGCTATTGCAGTTGATAGTTGACACGTTCGGGTCAAATGGCTAATGCTAAACTCGTATATATTTATATTAAACTAATGGCAAATTCACTGTCTGCACTGATTATTTCTGGCTTCCCTGGTAAACTCAAACATTTGGAAACTGTTGCCAGTTTCCTTACAGAATGAATTCCTGAAGTTGGAAGATGCTGATACAGAAATTGACAGTATTATCTTTAAGTTAAAGTAGGAGCTTCGTCTCACAACTAGTAGGCTTATCCAATACCAATGCTTTCTCTTTTATTGCAGATGAAAAAGAGAGGTTTGACCCTACTCAGTTTCAGGACTGTATTATTCAAGGTCTAACTGAAACTGGCAGTGACTTGGAAGCAGTAGCAAAGTTTCTTGATGCTTCTGGAGCAAAACTTGACTATCGCCGCTATGCAGAGACACTCTTTGACATTCTGGTGGCTGGTGGAATGCTGGGTAAGTGTCTAGCTAAACTTTTAAATATGGCTGCTTTGCTAGACCACATCATTCTCTCACTTGGACTCAAATGCTTAAATGTAGGTTATTGATCTAATTTGTCACCCAGGTTTAAAAATGGATGCTATTTATTTGGATTGCCTCAAACCTTTGTGGTACATAAATTAATGCTCTGTCACAGCATAATCTCTGCTACATTGGATTGAGGGTGGCTGCTTGCACTGCAGCAGAAATGGCTCACTTTTTTTTAAATCTTTGAACACCGTGAGAATCACTGCTCTTGTAATGTCTTGTCTTACGGTGGTTACCTGCTCAGGGATGGAGGAGCTCGTGACAGGTTCGGTCACAGAGACCCCCTTGGGATTGTCACCTGATGTGCTGAATTTATCTCTGAACCCGTTTTCTACTGCCAGCTTGGGACTCCAGAACCCTGCCTTTTTGAGCCAGACACGCTAGTCTGCTGCAACACAGACCCAGGTCTGGTCCATGCCCCCAAAGCTGCAGACTTCAACCAAAACCTGCTCGGCAAGTCACTTATCTCCAACACCCATACACCCAGTTCCCAATGGAATCCAAATGTCAAATACATCCATTTTACTCTGTATAAAGCTTATACAGGGTGAACTCCTAAATTGTCTACCCTCTATACACTGATAGAGAGATGCATAGCTGTTTGCTCGCCCAGGTATTCATCACTTACTCTGGGTTTACTAATAAGTGATTTTATTAAGTATAAAAAGTAGGATTTAAGTAGCTTCAAGTAATAAGAGACAGAACAAAGTAAGTTACCAAGCAAAATAAAACACAATATGCAAGTCTAAGCCCAATACATTTAAGAAACTGAATACAAGTAAATATCCTCCTCAGATGTTCCAATAAGCTTCTTTCACAGATTAGACTCTGGGTCCAATCCTTTTCCCGGTACAGTTCTTATTTCCAGCTCAGGTGGTAACTAGGGGATTTCTCATGACTGCAGCCCCCTTTATTCTATTCCACTGCCTTTTTATGGCTTTGGCACAAGGCAGGAATCTTTTCTCTCTCTGGGTCCCCACCCCTCCTAAATGGAAAAGCGCTAGGTTTAAGATGGATTCTAGTACCAGGTGACATGGTCACATGTGACCATGTGAGACCTCCAAGCCTCCATTCTTTCCAGTCTGACTCTCATACACAGGAAGGCTTACAAGTAAACAGCCATTTACAACCAATTGCCCTGGTTAATGGGAGACATCAAGATTCTAAACCACCATTAATGGTCCACAACTTGCATAGTTACAATAGGACTTCAGAGTAATAAGTCATATTTCTAGCTTCAGATACAAGAATGATGCATTCATACAAATAAGATGAACACATTGAGTAGAACTATAAGCTTTGTAATGATTCCTTACAAGAGACCTTTTGCCTAAAGCATATTCACACTTACAAACGTATTTCCATAAAATATATGGAGAGCGACATCACAGCTCTCATAACTGATGGCTTTCTCTTTTCAGTTATTTTTTTGTTTCCTCTTTTGGCCTTTATTACTTACTACCTGCCACAGCACCAAAGCTTGGGGCTCATGCTTCAGCTTTAAGTTGTCACTGTTCTGATAGGCTTCCAAACAGGACCTCAGCATCCAGTAGTGGCAGACCAGCAGCAACACTTCATTTAATTATGGATGCTGCGGCAACTATTAGTCTCTCAACAGTAAACTGCACTTCTCGCTTCAGGTGACTTAACAAGACTTCTGGTATGCTGCGTCCAGGTCCCCTGTTCTCGCTACTGTAGAAGCGACCTATGGCAGTGGGTTTGGGAAATATGTGCACCAGGATTTGAGGAGAATGTACAAAACAGCAAATAGTTTGACAATCTTTAATTCCTTTGTGTTAGGGATGTTCCCCTCTGGGAGGGGACACTGTCTTAAGTGATTGACCTTGAACTCTTCAAAGCTTAAATGTTCCATTCTAAATTTTGTGCATAATTTGGCAAGCTTGTTTTCTATATTATAATTTTTAAAAAAGGTGCATCTTCAACAGTGAGTATAACTTTCATAAGTAGAATTTGGATCATGCAGCATGTGCTTACTCACTATGATAATCCTTTCAAAGGATTGGTTAACTTTAAATGGCCACTAACAATGGTATTTAAAATTAACGTGCATTTCTTTAGAACACTTGTGAAGCACCGTACTAATACTAAAACACAGAATACTAGTGAGAGGCTTGTAAAGTTGCATATCAGGGAATTAAAGCAAATAGGGTGAGTGACTTGCCTAATGTCCCATAGTATATTGGTGACTGAGTCAATAGAACCAAAGGGTCCTGACTATCCAACAGACTACTTCACTGTGGAAAGCACTACTTATAGCAGTATCCACTATGTGCTAAGCACTCTCCAGATAAGAATGAACTGTCCTTGCCTCAAGAAGCCCATAACCTATGGATAGACACCTACAGATGTTTACTACTTGTCAGGTGGATTTGATGTATGTGGAAGTGAATCTTCAAGAGACTTTAATATGAGAAGTAGGGGCTTTGTAAATTAGCTCAAAGGCCATACCATGTATAGAGGGCAATTTGGAAGAAAAAGCTTGTCGTTTGATAAGCTGACAAATGGGCATTTGTCAAGGTTCCCACTCTTAAAACTGGGAAGAGGGCAGAAGGAGATATGAGTTTAGATAAATAGAGGGGAAAAATTTATATAGGACTTGAATTACAATGCATGATGCTTGAATTTGATGTGGTGGTAGATGGGGAACCAAGTGGAGTAACATAATCAAAATGAAGGGCATGGAAGAGGACTCTTGCTCCTGTATTTTGTGTAGGTTGGAAGAGGATAGTGTGTGCTCTATGGATTCCAGAGAGGGAGGATGGTGCAGTATTTGAGACCAGAGAAGGCCCTAAATGGGAGATTTCATGATTTGGGTATGAAAAGATGTACGAGTCTTAAACTCTAATAGGGAAGAAGAAGCAGGATTTGATTGGGCAGGGCAGGGAGATGTCAGAAATCACTTCCACTGATGCCTACCCTCTAGTAGGGAGGATGGCAGTTTTATCTTCCTCCCAAAACCTCTACACTCACTGTTAAGAGTATCCTGTCCATTCAAATAGGATGTGTTTCCGAAGTCTTGCTCTTATCAGATTACCATCTTTTGGGAAACCTCAATCCATAAAGAGTCATCCGATATAGATGATGAAACAGGTATTCTAAAGGGTCTTTGATTTTTTTTTAATAATTACATTACTGTTTCCTTTGTAGTATCTGCAAACATTAGAAAAATGTTAACTTGTGCTCCTACTGCTGTTCTGCCAAAGAATAAGAGCTCTCTAACCACATGGTGTGGTACTATTTTAAGTTCTTGGATGTTGTGTGTATTATAACACCTGACAACTCTTGAATTCAATATTCTAATACCTGATTAGCACCTTCCATATCTGAACTCAAGTGATGGCTTTTCTTTGCTTTTTCATTCAGAAATGTCACAAAAAATCACATCCCTAACACACACGGGTGTGATGACCAAAGTTTCTACTGTAGATCAGACCTGTCTCCTTTAAAGCAGTGGGTCTCAAACTTTTTTTACTTGAAATCCCTTTCTCATCACAAGCCTCTGAGTGAGGACCCTCCCACCCTCAATAAATTAAACACACTTTTTAATATATTTAACACTATTATAAATGCTGGCGGCAAGCGGGGTTTGGGGTGGAGGTTGACAGCTCGTGGACCCACCCATGTAATGATCTCCTGAGGGGTCCCAACCCCCAGTTTGAGAACCGCTGTCTTAAAGTAACAGGATTTTGTGTTGTCTTTAACCAGAAGTCCTGCTGTATAACACATGAATTAATAGACTAGTTTTGATGTTGCATCTTACAAAGACTCAGTTCTAAATCAAAACTGACTTGAGCCCCACTTGATCTGTCCTTGAGTACTTTTGACTGGCCTCTAACAAACTTGGTGTGAAGATTTAGGGTGGGACTTCTCAAAATTGCTCACAGTTGGACTAGCTTCCTGCTCTGGAATCAGCGGTGAGACTCCCATTGAGTTATCTAGAAGCAGTTAAACCAATGCTCATGCTTTTGAAAATCCAATCTTAAATGTTACAAGTGACTTATGCATTGAAGTGGGTATTTTTGGAGTCAAGGGTGAGCTATGGGATGGAGCCATGGTTGCTGTTTTGCTTAGCACGCTCTTAGAAACTTTCTCCTTTGATTTTATTGAGGTTAGGCTTTAAAAGAACCTTCCAAAACTAGAGGGGTAGCCGTGTTAGTCTGAATCTGTAAAAAGCAACAGAGGGTCCTGTGACCTCTTTGAGACTAAAAGGTGCCACAGGACCATCTGTTGCTTCTTCCAAAACTAAACTGTGATGCTTTAATTTTTGAGCCATTCAAAACTTAGTGTGTGTGTATATATATGCAACTCTACAACAGTTAGACTTTGCTTCCAGGACTGGGTCACTCAATTTAAAAAAAATAACTGTTACTCGTGTGTGAAGTAACTTTTAGTAGATGCAATTTTTAGGATTAAACCAATTTTAAAGTCTCTTGTAGCTGCAGTTGGAAGGAAAACTTTCATGAACTGTTGGTCATGGGTGGTGTGTGGTATGTGTGTTTAGTTTTGTCTCTTAAAAAAAACAGTATTATGGCTCTCATAATACCAAGTGTGTAAAGCTCTTCTGTTGTACAGAATATCAAATCTGAGCGTTGTCAATCTATTTGATGCATCCTGACTTAAGTTTCAATGCAGCAGTAGTAGATGGCCAAGTAAAATTATCTGGAGGCCTATATTTAGTGGTATAGTCACCACTGATCTTCAGTAAAGGACAGCTATAAGATTCCGCATCATACAACACTAAACTTAAAGCAGTTCAAAAAATCACATTTTACTGACTCTTTGCATATATAAGCAATAGTGTAATTCTTGCTGATCAAAATAAATTTATTAGAAATTAAATATGAAATACCAGTTTTAAAGTGTTAACACTAAAACTTCTTCTAGCCCCAGGTGGTACTCTGGCAGATGACCTGATGCGTACAGATGTCTGTGTATTTGCAGCACAAGAAGATCTAGAAACCATGCAAGCATTTGCTCAGGTTAGTCCTGAGTGTACAGCTGAACTTGACTGATTCTCACCTTGTGTGTACTAGTTGATAACTTGCTATCATGTTTAGCGTTGCTGTGGAATAACTGTGTACAAAAACTGGTCTTGGTGTTCAAATAAACTATAACTTTTATATAATTTTGGAAACCTCCCAGAAAATGGCCTTAGATATGCAGCATAAAAAAAAAACCTCTGTAGGGTAGCAAACTATCATTGGTACAAAAATGCCAGACTTGTTAATAGTCTAACCAAATGTTCAACAAAGCTGGTTTGAAACTCATTACTTTTTGCCTTGATTAGAGTCCAAATGTAATGTACTAATTTTCTGTCTTCTAGGTTTTTAACAAGCTAATCAGGCGTTACAAATACCTGGAAAAAGGCTTTGAAGATGAAGTCAAAAAGGTATTTAACAGGCTTCAGATAACAGCAAAAAACTCAGTGGCTAAGCTTCAAGATGACCACACACTCTAAAAGGAAGAGTGCTGTGATTAAATCTTCACTTACTAGAATAAATGTCCTTGTATCTTAATGTGGCATTTGATTATATAAATGACAACTAATTCAGTGTGGGATTAAATTTCAGCCAGGGTAACATTCTACTCGTGGAGTAATCTTGTATTTCTGCCCATCATAAGCTACTGTGATCGCCAGCATCAAGTCTCTGTATCTTAACCTTTGGTTCAGGGAGGCACTGACTACACCAGCTGATAATACTTAAAGCTTTGTGCCTTCATTTTGGAAGGATTACCATTCTTCTTTCTATTGCAGCTGCTGCTGTTCCTAAAAGGTTTTTCAGAGTCTGAGCGGAACAAACTGGCCATGTTGACAGGTATTCTTTTGGCCAATGGGACACTTAATGCATCAATTCTCAACAGCCTCTATAATGAGAACTTGGTTAAAGAAGGTAACTACTAGTATTAAACAATTCCTTTGGATGGTATGGGGTGCTGGGAGCAGGGACCAAGAGGCATTAGTGACAGATTTTACCAAAGCTAAAATTAACATAGATGTCAACTGTGGCAGCCACGTACTCTGCTGCATAACAGTGAGTCTTATCCAGTGACGCAATCTGTTGGCCTAACTAATTCTGAAGCAAAATTTTAACTGCAGTCATCTATCTCTCTTCCACCCCATGCGCACACCTGTGAGGGTTTGTCATAGTTCAGGTAGCTGATATATTATGGCATTGAAGACCTCACAGGATGGGAAGAACCATTAACATTGCAAGCAAGTTCCTCTTCCTTTCATATTGAACTATTAACAGTAACTTTCTAACTCCTGTTGTGCAGGTGTTTCTGCAGCTTTTGCAGTAAAGCTGTTCAAATCATGGATAAATGAGAAAGATATTAATGCAGTGGCTGCTAGCCTTCGTAAAGTCAACATGGACAACAGACTGATGGTGAGTAGTCAAATGGATGACCTGAACACTGTTCTTATCTGTCCTTACTTTTGCAGATACCTGTCCACTTGGCCTGTCTGACTTACTAAAACTCGTATGCAGTGTTGTAGTTGTGTTGATCCCAGGATATTAGAGACAAGGTGGCTGAGGTAACCTTTTATTGGACAGACTTCTGTAGGTGAGAGAAGCTTACAGAGTGCTTCAGGTCACCTGAAGCGCTCTGTCTAAGGTTGAAAGTTTGTCTCCCCAGCAGAAGTTGGTCCAATTAAAAAATATTACCTCATCCACTTTGTCTCTAAAGCAAACTTGGCAACCCTTGGACTTCAATGTGTCCCAATATAAAATGCAGGCACTAATAACTTCCTGTGCATAGGAGTCAATATAAATGTTGGTTTATTTTTATTTTTAGGAACTCTTTCCAGCCAACAAACAAAGCCTTGAACACTTCACAAAGTATTTCACTGATGCAGGACTAAAAGAACTTTCAGAATATGTTCGGAACCAACAAACCATTGGAGCTCGTAAAGAGCTGCAGAAAGAACTTCAAGAGCAGATGTCACGTGGAGATCCATTTAAGGATGTAAGTATACATATATTTAAACCAGATACAAAAAAGTGAACTTGTTGCAAAGCTTCTTGACATAGAATTAACCCACCATTACTTGGATCTTCACTTCCTGGAATCTTAGAACTGTGATTCTTATTAAGAGTGAAGGGAAAGCAGTCAATTTACAGAACTGATTCCTGGACTGTCACTAGTACCTGAGTGAGAAACTCGGTGGCTGTTGGAGGACTAAACCTGTAATGCATCTGTATGTCTTACCCACCTGTCCTCTAAAGAGGATAGAACTCCCAGGCACTCTGAATTTGGAGTAGTGGCAGCAGTAGTATTCATTAGCTGAAGGTGACGCTTCGGATGTCACTACTTAAATTTTAAGCTGGTAAATTCAAATAGAAAGTCTTGGCCTGTGTTCTCACTCTTCCCACCAGCTCAAGAAACTGATATTCTTGGTCTCCAACACTTAGTGCCACTTACATTTAATCTTTTAAACTAATGGTGCAGTACCTGGTATTTGCGTTGTAAAATGTAAAACTCATCCCTGCTTCTTGACCTATGACTGAACTGCTGTTAACTAAGGCCTTGGCTACACTTGCAGCTGTACAGCGCTGTGAGGTAAACCTGTCTTCGTGCAGCTGAGTAGGGAAAAGCGCTGCAGCCTGTCCACACTGACTGCTGCCAGTGCAGTGGTGTGGCCACACTTGTAACATTTGCAGCTGTGTTGGGAGTGGTGCATTATGGGCAGCTATCCCAGCATTCATGTGGCTGCAACATGCTTTTCAAAACGGAGGTGGGGGCGGATTGTGACAAGGAGTGTGGGGGGAGAGAGAATGCTTTTTGGAGTATCTCAGCTCTCTATTTTGCAAGTTCCGAACTCCCGGCCCCCTGCTCATTCATTCATTCACTCACTCAAAGCAAGCTGCAATCTGTTTGCTTTTCTCTGCAGTTTGAGCTTTGAAACCCGCACTTCCGCATTCCTGCAGTCGGTCACAACAATGGAGAGGATTGGCCACTTGACAAGATGATCAGTACAGCGCTGCAGGTTGATTCCTGGTACACACTCACAGGGGGAGAGTCGTAGCCACTCCACTGTATCTCTTATGCTTCTCAGGCCATGGCTACACTCACAGATTCGCAGCACTGTGAAGCGCGAGTGTAGTCGCGCCGCCAGCGCTGCGAGAGCTCGCTCGCAGCGCTGCAAGTACTCCACCTCTCCGAGGGGAATAGCTTGCAGTGCTGCGAGCGAGCGTGCAGCACTGCAGGTGCTGATTACACTGGCGCTTTACAGCACTGCACTCGCTGCGCTGGGGGGGAGGGGTGTTTTTTCACACTCCTGAGCACAGCAAGTGCAGCGCTGTGAATTGCCAGTGTAGCCAAGGCCTCGGGGAGGTGGAGTACCTGCAGCGGTGTACCCAGGGAGATACAGTGCTGTAAGTGCCCTGCCAGTGTGGACGTGGAGTGAATTACAGCGCTGGGGGAGGCTTTGCAGCATTGTAACTTGCAAGTGTAACCAAGGCCTTAGGCAGTCAGAACTTTGAAAGGGTCTTTGGAAGTGAAATCTAAGTATTCTGATTATAAGCCACAAAGGAAGCTGTTTAATCAGTAGCTTTCATACTAACATTAACTCACTGATTTTTGCAGATAATCTTGTATGTCAAGGAGGAGATGAAGAAAAATAACATCTCAGAACAGACTGTGATCGGCATAGTCTGGTCTAGTGTAATGAGCACTGTGGAATGGAACAAAAAAGAGGAGCTGGTAGCAGAACAAGCCATCAAGCATCTGAAGGTATTTGCTGTAGCTCTGATACAAGAACTGTGAATAACTAAACTTACTATAAAGACACTTATGGGCTTGGCCCAGTCATTTTTCCTCTCCCCTGACCTAATTATACCATAAAACTCCTAGAGTTTGACACAAGTGTGAGTGTACTGCACCCTTTTCCAAGTAGAACTGCATCCACACTAAAGAAGTGATTGTATTATTGGTGTAGTTAAAGTAGTTCAGCGTTCTAGAGTAGACCGGGCCTAACTTTGTACATCACCTAGCAAAATGGGGACTCGATCTTGCTTGAGGATTCCAGATGCTCTAGAAATACAAATGAGATGCTACTCAATGATGGGGGAAGAGATGGTTCCTGCAGGTAACTAGTTTGTACTAAAACACTAGTTGGTTTTCAGCCACTATTCTTAAATATGTGGCACTTTATTATTGGCTTGGAAAGGATTAGACTATCATCCAGTAAATAAATAAATTAAATAAATAAATTAATGGAGATATCCCATCTCCTATAACTGGAAGGGACCTTGAAAGGTCATCGAGTCCAGCCCCCTGCCTTCACTAGCAGGACTAAGTACTGATTTTGCCCCAGATCCCTAAGTGGCCCCCTCAAGGATTGAACTCACATCCCTGGGTTTAGCAGGCCAATGCTCAAACCACTGAGCTATCCCTCCCCCCCCAATCTTGATAAGCGTCCATTTCGCCATTCATCTCAAACTGAAATGTTTCCATCAGTACCAATCTACATTTAGAGAGGCAAAGTAAGAAAAATTTGAGGTCTTAGTCTGGTTTAAGATTTACTTTGTATATTTTGATGTGATGTTGATAACTTGTGCCTTACTGGTTTAATATTTTAATTTGTCATTAAGTAATTCTGACCCCCATACTTACCCACAACAGAATTTATATTGACAAAAACAGCTTAAAATCAATATTACCTGTTGAAATTATATTTTAAAAAATTAAATTCTGCCAAGCCCAGGATATGGTTTGCACCTTAATCAGGTGATTAGTTATACTTCATAAAAGTTTAACTAGTTTCTTGTGTAAATGGCAACTTTTTTCAGAAAATTCAAAACTGTAAATGGCAAAAATATCAAATGTCAGTGTTTTTGCAGAGAATTGATTTTACAGTTAAACCTAGACTATCTCAAGGATGGAATGAATCCTTGAAAGTAACATAAGTAATGTTACTCAATTTCAAGGACAAAGAATTTTACAAGTAAGGTAACTTTTTTTTTTTTAAATATATCCCCCCCCAAAAAAATTTTTCTCTGGGGTGGGGGGGGGAACCTAGTTAAAATCCATTTGGAGGTATTTTCACAATTTCTATGCCCTCTGAAATATATACTTCTAGCCATGTGTAAAGTCACTATCTAATCTCTTGTACTCTTTACAGCAATACAGCCCTCTGCTTGCTGCCTTTACTACCCAAGGTCAATCTGAGCTGACTCTGTTACTGAAGATTCAGGAGTACTGTTATGACAACATTCACTTCATGAAAGCCTTCCAGAAAATAGTGGTGCTCTTTTATAAAGGTAACTAAAGCTTTAAGGTTGCAGAATGTAACTGTTTGCAATGACTTCCAGTTCTTAACTTGGAGCTCTGAAAAGCTAATTTCTGACCTGTGGCAAATGAAATTGTCAAGATTCTCTGCAGTCAGTTAATTGGTAGCTGAAATTCTGGTGCTTGCATGCCCATCTATACAAACCATGATATCTTTGTCAATTGAGGTAAATTGCTAAACTGCAGTGATGAGCAAGGGCCTCTGTCTCTGATGTAGTTAGCGAGGGGAGTTTTAATGTCAACTACTCATCTTTGGCTGGAGTCTGGGCAAGAATGCACCATGGCTACTAATCAGATCAGTCTCGCTTCTATACAAAGATAACTTAAGGTTTTCCATCTATTAATAGCAAAAACATATATTGGTGTATGGGGAAAAGAAACTTGAGCCAGTTTTCTGGCAAAAGCTGTACAGATTAGCCAGCCAGAACCTCTTCTGGTTTCTGTACTGTTTACAAGCATCACCATCTGTCTCTTTCCATAAGTTTGCTCACTCTGCACTAAGACAAAATGGTTTTCTACTTCATCTTTGCCATATGGCTGCATGATGGCACTCCAGGGACAGGGCTGCTATAGATCTTTCTTACCCACTTCACAAACAGTAACATATGGATGACAAACTGTCTTTCTGGGAGTAGATAAACAAAAACAGGTAGGATATGGAGTCAGTTCCTTTTGTGGGAACTTAACTGTTTACTGGCTAAGTTCTAGTCTCAGAGGAGACTGCTTTAAGGATGCAATTTTCCCTAAATATAAATCTTGAAACTTGGTCTCCAATATAGTCTCAAGTTATTAGCATGACAAACAAGAGCAACTGACTAGTCACATGACTGTCAAATACAGACTTCACTCACCACCTACTGCATCTTTCAGAAAAAACTTTATTTCCTCTGTCACCTTTAATGTTAACAAATGGTGACTTTGGTGTATACCACAGACATGCCTGTCAAACTCCACAAATGAGTACTCAGTTTAAACGACCTTGTTCCTAGTAATGTGTAGAATGGGGAGCCTTAAGGGAATGAATATATTGGGGAAGAGCAGTGAAGGGTGACCATGGGACATGGCTGCCAATAAGGGGTGGCTGGGAGAACCTAATAAGCTAGCCCTCAAAGCAGTATGTTGGCACAGACTACTTCCACAATAACTCTCTGCCTTGGCATGTCTTAAACAGCTGAAGTTCTGAGTGAAGAACCCATCTTGAAATGGTATAAAGATGCACACCTTGCAAAAGGAAAGAGTGTTTTTCTGGAACAAATGAAAAAGTTTGTGGAATGGCTCAAGAATGCTGAAGAAGGTAACTAAACAATTACCGTGAAACTTTCATTTGAAGTTAAACAATGAGAATGGGTTTTGTAGTTAGTGCGTCTCCTCTTGTCTGCACCACTGTGATGTCTCCCTGTGTAGCCTCTCTGTGCCTCCTACCAGCTAATTAAACCATCCCCAATGAGTGGCAGTGGCTCTATTGTGGGGAGAGCATCTCCTGCTGACAGTACTGTTCACACCAGTGCTTTTGTTGGTGAAACTTACGCTGGTCAGGGAGGGGTCCCCCCCCCCCCCCACTTGCCTGACAAAAGTGCTAGTGTAGCCTGCCTGATACTTAATTTTGAAATTGTGGGGTAGAAGTTCCTTAATGATAAGCTTTTAACAAAGCAGGGTGGATAGTCTTTCATTAAGCTTTGTTCTTCCTGATTGCTTTCCAACTGGGAAGATTGGATGTAGGCAACAGAATCTGACCCCAACCCTGTGTAAAACTTCCACAACATGGTGGCTGTCTTGAAACTGCTAGCTGTCATTTAAAAGCTCAGATAGCATAAATTAAACAGCCTTGTTAGTAAACAGTGGCTGCCTTGGTAGGCCAATGAGACTAGGCTCAAGACTTATCTATTGGGGGCTCCTCTAGGTGAAAGTCAAGTTGGTTTAATACTAACTCCTTGTACAGCATTTAAATTCACCAGACTTGCTGATTTGTGTATAATCTTTAACTCATACCTAAATGACTGTAGAGTAGTTGTCCCAAAAGTACTGTTGTCATGCTAAAGTTTACTGTAGCTTTGACTCTATGGAGTTGAAGTGCAAAGTACAGGGTTTTTAGGCTGAGCTGGCAGTGTCCAGCTGTCTTGTATTATAGGTTTGTTTTAGAAGTAATGATGTTCACATTTATGTTGCACAGTCCCATCTAATTAAATTTTTTTCTTTTCAGAGTCTGAGTCAGAAACTGAAGAAGGTGACTGACTTGTGAAACTGTCCTCAGTAAAGCAAACAGGAGCTGTAGATAAAATGTCTTGTGTGTCCTTTTGGTTCTTACATCCTACCTCCCTGTATCAAGCATGATACAAGGGCTCTCATGGCAAATTTATTTTAACTGTTTTCTATAGTTATTGAAGATGCTGGTTTTAGTTTTTAAAACCATGTTTTAAGTAGCTTACAGGAGCTATAGATTTGACTAACATTGCATTAGTCCTTTCAGTTATATTCTACCTCCTGTATTTTCTACTGTAACTTAAGGCCTTCCACAAAAATCATTTTATCTTGGGTTTTCTATATAAACATTTACAAGCAGTCATGATTTGGTAAATGAGATTTGTTATGGAAATTCTGTTTGCAGATTAAACCATACAAGTATCAACTCAAAAGGCCATGGAGGGGGGAGGGTGTGATTTGGCATGAAACATGAGAAATTGTACTAACTGGTATAGAAAGTCCACATTAATGGAAATAACTTCTCCATGCAAGTCTCTTGATTTCACAAGCACTGACTTATACAGGTATGTATTCTCAAAGTAATACTCTAAACAAAAGTCTAGCCAATACTTGAGGGCTGCCAAAAGAGCCTAAGAATTTAAATTTGTTGTTTCTGCACAATGTTTAGCCCTGATTTTTGCCATTTGAGTGACCTGGTGGGTGAAATTCTGTAGTAAAACTTTTTTTTCCCCCTCACCAAGCAAAGGAAGCAGGCATTCTGAGCCTACTGGCTATCACATGCCTGTTATGTATGTTTAAGACTATTAAACTTGCCCTTGAACGTTTTAATGCCATGTATTCTTATTGGTTATGGATCAATGGACTAGAACTCACTATCAAATTGAATGATTAACATCTAAGAGTAAAGGGGTAGACCAAAAGGTCAAAGTGTGGCTGACAATTGTAACTTTCTACTAAGGGTAAACTGCTAATTCAGTGGAGTGCAATAATGTAGTGGTACTGGGTTGGTTAGTTTTAACTGTCATTTAAGGTGCCTACTGCTCAGGGTGTTCCACTGCTTATGATTTTTGCTTCACCTCAACCCAAACCCAAACCCCTTTCCCTTAGCTCTTCTATAATGTTAAATGCATGGCCATTAGAAGGTAGGATTAAGAGATACTGTGCACAGGCATCTTGTGGCAATAGGCTTACTAATGCTAAATGCTGCCAGAGTTTAAAAAAAACTGCTAAACTGAAATGTCATCACTTTCTCAGGACATCCTTGTTGAATCAAGAATAGGGAGAGACCTTTGTTAATGTTGAAAATCCATTTTGGAGTAATGTTGTCATAACAATGAAAAGAATACTAACTGATCCCCTTGTGAATGAAGTATTTGTTAAATGAGTGATCTTGGTAGAACTTTGGTGCACAAAATGTATTCAATAGGTTTCTACTGTAGTGATCTGCTTCCTTTGTAACTTGTCTTCTAAAGACTTTTTTTTAAATAAAGTCCATCCTTACACTTAGGGGGTTTTGTTTTGCCAAAACCAAGCTGGCTTGTGCTGTGGTGTAAACCTTGTTTTACAAAAAGTCATTCAAACCTGAATCTTCAGATATTGCACTCTAATTAGAGTCCAGGAACCTTTGTCTAGCTTCACCATCTAAAATGAAATATGCTAATAACTAGAGGTACAGCTTCCTCAGCATAATAGTGAAGCTAGATTAGTTTACAGGAGGTGTTAGATGTATTTTAGTCTACCTACCTCACCTGCTCATATTAATATTGTCCCAGCTTTTGTTAACTGAAGTTTATTCTGATTTGTTTTGTACCTTCTAAATCCTTGCTCTTGCACAAAGAATTGGTTTAAGGGCTTATCACTATACACCTGGTAAAACTACATTAATGCTTAAGCTAGCACCTTCCCTGTGTAGATGAAGGTTTATTAGTGTATTCAAACTCAAAGTACTTGACCATAGACAAAACACAGGCAGTCAAGAACCACTTTGGCTGCATAGAAGCCATTTCAAGAAGCTTTATTGAAATAAACTTAAGTGTTCAAATAAACATGGTCATGATACAAAATGACATTTACAAAGCTAACTGTACAAAATAAATACTTGTTTTGTTGACTGACACAGTCTATAATCTGCTCTGGAGAATTATAAGTGTAGATTTTACTTATTTTCCTGCTTTAGAGCAGAAAAGAAAGGGTGGGTCAAGGCCTCCTGAAGAGTAATTCTTTTGGCTGGGTCATACTCCAACATTTTTTGAATGAGGTCAAACAGATTCTCATGGTCCAAATCTTGACAAAGCATGAACTCCTGGAAGGGGAAGGGAGAAAAAGTCAGTTGAGAAACTTAAGAGTTGACTTCTTCCCACAAAGAAAAATTGTTATCAACTCTTACCTTGAGTGGTTTACAACGTCTTGAAACATATCTACCTGCAGAACTATGTTCATCCCAGTCCAATTGGTTATGGTGGAAATACTTGCGCTTCCTGTAGAGTAAGAATTGTTTGAAGCAATCACAAACCAATGTTCTGGAACAGTAATATGACCATAAACTCAGGCATCTATAAAGAAAACTAATCCTTTTGTAAGAGGTTAGACATATGTAAGTAATTACAAGGTCCTGAGGTATCTGTGCCCCTCAGACACTTGTATGCATTTTCCCCAATCCTAGTAAAGCCAAACAGTGCTGTTCTCTGCTTTACTAAACTATCTAGATTAATCAATACATGAACTGGAACTTCAGATGAAATTGGATTTTAAACCAAAACATATTACAGAAAGAAGAAAGGTTTAAGTATAAATTAATTACCTGGTTTTCTCTATCATGTGAATTGGTAAAGGCCCCAGTATTCTCTCCATCATTGCCAAATGCTCTTTACTATCATGTGTCTAAAAGAGTAAGAGTGTTGAACTTTTAAACAGATTAGGGGATGGTAATTCACCAAGAGATGTTAAGGTATTTTTCCCCCCAAGTTAACAGCAGAAAAAACATTTAGTATATTAATCCACACATACAATTGTAAAGTTTTCTGATTCCTATTTTGATAACTGGGTTTTCACTGATCAGAAGCTTATTTGTAGGTGTCAACTTCCACAAATCATTTACAGCTAAATGTTATCACAACACTTCCCTCACATTGGCAGATTAAGTTCTAAAATACCACTATCAGCCTTCAGTACTAGAATTTGAGATGGTGGTGGGCTGTTTTAGGAGAAGCTATATGTTTTTATCTAAACTTACAAACATTCAGAATCCCACCCATCTCTGATATTAAACACACTTTCAAGCAAGGCTGAAGTATTAAAGCTTTATTTTTAAAAGCTACCTTCTCTCCATAACATCTTGTTCCTACTACAAGCAAATCCAGGAGACTGGCCTTTTTTGGGCCATTTCTAAACACATTTCATTTTAAACATAGCTTGCTTCAAAATCATTAAAATAAAGCTCACAGTTGAAATAGATGCATTGCTCCTTGGCAGTGCCTCAGTAAAACTTTATACCTGCTAAGACTTGGACCTCTCTAAGCAGTGTACCTAAACTATTGCAAGGGAAATAAACCACTGAGCTAGCCCTCCCCTGGTTCTAAGTATTGGCCTGCTAAACGCAGGCTTGTGTGCTCAATCCTTGGGAGGCCCATTTACAGATCTGGGGCAAAAATCTGCTTAGGGATTGGTCCTGCTTTGAGCAGGGACTTGGACTAGATGACCTCCTTAGGACCCTTCCAACCCTGATATTCTATGAACTCTGGGACTGGAAATTAAAAAGACCACAAACTGTTTTACTTGTTTTCAGTTTTAAAGCTACATATTTTAGTTACTGATTTAGGATCTTGAATCTATTTGCTGAAGACAAGACAACTTTTCTGATCCGTAAGTAACATACAGTGAGAACAAGCTAGTTTGGGGGATTTTTTTTAAAGTAGCAAAATATTTACTGCTATGTATCAATAACTATGTTGGTGGTATACTATAATGTGCCTACATAGGCACAGAGAAGCTTCACAGTGAACAGGGGTCATATCTGTGCCGCTGTTATTTCTCTTCATATTGCCATTACAAAACAAAAGGACAAATTGTTTCCAACCATCAGAATGTCTATAGACAAAGTTTTTCCCCCATTCTCTCCCCCTCACTCTGCATATAAAGAATTTTCATAGTTACCTACCGGAAATACTGTGAATCCAAGGTAATACTCTATGAGAATACAGCCTATGCTCCAAACATCACAAGGCTGTGACCATCCCAGGGCTGTCAAGAAGAAGAAACATGCAAAGTTCATACCCAAGAGCAATACCCATTTTAAGAGATATTAAGCAGTTAATCTACTCCCAAGTGATGTTGTAGACAGATTAATAAATTAAACAACTTTATATCCATTATACTATGATGGCAACTGAAAACAGTTCTCTTTCTAGCAAGTAAATGGCGTGCGGAATAGAAATCCAGTGTAAGTTTGCCAAAATGTTAACTATCATATTGTAAACAACACCAACCCTAGAAAAAGCAAGTACCTTGGTTTGAAAATGCAAACTGACCTCAAAAAAATGCTGCATATCAGAATCACTACTTAGGGCAATAATGTGACAAAAAGGTGCTTCAGAATTAATAAGCACTGCAGACGAGTAGAAATTAAAGTATAATACAATATTTCCAAATAAGCTGGTTTGAAGTTAAAAAAGTGTTTTCTGACCTAAAATAACTTCTGGAGCTCTGTAATGTCTTGTAGACACCAGTGTACTGTGATGTTCGTCGTCATATGTTGCACTTCCAAAGTCCACAAGTTTGATGTCTGGACTTTTTAGTGTCCGTTCATCACGTTTCTAAAATGAAATATACACCATTAAATATATGAACAGAATAATCCCGAAAAATATGTTGTAGTGAGAACAATTTGAAACTACAGATTTACCAGTTTGGGGTTATACTCTTCTACGTAGTCAGACTTCACAAATAAAATATTTTCAGGCTTCAGATCTGTATGAGTCAATTTGTTCAAGTGTAAAACTGCAAGAGAAAATGAAAGTTATCAAACCATTTAAGATAGTAATTTCAACAACTGAAAAATATTAAACATACTTACAGTTTACAGATTTGCAAATCTGATATGCCATCTTCCTAATGTGGTCAAGTCGAAAAGGCAAAAAACTATTCTCTTTGATAAAGTCGTAGGTACTAAGTCCCAGTAGTTCAAAAACAATGCAAACATGACCATGATGTTCAAACCATTCCAACATCTGTACACAGCGACTGTAAACAAACAAAAAAAACCACCTAGTAAAATGTACTGTAATAGACATACAGCAGATATGCAAGTGTTATAAATGCTGATACTGTGTTCATAAATGGCTGTATTTGACCTGAACAGTGAGTATGGAGTTATAATCCCAGTATATAGTAAGATTTTCCTGTATGAATGTACTGTTCTAGCTTAACTGGGAGCTAGAAGAACTAAGGAGAAGGCAACACAACAATTCCAGATAAGCAACCTCCCAGCTAACAGGGACAACCACAAGCCAACTGCACACTTCTAAGCTCCAGTTCAAAGTGACATAGCCCAGAGGTCTGGGTCCTCCTGGGAGGCTGCAAATGAGTGAGAACAGAACTCCAGGGTCTAAGCCGGGGTGGGCAAATTTTGTGGCCCGAGAGCCACATCTGGGAATCGAAATTGTATGGCAGGCCATGAATGGTCACAAAATTGGGGTTGGGGTGGAGGGTTGGGATGCAGGGGGAGGCTCAAGGGTGCAGGCTCTGGGCAGTGCTTACCTTAAGCGGCTCCCAGAAGAAGCGGCATGTCCCTTCTCCGTCTCCTACATGGCAGCGCAGCCAGGTGACTCTGCACACTGCCCCGTCCGCAGGTACCGCCCCTGCAGCTCCCACTGGCCAATGGGAGCTGAGGAGGGCAGAATGCAGAGCGGAGCCCCCTGGCTGCCCCTACACATAGGAACTGGAGGGGGGGCCATGCCACTGCTTCCAGGAGCCACGTGAAGTGGCCCTGAGCTGCAGCGGGGAAAGCCCCAGCCTCCACTCCCCAGTGGGAGTCAGAGGGCTGGATTAAAATGGCTGGCGGGACGTAGTTTGCCCACCCCTGGTCTAAGCATTAAAAAACTAGATCCGCTGAGGCAATCATGGTTAGTACCGGGGGGGCTGCTACAAAAGACCTGGTCTGAGTCTGTGAGAATCATGTGATTCCACTCTGAGCCAGATAGTGCTTACTACAGGCCAGGGAGGGGGATCAGAAGGGGTGTCAGAGGTGCATTTCACCCAGCAACTGTAAACTAGTCAGTAGAGTTTACACAAATAGAAATAATTTTGTAGAGGACCAGAAGTATACATAATTAAATAGCAAGTAAAAACATGGTCCCCTACTCTGAAGGGTTTAAAATCTAGATTAATAATGAGATAGGACACTGGGGAAGATAATAAACATGGGAGACGAAGGAATTACAAGAATAAAATTACTGGATTATTTAGGCAGTACAGTGTCAATGTAATACTAAAATTACAATTATGGTTTAAAGAAAGTCAGAGGAATTTTAGAAAGGAGTCAAAGGAATGAAGAAATCCTAAAACCAAAATATTTTCCATTCTAATTCTATACTTACAATGTGTTCTTGGGATCTGATGCATTTAAATGCTCCAATACCTGTATTTCTGAACGAGCTGCTTCACAATATCTATCAACATTTTTTACTATTTTCACTGCTACGTGTCTACCTTCCCTGTAAAATAAAGTTTTTGAATCGTTAGACAACTGCAGAACTATAATTACAGCATACCATAACACCCCCCCATAAGTTTCCTTTACAGCAGAATTCAACTGCAAAACTCCCAGTTAACTAGCAAATGATCATAAATAATGTTTTTAAAAATAGTGCTTTTCATCCTTAAAACTAAATTCATGTTAAATTTCATACATTCAGACACAAAACTTAATTTTTCCCCACTGCTAATTTTCATTGTAATGTGTTAAATATGCCCAATCATAAATTATGTTGCACCTGTGTTAGTTTGATTTTATCCTACCACTTTATTTTTATAGTCTTTATGTTATGTACTAAAACAGTCATGTGGGTTCAACATGATAGCAAGTTACAGACTATATACAGCTCTCTCTCTGTCCCATGTTAGTGTTGGATAAAAGTTTGATATACTAAGATGTGGTGTCTGTCAGCCATCTTAAAACTTGGGATAGTCAAAAATTGAAAAGAACTGTAAATCCAATGTCATAAGTGGGTAAAAAATTACATTCTGAAGTGAGATATTTGCAAATGAATTATGTAACCGTTAAGACTGTAGACTGGATTACACAATCAGATATAAACAGGTGCTATTGCCTGTCAATTATGCAGTCCATTAATTGAATGCAAATTTATGTATTCTTGATTTAGCAAGTGCTTATTATATACAGGTAATCAAAATATTAAATCGGACTGCACCTTCATAAACAGTAACCTTGCAACTGTGTGATAGAATAAACTTTTAAAATCATGCTATTTATTGTTCTGTAGATAGGAGAGATACTCAGATATGCACATGAGCAACTCTCAATGACTCATAATGGAAGTCAAGTACAGACAGCTGTAGCATAATTTGATCCTCTAACTGGTGACAGCTGAACTGTAGTTTCCCTGTATCAGTGCCATTATATATAAATAGAAAAGCAATTAGTACAAAGACAGTCAAGAAATAACTAACCCGAAAAACAACAAATTTAAAGGGCCAAATAAAATTTGAATACATATTTACTACAAATGCGAAACCATTTTGTAAACTAGGCCAGGCTGGCATGGACAAGAAAGTTACATTTATAAGAAAAAATGACTTACGCCTTGTGATCTATGCACTCCACAACTTTTCCAAAAGCACCTTCGCCCAGAGTAGCAATAATTTCATCTAAAAGAGAAAAAAAATCTCAATCCAAGAAGTAGTGATAGTCTAATTAGTTATTCACAAAACTAAATTCTATCAATGCAGATTAATCTAGGCTGTGCCTCTATAAAAGTGTAACTAAACATCTCTAAGCTAGAATATTTATTCTATTGAACAACTCATCAAAACAGTTATAGCTATGTCATTCCAAATTTCATTAACTTCATTTACTATTTTGGAAAATGAGTATCAATGTTTAATTTCTAGAGAAAGAAAAACAATCCCCCCACAAAATAAAAAAAATAAATAAAAATGAAATAAAATCGAGAAAGAAAGAAAATACTTCCAAAGCCCCTGACATCTTATTCTAAAAGAAATTATTCTATCTGAAAAGTTAATAAATTTTGAAAAATATTCTATACATCTTGCACTTAGTACGTCTCCACTCTGACAGATCAGGTGACCCTCCTCATCATCCTCTACACTCCTGGATCTTTTCCTTCGGTGACTCTTCTGGAAACGGCATGTGGGCGGCACCAAGATCATCCAGCCAATCAATAAACCCGAGTGAATTCAGGGCAGAATACGAAATTCATTCAGCGGGGAGATATTCAGGCATTCAGATACGCGCCAGGCCACAAACGGTTGGCAGGAGCAATTTCAAATTCAGTCCCCAGAAATTCACAGGGCACATAGTTTATGTTACAGGAGAAAAACATGGCAAGGAACAGATTTTCAGATAAGATACTCAAAGTGGCAACAAAAAATTACAACACAATTGTTTTTTTCTTTTAAAAAAAATGGTTCACTTGAAGCACTGAAATTTATTTTAGGATTGCAGTGTCCTTATTTGCAAGTCTAATGCTGTAAAAACAGCAGGATTTATTATTTACTGGTCTATATAAAATAGCCTTGTGGCCAAATTAGAATACCCAAGTTAAACAAATCTCAGTTTAAAGTATTCATCAGAATTAAACATTCTTCTGAGTAATATTTCAGAAGAAATAAAAAAGTCACAAAAAGATAAATCTACTCCAAGCTTCTTCAGTTAAAGAGTTATCATAAAAGTATAAACCATATTGTCTTCAACTGTTCTGTCAATTAAAGTTATGCACAACTACATTAAGAGATCAGACAGCATGCCCTGCCAGTGGATAGACAGCATGCGTGTCGGATACTCAAACCCATACTGCACTTAATTAACAAAATGTCTGATAAACAACAGTTGCTAAAAAAAGACTGCACATATGTGTCTCCTTGTTATTTCGAAGACATTAAAGTTACTAAGTTTAACAAAAGCAAATTTAAGTAATAGCTTGTACATAAATGGTTTGGATTTTGAGCAAGATGGAAATATGTACCTTACATGACCATATAAAGACTTGCATTTTAAGATATATGAGGGGCAATACTTATGTTTCAGATAATTTTTAAATAAAGGTAATTAATCGGTGGTTATTACTCATTCATCAGTGGAATTCTATCTGAAACAATTATACGTTCTAGGGTTTAGTGAGTAGATCTGTGTGAAATAGAAACTTCTCATTCAAGGGGGGAAAAAAAAATAATCTATTGTGAATATTAGCAATAAAACCATCCCGAACTCGCACACTTGACTGCTACTGCTCAGATGAGAAGTTATTTTCCTAAAATAAAATAATCAAAAGTTTAAAAATTACTCATACCATTTGTGAATGATGATGTGAGGCACTGTGATATGTCTTGTGTTTTCTTTTATAACTACTCCTCCCACTATGGCCTGAAGACTTGCTACTGTGGTTGTGATAACCATTTTCATGATCTCTGTGATGGTGCCCATTTTCATACACTTGACTGTAATCACTTCTATATTCTTCAATGTAACGCCGGTCATGATGATCTCTTTCATTTATGGATCTGGCTTCCGAATGATGACTAGAAATAAAAAACAAGTTAATTTAATTGACATCAATTTATGTCAAGTAGAACCATCAAGACAATTCTAACTGGAAGGCTTCACTCTTGAAATATCTGCAAAATACTGCATCAAGAAAATACTAACAAAACAAGTTAACAGATGATCTGCTTATGCACTTACTGAAATTTAAACTTAACAGTTCTTAAAACTAAGGATTAGCAGTTTACCACGATTAAAAATCCAAAACGTATTTACCTATCAGAAACTTTGGAGTGATTATGTTTGCAGCGCTTGTTCTCCCGTGCACTGCTGTGTGATCTCTTCTTTCTCTTATGGCTGCTGCTGCACTGTCTGGAATCCCAACTTTCCTTTTCATCCCAATCAGGATACTCGGTTCGTTTGGAATGCCGCATCTGTCAGAGACAAGCCAATTCCCCCTTTAAATTACATCCCAAATAGTGTTACAATTTACCAATACAACGTAATATAAATAGCACACTGATCTAAACTGCTAACAGAGATTAAAATAGTTCGTTTTCCCAGTGAACTTCATGGTTTTGTAGAATTATTTTTGCTCCACCCCCTAAATGTGTTTTTTGTCTAAAAAAAAAAAAAATAAAATCAAGATCTCTATATAGAGACATGGACCAACCTCTTATAGGAAATTTTATCAACTCAAATATTCTTACTCTAGCAGGGACCACTCATTCTTCAAATTCCACCCCCCATTAAATCAATTTTTGAGCAAAAAGTGTTTACCTCAACATCCAGCCAACATGCTTTTAAAAGCTAGCAACGTACTTAGTGTATTTTTTAACAGATTTAAAAATATTAAAGCTAATATTAAAAAAATATATAATACGCAGGTTAAGAAATGAGTGTTTGCACATCTAGGTATAGTGCCTAGATAATCCACAAATACAAAGTTTGTTTTAAAAGTCATAATATACATTAGTACATAATTAGCAATAACCCAAATTTAGGTGAATACATTTAACAATATGGTTAGTTTAGATATCAGAATCCGAATACGCTGGTACATCACTCATGAAAAGTTACACAGAGAGCAGCTAGTTGATTGTGGAAAGCAAATATAGCAATGAGTGAAGATTGTCCCTAAGTAATTAAGAATTTAGGGTAGGTTGTACATTTAGAAAATACAATCCATGAGGAAAGTATTACAAACCTTCCTCCTCCTATTACACCTACCAGAAGCTCTCAAGCCTCTACCAAAATACACTGTGAACTACTTAAATGTACTCAGTCTGATTAATTTATTGCAAAGAGGGAAGAGTAGGAAACGGAAAAAAAAAATCACTCAAAGCTTCTCTCCTAGCCCACCTTCAGCTATAAACCAATTCAAGTTCCTAACACACACTCCTGCCACACAAATACAATAAATATGAACCTGACACCTTGTATCCCCAGCTAGAGATTTTGCAGTGCCTGCAACGCTGGCAATCCTGCTGCCCTTGTACTTTCAAGTGCTCTTTAATGTATTAGTCGGACGAGTCAGGGGAGGGAAACCACATTCCCCTTCACTCTCGACTGGGGACCTTCAGCTAATCCTTCCCAGGGGCGCTCAGCACCGGGCTTTCTTACCGAGACACCCCGTAACTCCCCACGAACGAGGCCGGAGCAGGCCGAGCTGGTCACCTCGCTACACGTGTTAAGCCTCTTCCAGTCCCGCCTGCCCCAACGGGTTTGCAGCCCATCGTCCCTGCCCCGCGGCTCCCCCCGCCCCGAATCCCGGGGGCATCTGCTGCGCCCCCCGAGCGCCGCCACGTCCCTCCTGGGCTGGGGAGGCAGCCGAGCCAGCGCAGCCCCGTCCGGGGGCGGGAGGACCAGCTTGAGCCGGGTCTCTCACTCGCGACCCAAAGCCCTTGGGGCGAGGCAGGCCCATGCCCTGGCCCCGCGAGGCCGCGGCCGGCGCCTCTCCCCACGGGACCAGCCGCAGCCATTTTCTCGCCGCCCGGCGCAGGCAGACAGAACATGGCGGCGGCGGGGGCGGGCGGCTCAGACCCGGATTAACGCATTTAACGGCCGCCACAACCCCAGCGGAGCCGTCCCGGGGCAGGGCGGCTGCATGAGCCGGAATCAGGGTCGAACCCACAGGGAACAAGCAGCCCCCCCCCCCCCCAGCCGTGCAGGGCGGATGACGGCGACAGTCCCACGTCTGCCGAGGTGGGGGCAATACCCCGGGCTTCGAGCAGGGGCCGGGGCGGCGATGTCTGCCCGTCCCCCGCTAGATTGGGGCAGGAAACGACACCCCCACCACAGACACACGCGGGCGGGGGACAGCGCCCCCCCAACTCCGCTTTACCCCAGCGACTCACCGCTCCGGCGGGTGCCGCTGCTACCTCAGGGGTCTGCTGGTGCTGAGCCTGCGAGTCCGCCCTACACACAAAATGGTGCCGCCGACTGCTAGAACCTTCTGGAGCAGGGAAGCGCGTCACACAGAGGTGCGCATGCGCGGGCCCGTCCGGCGGCTCTGCGGGGAGGGAGCGAGGGGGGCGCGCGCGCCCGCAAGTCGCGGAGAAAAGCGCGTCCTCGTGCCTGTTTGTACTTGCGCGGTGCGCTTAGTGACGTCAGGGGGAGGCTCTCGGTTTCTATGGCTGCCCCGCCACATGGCCGATGCCTTTCTCTGCCAGTGGCTCCAGGGAACATCTCCAGAGAGGGGCTAGTGGGCCGGCCGGGAGAATGGGGTTCAGTCCCTCCTTAGCCCCCCGCTGAGGAGTTAACAGGCCCCTTCACCGATAAACAGTGTGTCCCACCTTGTATTTAGCTGTGACCCTGGGCATGGCTACACGGCAGTGAAAGACCTGTGGTTGGCCAGGTCAGCTGATTGTGGGTTGTGGGGCTATAAAATTGCAATGGGTTCAGGCTCAGGCTGGACCCCAGCTGCGCTGGACTCCTGCGGGAAGGGAGTAATGATGTCTCAGAGTGTGGCTCCAGTCCAGTCCCGACTACCTACACTAGGGTTACCATATTTCAGCAAGAAAAAAAGAGGACGGGAGGAGCCCCGCCCTAGCCCCGCCCCTGCCCCTCCCACTTCCCGCCCCCCCAGAACTCCCAACCCTCCCCCGTTCCTTGTCCCCTGACTGCCCCCTCCTGGGACCCCTGCCCCTAACTGCCCCCCAGGACTCCACTCCCTATCTAAGCCTCCCTGCCTCTTGTCCCCTGACTGCCCCAACCCTTATCCACACCCCCACCCCCAGACAGACCCCTGGGACTCCCACGCCCCATCCAACCACTCCCCACCCCCTGACAGCCCCCCCCCCCAGAACTCCCAACCCATCTAAACCCCTCTGCTCCCTGTCCCCTGACTGCTCCGATCCATCTCCCCACCCCTGCCACCTGACAGCCCCCCCCAGAACTCCCAAACACTCCCCCCCTGCTCCTTGTCCCCTGACTGCCCCCTCCTGGGACCCCTGCTCCTAACTGCCCTCCAGAACCCCACCCCCTACCTAAGACTCCCTGTTCCTTGTCCCCTAACTGCCCCCTCCTAAGACCCCCCCCAACTGCCCCCCAGGACCCTACCCCCTACCTGTACCCTGACTGCCCAAAGCTTTCTCCACTTCCCCCAAAAAGCCCCCCCCGTTTCTTGACTGCTCCCTCCAGAACCTTCCTGCCCCCTGACCTCCTTACCCTGCTGCTCAGAACAGAGTGTTGGGCTCTGTGCAGCCGAGCCGGACACGTGGCTGAGCTCCCCAGCACAACAAAACCCGGTCCCTGGCCCTGCACAACAAAACCCGGTCTGGCCCTGCACAGTGCTGCCGGACTGGGCTGCAAAGGAGCTGCCGGCTCAGAATGCAGGGCGGATCTGGCTCCTCTACAGCTGCTCCGGAGTCCAGCCCGGGACTTCCCTGCAGCCCTCCCAGCCGCTCGCTCTGCTCTGCGGGGGGGAAATCCCGGACATTGTGAGTGCTTTACAAATTCCCCCCGACGCTATTTTTAGCACAAAAAGGAGGACATGTCCGGGTAAATCTGGACGAATGGTAACCCTAACCTACACTGCTGTTCTTAGTCCCGTGGCCCGACCCTTGTAAGCCCAAGTCAGCTCTGTAACTAGGTGCTAGGGGTCGTTTATTGCAATGTAGACATACTCTGAAAACCTTTCCCAGAAGACCTGAAGAAGAGCTCTGTGTAGCTCAAAAGCTTGTCTCTCTCACCAACAGAAGTTGGTCCAATAAAAGATATTATCTCACCCACCTTGTCTTTCTAATATCCTAGGACCAACGTGGCTACATCACCACTGCAAACAACTTTTGAAAAGATACAGAGGCAATGCAGTGTTGTAGCAGCAACAACACTGCAAACAACATGCTTTTAAGGATAGCTAGGTGACTATGTCTTGGTTTGAAATGAAGCTTGTGATACTGGATTTGAACATTATATGTTTTTTAGTTTTACTGTAGCTCTGGGTAGCCATGATGCACTGCACTTCTCATGTTAATAGTGTCTGGCACCATAGGAAAATTTTCATCCTTCTGTCCTGCTGGCAGTGTGGCAGGCAAATATGCAATCCGTTGCTTTCATCTGCTCCTGCTGTTGCCATTGGTTACTAGGGACAGAAGTAGAAGATACAAGTAGGGTTGCTATTTGCCAACTTTCTAATCACACAAAACTCAACACCCCTGTCCTACCCCATTTCTGAGGCCCCACAAAAGCCCCGCCCCTTCTCAGAAGACCACGCCCACCACTCCCTCCATCACTTACTCTTCCACACCCCCACTCACTTTCAGTGGGCTGGTGCAGGGGGTTGAGGTGTGGGAGGGGGTATGGACTCTGGGGTAGGGCCAGGGATGAGGGGTTTGGGGTGTGGGAAGGGACTCTGGGCTGGGGCAGGTGTGTGTGGGGGGGGGTGAGGGCTCCAGCTGGGGGTGGGACTGGGGATGAGGGGTTTGGGATACAGGAGGGGACTGCGGGCTGGGCCAGGGAGATGAGGGGTTTGCAGTGTGGGAGGTGGCTCTGGGCTGGGATAGGGGGTTGGGGTGCGGGGTCCCAGCGATGCTTACCGTGGCACCGAGGAAGCAGCCGCCAGGTCCCTGCAGCCTCTAGGCACATGGGCAGCCAGGCAGCTCTGCACGGTGTGCACCGTCTTTGCACCCGCAGACACCACCCCCCGCAGCTCCCATTGGTCACGGTTCCCAATAAATGGGAGCTGCGGAGCTGGTATTCAGGGTGGGGGCAGCATGTGGAGCCTCCCAGTCCCTGGCCAACCCAGCGCGTAGGGGCCGCAGGGACCTGGAAGCCACTTCCAGGAGCAGTGCGGAGCCAGGGCAGGTAGGGAGCCTGTCTTAGCCCCGGGCCCCTGCTGTGCCATCGACTGGACTTTTAACAGCCCACTCGGCGGGGCTGACGGGAGCCGCCAGGGTCCCTTTTCGACCGGGCATTCCAGTCAAAAACTGGATGCCTGGCAACCCTAGATACAAGCAATGCAGAGCAAATATAACTCAGGCTTTGAGCTGTGAAAAGGAATGAGGAATATATGGCAACATCAATAAGCAGAATCAGAAGCTCCAGGAAGTGAGAAAGCAGCCACCATAGGACAGGCACAACACAATTTCACTGTACAGCCTCCCAATCTCACAAGTTTGACCCAATAAACTGTTTTTCTTCTGTAGATAAATATAGCTTTACTATCCAGTGCAACTAGGGATTTGTTATTTCCATTAGCATTAAAGCATTAATTTGCAGATGGACTTGGTTAATTGACAGTGGGCCCAATTCAACCCTGGTGTAAACTGTATTGAATTTAAATGGGTGCAGCTCTATTGAATCAGGGCTGAATTTGGTCCATTAATTTTATTGCAGGAATTTATACCAACTCCACTGCCGCACCCTGTGTTGGAATATTTAAATGGTATGCCTCAAAGATAATGATTGTAAGCAGCTTTGCTGTACTATCAAACAAGAGGACTGAAATGCTGAATCTTTCACCATTTCCATTTGGGATATTGACTTTAATCAATTAGTCTATATAAACAAATAATTTAATGGCAGACTCCTACTTTGTTTTCTGGTGTTTTGAAACAGTCTAAATTCTAACTCTTATTGCTAACCCCTTACATGAGAGACTGACCACATCAAAGTAAATCTCCATTAGACACTCCGGTCAGCCTGCACCCCATTGAGATTCAGCACTGAAAAGCAGCTCTAAAGCAGCATGAGTATCTAAACACATTTTACCTCACTACCTCCTTTCCAACCTGCAAATGGGCTGGTTTTAAGACTCTTATACTTTCTCACACATCAAATGTATTGTCTGTTCTTAGGGACAAAATAATAATACTTTGATACATAGGGAATGCATTTGATTTATGGGTTTCAATGCTTTCCAACTCAACCTGTATTATCCCCATTTTACTGAGAGGGATACAGATGCATGGGAATTGAGTGATCTGCCTAAGGTTACAGAGCAAGTCCGTCACAGGGTTGGGAATAGAACTCAGATCTCTTGAATCCCAATTTCCCAAATTAACCATTAATGAATACTCTCTTCATATTCAAAGCACTCCACAAACATTAATTAATCCTAAAACTAATTTTCACAATGGAAAGAGGCATCAGAGCAGATTTTACATAACTCAAAGAATCACTCATCAGTATATCTGGCTCAGTGCTGGGTCCCAACTGAGCAAAGACTGAAGGGTACCAAATTAAGTGTGATTCTTTTGGGGATTCTGGCAAGTGGGAACTGAGGATAGTATCAGCAAGTTTATTTCACTTTCAAGCAGGGGCTTAGGAGGGGAAAGAGAAGGGGCACAAAAGCATTTTAAGGCTGCATTCTTTACAAATGGAAGCTCCTGGGCTTCACTTGTCAGAGAGTTCCTTTCGCTCATCATCATATTGCATTGCCCTAGGTCACTTTAGCTCTTATCCCACAACACACTGATTTCTACTAGGCCCATCTTCCCTCTGCCCCTATTACTTGTGGAATAACAGGAGCAAAAGGAAGTTAGTGAATGCATGGTCATCTAGTATTCCTGAACAGTAGCTGTGCACAGACATGAACATTTATATTACCTGTGTGACAGAATGTACCTGTGTCCACACCCCACATCCTGTTGTAATAATCTTTGCACAAAGCATACCCTTACAGAATCATTTAAGAACTCATAATTTCCTGGTCATTATCATCCTGATAAAATGTGTGGCAACATTGCATGTGAAGTCATGAGATTCCACTGTAATGTGTTATTAATTCATGTTCCAAACTGAGGTTGGCAAACAGGTCTGTCTCAAACAAAAGAATGTGTGCTCTGCTTAATTTGCATGTAAACAGTAAACAAAGTAATCAAACAGGAAGGGAAACAAAGGGCACTCAAACAAGTGAGGAAAAAGTAGCAAAGAACATCCTGCCCTATAGATTCTTTGTCTCCTGAATTTCATCTGGAAATGTTTTTCAAAAGGGGGACTGACACTATAAAAAGGAAGGACGAACACCCTAAGATATCCCGTCTCTCTTTGCCCATCAATTCACAGCACCCAAAGGAATAAAGGAAGTAGACATTGGACTGGAGAAGGAGTCCTGACCTAAGGAGTTTGGTCCGTAAGACTGCTGAAAACATGTGGTAAGAAATTTTGCTTTCATCGGATATAGTGTGTTCAGGTAGGCACCAGTGGCGTTTTAACTTTATTTCCTTGTAACCATTTCTGATATTTATGCCTCATTACTTGTACTCACTTAAAATCTCTCTGTGTAGTTAATAAATTTGTTTTATCTAATCCAGTGTGTGTAACCTGAAGTGTCTGGGAAATTCCATTTGGGATAGCAAGTTATGTGCATATTAGTTCTGTTAAAAGCAAATAATGGACTTTTTATAAACTTGCATTGTCCAAGACAAGCCTGGACAATATAGGACATACATTTCACGCGGAGGAGGAATCTAAGACTTGGAGTGTGTTGGGGTCACCCTGCAGTATAGCCACGGCTGGTAAGAGCCAAGTCATGGCTGGCTAGTTGCAGCATGCACACTGACATAGCTGGGAGTGACTTGTATGCTGGTGGCTGTTAGTGAGCAGTCCAGGTTGGGGCCTACAGCAGTGAGGCATTGTAAAGGGCATCCTAGGTTAAAGGGCTAGGGTGACACAGGGACTTATTAGTCTGGATTGTACACTAGAAAGTCACACTATCATGTTCAGTACTACTAGTATTGTAATAGATGTATTAAGGGCTGTGCAGGAGGAGAGAGAATGCTGTAATTGCACTTTAGATGGAAAGTGAGTGCTTAGTATGCCCCACTACTAGACATGCCTTCTTTGGTACACAGTTGCAATGGATGTCATAGATTTATTATATATTAGCTAAGGACAGGCCCAGGTGATGCATTACAGGTCACACTTTCCTATTACAAGACTAAAGTCTGATTTTTGGACTGCCTGTGAATTGTCAGCTAAACTACTTATACATTTTCTATTGAACAAATGTTCCTTGCATGTATTCATCTAACAATTGAAGTAGTTATTTCAATTTTCAGCGGTAATAGTGGAGGGAGGAGCAGTTATTTATGATCTTCCTGTTGGGTAGATTGGAGAAGTTGGCAGACTTCAACACAGCAGGAGAAATGAAAGGCAGGGCTTCTCTGTGCAGAACCTTTAACCCACAAGCCAAAAAGCTCTATGAGAGTGGTTCCACCTAGAAGCAAGGTAAATAATGTACCAGTTTTTCCAAAGAATTGTTACAGTAGGTTAGGATTTAATGGGAAAACTTCAGAAGAATAGCAATATGACGTTTTGGTCAAAGATTTTAACTAGGGATGTCAAGCGAGTAAACAAATTAATTGCGTAATTAAACAAATTAATTGTGATTAATCGTACTGTTAATAATAGAATACCATTTATTTAAATATTTTGGATGTTTTCTACATTTTCAAACATTGAATTCATTTACACAGAATACAAAGTGTACAGTGCTCACTTTATATTTATTTTTATTACAAGTATTTGCACTGTAAAAAAACAAAAAATAGTATTTTCAATTCACCTAATACAAGTACTGTAGTGCAATCTCTTTATCATGAAAGTTGAACTTACAAATGTAGAATTATTTACAAAAAAACCTGCATTCAAAAATAAAGCAATGTAAAATTTTAGAGCCTGCAAGTCCAATAAGTCCTACTTGTTCAGCCAATCACTCTGACAAACAAATGTGTTTACATTTGCAGGAGATAATGTTGCTTGCTTCTTGTTTACAATGTCACCTAAAAGTGAGAACATACGAATGTTTAGCATATCTGACATGTAAATACTTTGCAATGCTGGCCACAAACGTGCCATGCAAATGCCTGTTCTCACTTTCTGGTGACATTGTAAATAAGAAGAGAGCAGCATTATCTCCTGTAAATGTAAACAAACTTGTTTCTCTTAGTAATTGGCTGAACAAGAAGTAGGACTCATTGGACGTGTAGGCTCTAAAGTTTTACATTGTTTTGATTTTGAGTGCCAGTATGTAACAGACAAAAAAAATCTATATTTGCAGGTTGCACTTTCACCACAAAGAGATTGCACTACAGTACTTGTATGAGGTGAATTAAAAATACTATTTTTTGTTTATCATTTTTACAGTGCAAATATTTGTAATAAAAAATAATATACTCTACATTATGTGCTCCAATTGAAATCAATATATATGAAAATGTAAGAAAACATCCAAAATATTTAATACATTTCAGTTGGTATTCTAATGTTTAACAGTTTGATTAAAACTGTGATTAATTGCAATTAATTTTTTTAAATCATGATTAATTTTTGAGTTAATTGCATGAGTTAACTGCGATTAATCCACAGCCCTAATTTTAACTGATGTTATATTAAGACAAAAAACAAAGGATTGAAAAAAATATATTTTTAAAAAGATTCTTTCCCCTTTATCTTAAATGTACAAAAAGTAAACTAAAAGTTCACAATCAGAGCCTTGGCAGATTGTCTGGAATAGCTAGAACTAGAAGAGCCAGTTTGAGGCACCCCTTTGGACCCTGACTGATTCTGTCAGCTCCTGAAAATCCTGCATTCAAGCAGTAAAGGTCTGATCCAAATTGACACCTTTTTAGTGTCACTTCAATACTATGATTAGCAGTCAGTCTGACCAGCTTCTCAGGAATCTGTCCAGGCACTTTATGTCTATGAAGCCAAAGGGTTGGCATGAATTGTGACGTCCTTAATGTGAACATCGTTAAGAGGTCGGTAGGTTTTCTCATTCACCGGGAGCTTCTCCAGCTCATCTAGGGTCTCCAGACCATCAATTACCCTGGAAAGAAAGCAGAACAATCATGAGAATTCTCTTGTAATGAAAGGCCCACCTTGCTTTTCATAGTCCAGGTACTACAAAGCACTTTACAGTGAATTAAGATACCTGCAATGCAAGGACTGAATAAGGAAGTAAGATAGCCATTATGAGTTTACTAGTAGTTTAATGTCCCTTGGACATCATAACCTATTGTGAAAGAGAATTTTGAGTGGCCACATATGACTCTCGGGAGGATGCCACAGTCCTTTTAATTTCCACTTGGGTAGCCAGAGAGATCTAATGTTCCATTTAAAGGATGCTCCTTTGCCCTGCCCTGTCAGCACTTAATATTACACCCAAACTGGGTTATGATTTTTCCTCCCCACAAACAGGATACAAGTAACTCCCATTGACGTTGCGATATCACAACTCATCCCAACCCTTTCACTCCATAGCTATAAAGTGCCTGAGTGGATTCCTGAGAGGTTGGTCAGACTGATCATGGCATTTAAAACTACACTAGCAAGATACTCAAACTGGACTTCACTGGGAATTACTCATGTCCTCTGACTGGGGAATCAGCCCCCAGATGACAGATTCTAATCAATAATGTTCTGACACAGAGGTAGGAATGGTACTAACAGAACCACTACTGACCACATAAATCTGATAGCTCTGGGACATCCTAGATACTGATTTACTGCAGGATAAATTTAGAGGTAGAGTTTATACTTCTGGGTTTCTGTCCAAGCTGGAAAGGTGACATGAGAAAGCAACTTAACACTAATAGACACCTTACAATTTTTAAACAACTGTTACTCTGACCATCTGAGAAAGAGGTAAGGAAACATCCAAAACACTAAGAGGACAACATCAATATAAACACCATGTTTCTCTGGGATACTTGTAACAACAGTAGGTAAAAAAGTAACACCTGTGTGTAGTTGACTATAACTGAAAGATCAGAGGAAAAAATATTGATTTAAATGCTGGAAGTTTATTTTGTGCATTTGGCCTCACTTTGTGTAATTTCCCTTGTATAGTCATAGAATCATAAAATATCAGATTTGGAAGGGACCTCAGGAGGTCATCTAGTCCAACCCCCTGCTCAAAACCTCTAAGGAAGGAGATTCCACCACCTCCCTAGGTCACCCATTCCAGTGCTTCACCACCCTTCTAGTGAAATTTTTTTCCCTAATATCCAACCTAAACCTCCCCCACTGCAACTTGAGACCATTACTCCTTGTTCTGTCATCTGCTTCCACTGAGAACAGTCTAGAGCCATCCTCTTTGGAACCCCCTTTCAGGTAGTTGAAAGCAGCTATCAAATCCCCCCTCATTCTTCTCTTCTGCAGACTAAATAATCCCAGTTACCTCAGCCTCTCCTCATAAGTCATGTGCTCCAGCCCCCTAATCATTTTTGTTGCCTTCTGCTGGACTCTTTCAAATTTTTCCACATCCTTCTTGTAGCATGGGACCCAAAACTGGACACCGTACTCCAGATGAGACCTCACCAATGCCAAATAGAGGGGAATGATCATGTCCCTCGATCTGCTGGCAATGCTCCTACTTATACAACCCAAAATGCTGTTAGCCTTCTTGGCAATAAGGGCACACTGTTGACTCATATCCAGCTTCTCGTCCACTGTAATCTCTAGGTCCTTTTCTGCAGAACTGCTGCCTAGCCACTCGGTCCCTAGTCTGCAGCAATGCATGAGATTCTTCCGTCCTAAATGCAGGACTCTGCACTTGTCCTTGTTGAATCTCATCAGATTTCTTTTGGCCCAATCCTCTAATTTGTCTAGGTTCCTCTGTCCCTTTCCCTACCCTCCAGCGTATCTACCAGTCCTCCCAGATTAGTGTCATCTGCAAACTTGCCGAGAGTGCAGTTCACGCCATCCTCCAGATCATTAATGAAGATATTGAACAAAACCAGTCCCAGGACTGACCCTTGGGGCACTCTGCTTGATACCGGCTACCAACTAGACGTGCAGCCATTGATCACTACCCGTTGAGCACGATGATCTAGCCAGCTTTCTATCCACCTTATAGTCCATTAATCCAGCCCATACTTCTTTAACTTGCTGGCAAGAATACTGTGGGAGACCGTATCAAAAGATTTGCTAAAGTCAAGGAATAACAAGTCCACTGCTTTCCCCTCATCCACAGAGCCAGTTATCTCATCATAGAAGGCAATTAGGTTAGTCAGGCATGACTTGCCCTTGGTGAATCCATGCTGATTGTTCCTGATCACTTTCCTTTCCTCAAAGTGCTTCAAAATTGATTCCTTGAGGACCTGCTCCATGATTTTTCCAGGGACTGAAGCGAGGCTGACTGGCCTGTAGTTTCCCAGATCCTCCTTCCTCCCTTTTTTATAGATGGACACTACATTAGCCTTTTTCCAGTCATCCAGGACCTCCCCAGATCACCATGAGTTTTCAAAGATAATGGCCAATGGCTCTGCAAGGCATGGCATGTGCCCTTGCCAACCACAGTGCCAAAGCCACCTTGAAACATATGTGCCCTTTAGGGACTTGTTTTTGTGTGTGTTTAAGGAGGTGATGTTAGAAAAAAAGTTTGGAGCACTAAGTCACTATAAAAACTCATGATTTAAATATTACCTAAAGGGAGCCAACCCGCCCCCCACCTCACCCCTCCAAAAATAGTAATCTCTATCTGTTCTGATGATGTAGAAAAAGCAACTGAAGCAGTACGAGACTTCTATCAGTTGAGCAATTTTAAATGCAAAGGGAGATAAAGCAGTGTTTCTCCTAACAGTTTCATCCCCCAAACTCTTAGGATAAATTCATGAAGCCTCACTTCATGTGAATAAATTAAATATTCAGCTCTCAAAAACATCTCATGCTGGTTTATTTCTCCCTTTAAAATAAAAAGGAGGACTGGTATGCAAAATTGTAGTGGTGACCAAAGAGGGAAATGCTATAAACCAAAAGAGAGAAACTTACAAAGACACCATCAATACTAACAGGCCCCAAGTTGGACCTACTTTTTTCTTTTCAATTTGTATATATAGTCCTTGTAATTCTTTAAAGTTTCATCCCCCAAAATGCCACGCATATCAATGCTCTTTCCCAAAAGAAATATATGCCAGTAGCCCCCAAGCACTCATTAACAGGACCAACAATAATTCACAGGTTTTTTTTCCTTTTTCTATTCAACCTGAGTGTCAGATTCCATGGAAAGCTACTCTTTGATACATATTTTAAAGGAAAGTTTCAGTTTTAGTAAGTTAGTTTAAATCTCTGACTTCCGAGTTCTCTTGGGGCCATCAACATGTATGTTCTTATCTCTCAGAAGCTAAAATAAGCCCAATTGCAGTATAATTGGACTTACAGTGTAGTTGGTAAAGCACACACGGTGTACCAAAAATATGCCATTCAGACCCTCATTGCACAACATCAGACAAGAAAAATAATTAGAGGTCCAATCATACAAGCAAGTCTATTTAATTCAGTATGACTACTTGTGAGAGAAAAGGATTTGCAGATCAGGCTACACATTTGTAATGCTATAATTTATAAAAAATTTCCATGAAAAATTAATTGCAGCACATTTCATAAAATATTGACTTGTGGTAGAATTACTTCATTTTGTAATTTCTATATCTTGAGACTCTCACTGGCTGTGTCCACGAACAATTCTACGTAATAAACTAGTGTGTGCCTGGGTGATAAAGATATTCAGCTATTTTAAAGGGGCAATTATAATTAAAAGTGAAAAATACATTGCTTGTGTCTTTTAAAATACAGTACAACAAAACTTATGTAGTATCTAAAGAAGTCAGTCACAGTTCACAGTTATGTAGCCAAGACTTTTACAGGTTTCTGCTGTAACAGGACTATAGGTTTCCACTACAGTTGCCCTGATGTATCCTTGCCCTTCACACTGTATCATGAGGAGGCACACTGCTGGGTCACTTACTTCCCAAAGACAGTATACTTCATATCTAGGTGTGGCTGTTTGCCATATGTAATGAAGAACTGAGATCCATTGGTGTTTGGGCCATTGTTTGCCATGGAAACGACACCACGGACACTGTGCTGAAAGAGAGGTAGAAATGGAAGAAAATGCATACATACGTATTCTGTGAATGCATGACTGCAGCCAACAGCCAGGGCTTAGTTACCTAGCATTCTGACTCCCAATCTTTATTAAAATATACAACAAAATCTGACTCCCTCCCAGTTGCCAAAACCCTCCTTCATGATACGCAACTAGCCCCTCAGATCTGACTCTACCACATCAAATGCCTCCCTTTCCCCCTCCCATGGATGCATGACAAACACCTTAGACCAATACAAAACTTCCCCATCTCACCCTCCACAGAGAGAAGCACCCCTAACTCTAAATTCCCCAAACTACTGAAACTCTCCAGTATCCCACTTCAATAACAAGCCTCCTATTCTCTTACTATGGGCATGGACTTTAACATATTTTCTAAATCATCATTTAATCCCAGTACTACACAACGTTGATCATCTCTTGCTCTTGAAAATGAATTCATGTGAAGAAACAACAAAAGTATATTGAAGAGCACAGAAATACCTTTAGGTGTTCACTGTATTCATCTTCAAATTTCCTGCCCCAAATGCTGTTACCTCCTTTCCCAGAGCCTGAGGAAGTAGTGACAGGGATGGGTTGAGAAAGAATCTCCAATCACAGTCATTTTCAGAAAAATTTGAACCAGAATATTGATATCTTAAGTTACAGTTAAAACTCTAGATAGACTGTAAGCTGCCTGAGGCAGGGAATCAGGTTTTCATGTGTGTGTTAGGTGCTGTACAAACAACGAGGACCTGATCCTAATTGGAACATATGGGTGCTACTGCAATTTAAATAAATAATAACTTAGAGCAGGAGAACAAGAGACTGAGATAGTCCCAAATTCAAATCAATATGATGGCAAACAGCAATAGAAGTGAACAAGACTTTCCTTTAAATAGCAGACACTTTCTGGATCATAGTCCTAAATGCTACACAGTGTTCAGAGGCAGTGTGACCTGGTCACAAGCATGGAAAACAGGAATCTCTGCATTCAAATGCTGGATCTCCCACTGATTAGCTGTCAAATCATGGCAAATGATCATGGAGATAATACTAGGCACAGAATGTTGATTGAAAGAATCAACATTCTGCTACTCTGAAACCTGAATGTTGATTGAGAGGATTAAAATTTATACAGTGAGTTGAAGATGTAATTAGCTTATGACTAGTATTAATATTTTAAATCCAGAGTGAATAGCAACTTATCCGAAATCTTTCCATAGAAGAGTACCCAGATCATTGAAGTCTCTCTCATCAGTACAGTGTTGTGTTACTTATCTTGCCTCCCACCTTTGAAAAAGGGCTGAATATACCAGACATTGATGGAAGGATTTACCTGTTGGATCCCCTGTCTGCACCATGAATCCTTTGATATTCCGATGAAATATGCAGCCATTGTAGTAGTTACTAGCACAAAGAGCCAGGAAGTTCTATAGGAAGGGCAAGAGTGCTCATTAAGAAGCAGTCCAGAAGTAACATGTTCTGTGCTGGACACATTATGTTATTCTGAGAGGAATGCTCAAGGGTGACAGGATTAAAATTAACCCTTCCAGCTTTGGTTTGTATTGTGGGCGTACTATGCTATCACTCTTATCTCAGACTGCTTCTGGTTATTGAAATTGACTTTTTTTAAAAAAAGTCAGTTCTCCATGATCCCTCATTACCTCTCCTTTATTCCTCAAAGACTTACCAAAAATACAAACTGTGCCAGTAACAATAAAAAGTAGACTGAAACCTTTTACACCAAAACAATGCATCAGGATTGGTGGTTTCCTACATATACTATATAGAGGGGAAAAAATATCTAATGGACACAAATAGTTTGTCACATTACATGAAAAAAACAGTCCTCTATATAGTCCAGTGTTTTATTTATATTCAGACAGGGACTGCTCAAGACTAATTTAGGAAAAGGCAAAGTTTTACAAAAATAAAATAAAATAAAATAAATAACAATTATAAAAAGAAAACAACAAACCAGAAAAAAGGTAAGATGGACAATTTCCCCCTCCCCCCCCTTTTTTGTTTTTAAACTCATTTTATCTTTTTTATTCTTCCATGTACACTGGTAACAGAACGTTACAAAGTGGGGTCACTTGTTAGGAAGCTGAGTTAGATAGAGGGTCCTATAAACCTATTTTCATAGCTAGGCTCCTATTCTGCAAAGATTTATGTGCGTACTTAACTCTAGGAGCTGTGAGTAGTCTAATTGAAGTCAACTGAACTACTCTTGCTGCTTAAAATTAAGCATGTGTAAATATTTTTGGGTTCAGGGCCATAATTAGGAACATAAGAAATGCCATACTAGAGACTATTTTTAATCCCACTCCTGTTACTATGGCAGCGGGTCCTGTAGGACTCATGGGATCCTGGTCCCACTGCAGGTCCTACACTAGTCTCCTGCAGGTCAATCTAGTCCAGTATCCCATCTCTGGTAATGGCCAGTATTAGATGCTAAAGAAGAAGATGCAAGAAGCCCCATCATGAGCAATTATGGAATAATTTGCCCATAGAGGAGTTTTCTTCCTGATCCTTGACAGTGGTTAGCTTATGCCTAGAAGCATGAAGGTTTACATCTTTTATACATTTGTATCCTGTCTAACATAATAGTGTTTTCATTTTCCATATAAATGTCTAATCTTACTAAACTCTTGGCTTTAATGATATCTTATGGCAATGAATTCCACAGGTTAATTATGCACTGTATGAAAAGTTCTCACGGTATAAGTTTTATATTTGTTCCTTTTCGCATTCACTGAATGTTCTCATATGATGCAAAAAGATAAATGGAAACATCCCAAATTTACTTTCTCTATGCCATTCATTATTTTGTTTCTATCATGTCCCATATTATTTGTCTCCTCTCAATACTAAACAGTCCCAGTCTTGTCATATTACTCACTTCACAGGCCTTAGGTGTTCGCTCACAGAATATCTCTATTTTAATATCTCCCACATCAGTGTGCAGTGTGACAGCCTGAGGGTGAAGGGAAAAAAAATTAAACCAGAATTTTGACTCAAAATCAAAGACTGAGAGCTACTAACTCTGCTCTATTCACTAGTCACCCTGGAAATATAAATGCATTTCCATTTCCAGCTGTCTGTGTATGTGAAGTTAAGATGGAGACCAAAATCTGGATTTGTTTCTAAATTAAGTGAATTCCCTGAGCCCGTATGCATGGGATCTCATAGACACAAAAAAGCTGAACTGCATCCAGAAGTTAGTTTATAAAAAAGTTGTCAGTAAAACTGGTAACAAGTATAAAAGATTAATGCTCAGAGCTTTTCTCGTGCTGTCGCCAAGCATCACTCTGAGGAGAGAGACTGTGTCCCATGGACCTGTTCACATCCCCAGTGAAGTCAACAGGAAGAGATTGGACTTCATGTGAATAAGGCCTGTAATTAAAAAGAACTAACAAGGTATTCTTCAGAGTAATAACAAAGCTCAGCTGCATATATTTTTTCCATCTCTGTGAACCAGACCAACACACTCAGCTCAAAGATGACAGAAAAAATAGCGTAGTCAGTCATATCTTGGCACAGCCATGCTGGAGACCCAAGTTCCTCCCAGTTTAATTCCATGAGATGGTAGTACATGCACTCAGTCAGTCTATAGTAGAAGGAACAAATGCCTCATGTCACTGACTTGCAATCTTTCTGGTTGAGTTAGCATGGATGGACTGCAAAAGTGTCCTATATAGTCCTCCCTCAGAAAGATGGTGGCTGAAAAGCGCAATTTTCTTCTCAAGGATTAGTAAATGATGTGAAATATTTAGTTGAAAGGGGGAAAAAAATGAGTGTCACTCACATGAGTCAGTCTGTGCTCTGGATTATTCACAATGTATTTTGTGTATATGAGAGGGAATGTTGATTAGGGTTTTGAAAATAAGCAATGGGATACATCAGTTTTCACACAGATGGGTGTGCCAGTTATCCAAGTGTTACACACGCCGCTTCCTCTCTTCACCCAGATCACAAAATCACAGCACTTACATTGAAAGAACTATATTAATGTGGTGACAAAGCATCACACTTACTAGTAGAGACATACATGTACAGAAAAAATTACAAAACCAATGTTCTGTGGTGCATGTTTTCCATACTTGACATAGAAAGAAGGGAAGACAATTGGCTGGGATCTCTATGGAGCCACAATAAAAGAAGTTTGTGTATCTATCTTGTTTGAGAAATGCAACCTTACACTTCATTTCTTGGATTTCAATTTTTTTCATTTTTTAAACTCTAACATTCTTAAAAGGTATGTACTCAGACCACAGATATGTACTTACACCCTTAACACATTTTTATGTGGGAACAGAGACCAAATGAGATGACCAAAATCATTATCCAAACCAGAATTTGAATGTAGTGCTCTAGCAGTAGAAAGCTAATACACTACCTAATGTCATGAAATAGTAAAACTGACATATTCCCTTTTCCACGACCCACTGGACAGAAATCAATTAAATGGGTAGCTGAGCTTTACATCACAAGTTCTTTACAATAAACTAAATTGTGGGATTATTTGGGATACAGAGCTGCTGTCCAGTTCTCAATACTAGATTCACAACATTTAAAAATATATCTAAAAACTGCTTGTCTCACCATGTCTTTTTGTCAGGAGCCCAATGCAGACAGGTCAGATGGTTTCCTGCAAAGAAAACATGTTTATTTTAGTTTTTCTTCACCACTTCCTTTGAAAATTCTAAAATCTTTTAGGTTGTCAATTAAATTATACAAGTGATTGCACCATGGATTTTTACAGTAGTGTTCATATCAACCTGTTCATAAGCACTTTATGTATATTACATAACTACCCACCACTTAGAGAGCTAGAAATTAATAGAACAAAGTATTTTTATAAACAAATCAATATATAGAAAAAAACTTCCATATGATGAGGGTCTGCAGAGATTGCAACTGTTCAATATGAATCTTCTCTCTAAAGATTTTTAAAGCCAAAAGGGACCATTATGATCTAGTCTGCCCTCCTGCATAATACAGGCCAAAGAATGTCTCTCAATAATTCCCATCAATCCCATAACTTCTGTTTGAGCTAGAGCATAACTTTTAGTGAAACAGAGATTTAGTCTTAACTTAAAGACTGAAAACAATAGAGAACCCACCACATTTCTAGAAAAACCATTGGAACAATTTTAATTAGTCACTGTTAAAAATGTGTGTCTGCTTTCTAGTCTGAATCTGTCTAGCTGCAGCTTCCAACTCTTAGATCTCATTATGTCTTTTTTTGCTAGTTTAAACGGCTGTTCACTATAAGAAATCTTCTCATACAGGTACTTGTGAACAATTCACTTCTTAACTTTTTCTTCAACAAACTACAAATGATTTCCTGAGTACCTCTGCATAAGGAAGGTTTTCCAGATCTCTAATCATTCTCCTAGCTTTTTTTCTAAATACTTTCCAATTTTTCTGCATCCTTTTTGAAGAGTGGCCAACAGTCTCACTAATGTACAGACATAATACAACCTCCCTACATATGACATTTCCCAGCTCATATATTCCAGGATTGTATTTGTCCGCTTAGCCGCTTATGTGACTATGGAATTGTGGTTTATTTGGGCATCAGATAAAACATTCTTAAACAACTCTCTATTACCTTTCACATTTTTAAGGTTACATTTTCCCTCCCACACTCAATTATGCTCATAGTTGCTTTGGGAAAGTGGCCCTTTTAAAGCACCCAGTATAGTAAATAACTATTTCTAGTGGTCACGACAATATTGATCGCACATAAACGAAATTCGGATGTGATCACTTGCACCCGAGTAACTACCAATGTAATGTTCAGGGATCAATTCCCGTTAGCCCCTCAGCATGAAGTCTGAAATCGAGCTACCCGGGGTCTGTTATGGTCCATCAGGACTTTTGAGAGCAACCACCCATCCCAAGGCATGGTTAGGAAATGGAGGAAGGGACCAGCCCCTCCCGCCTCAGACAGGGCTGACTAGTACTACAGGGTCCAAAGACAAAGCGGCTCAGCCTGAGAGCGAGGGCTGGGCAGGGGGGGCCAAGCCCTTAACGAGGCTCTACGGGGCTGCGCCCCAGCGCCTCCCGTCCCGTGCCCGCCGAGGCTCGCAGGCCCCGCCGCTCGGCCCGGGGCAGGAGCTGCTCAGCCCAGCTGAGGGGCCGCGGCAGGGGAACTGGGGCCTCCGGCCCGGCTGCCCCGGCAGCAAGGAGGGGCCCAGCCCAGCCCCCGAGTTCCGCAGCCGCCCGCTCACCTGCTTCCCGCGCTCGGAGCAGGCGCCGCCGGCCCAGCGGAAGGGGCCGCTTCCCAGGCGGACCAGGGCGGCGGGGACGCTGTTCAGTGAGGCGCCGCCCGTCTCAGCCGGGCCGAGGTAGGTGGGTCCCCGCTGCCCCACGGCGGGGGCTGCCGGGCCGGATCTCGGGGGCTGCCCTGCCTGGCAGTGGCAAGCGACGTGCTGCCTGAGGCGCCCGCTCCCGGACAGAGGCGCAGACGCTGCCCCAGCGCGGCCGGGCTGGCGCCGGAGGTCATAGCGCCCTTCCCCGTGGCACCTGGGCTGCAAATTGAACAAACTGGCCCGAACAGGAGCCCTCGCCTGGGGGCAGGGGCGGAGCCCACACACTCTGCCATAGCGTCTTCCCTGACTCTGCTCCCTATAGAAACCCTGGCTCCCCAGACCTGCCAGTGGCTTCCCTATGGTGGCATAGCCACAGCTTGTCCTACCTAACCAGTGTTGCTACGGTAGATCAGTTAGCTTTTCTAGTCCTTATGGGTGTGCAGTAAAACCATGGGAACATGGCCGAGCCTGCCCCATCTTCCCCAGACTGCAGAGAGCCTGAAACAGTAGTTCAGCAGGGTACCATTGTGCTGCTAACCCCCGTGTTAAAGGAGTGTGAAAGTAGAGAAAGGAAGACAAGTGCCAGCACTAGAAGATGAAGTAAAAGTCTATCTTTATGATGGGGTTTGCAAAGTCAGCCTTAAGATTTTCAAAGACATTGAGCTGAGAGAAGGATTGTTTGGCCCATGACTTGCTATTTAAGTCTGCACAAGACCACAAAAGCTCAGGATCCCAAGTTCTCTTGTGTTGGATATGTTTAAAGTCAGCCCTGGTTGCTTCTATAAGAGTTTTATTAGCATCTACCTCTATCTCACATGCAGCGTTCATCAGTGTTGGAGAGCAAAGAATGGCACATTTTCTTTCCCCCTGTGGCTAGCAGTTCTTGTTGCAGTTACAGTCTGATCAAAAGCCATGTTGACTTGTCCCCAGCATATCATGTTCATCTATGTGTCTGTTAATTCTGTTCTTTACTACAGTTTCACCAGTTTGCCTGGTACTGCAGTTAGGCTTACCAGCCTCTAATTCCCAGGATCGCCTCTGCGCCCTTGGCATCCTCCAGTCATCTGGTACAGAGGCCGATTTAAGCGATAGGTTACGTACCACAGGTAGTAGTTCCTTCAGAACTCTTGAATGAATACCATCTGGCCCTGGTGACTTACTACTTTAATTTATCAATTTGTTCCAAAACCACCTCTATTGCCATCTCTGTTGAAAAATATTGAATGTGATGCCCAAGTGGAGGTGTTTTCATACCTGAGCTGGACATTGTCCAGTCTGAATGCTCAGATATTGGTGTTTAACTCAGAATTATCTTAAACTTCTTCCCTATCCCCCAACATCCCTAATTATGTTTTGCCTCTTCAGATATATGCATGCTGCTGTCCTGTGTGCACCTGATTCGCCGACCTCTCCAGTGCATCCAGCCTTTGCTTGTCTTGCCTTCACGCTCCTTCATGGATCTAAAAGCTCTAGTTTCCTCCTTGAATGACTTTGCTTCACTCTCTCTGGCTGAAAGCTGGGACAATGTAGGACTACTGGTAGAACCGAGCCCACCCCATACTGTGAGCACACTCTTCCTAACTAATGACCTTACAGAGGACGTAATGCAGGAGGCATTGCAGAAGAAGGCCGATCTTATCCTCTCTTACCACCCACCCATATTCCGAGCACTCAAGCGCATAACATGGAAAACCTGGAAAGAGCGTCTTGTGATCCGGGCTTTGGAAAACAGAGTTGGCATTTACTCTCCACACACAGCATATGATGCCATACCTCATGGAGTCAATAACTGGCTAGCCAAAGGACTTGGTGAGATACCCCTTTTTTAACTGATATTCAATTTAAATTACTCTTTATCAATACAGTGTAAGTCTATGAGGAATGTCTTTATCAATTTTCCCATGTGCTTATATGCATGATTTGAGTTTATTTTTTAAAAAGTGTGTTTTTTCATAATTTTAAAGTAATCTAAATAATCATATGTTGGTAAAAAGTTCCAGATCGTTCTAGAAACCAAAGTTAATAAATTAAGTCTCTTATTTATCCACAGAGTAAGCTTTCCCACATTGCATGATAAATATGACTCAGCTCTGACCTAAGAGAGAACTTTTAAGGCAGAATTTCCAAACTAGTCTGTGGACCACTGGCTGAACACATAATCTTGGATCTCATCCTTGTTTCCACCTTAGTGAAAAGATGGGAGCTCATGATGAAGTACTTATTTTTATACCCAAAAAGGACAACATGTATATTTCACTGTCAGCTAAATATGTATACATTCTTCAATACTTTTATTTATGTGACCCTCATCACATGGTATCTGAGCACCCCTAACCATTGATGGATTTCATCCTTGCAGCATGTCTGGGACATAGGGAAATATTATGGAATTGAGGCCCAGGACAGATTGTCACTTGTCCAAGATCAAACTGGAAATAGGGCATTTTTTTTCACAGGAAGAGTAATTAACTATTGGAAAGAATTGATGAAGGGTTGTAGGTGATTCTCCATCACTAACAATTTTTAAATCAAGACTGGATGTTTTTCTAAAAGATACACACTAGGAGCTATATAAGGGAGGTTCTATGGCCTATGTTATGTAGGAGACTAGATGATCTCAGTGGTCCCTTCTGGCCTTGGAATCTATAAATATGCAGAAAGCCTGTGAAGTGAGAACTGAACCTAGGTTTTCTGAGTCTTAGTTCAGTGCCTTGACCATCAGACTGTCCTTCCTACCAAGCAACTGTAAGCAATTGCTATAGGTATCACAGAGAGGTTACGTGATTGGGACTAAAAGGCAAAGTGTTCCACATGCTCATGAATGATAGGTGTTATTTAATTGGCCAAATGGGTCTCCATAAGGCACTCCAACCAGTACCCAGAGGCAAGTATGCTGACATTTAACACTAGACTAGAAAAAGTACACCTCTACCCCAATATAATGCGACCCGATATAACACGAATTTGGATATAATGCGGTAAAGCACTGCTCCGGGGGGGGCAGGGCTGCGCACTCCGGCGGATCAAAGCAAGTTCGATATAACGCGGTGAGATTTTTTGGCTCCCGAGGACAGCGTTATATCGAGGTAGAGGTGTACTAGAAAAATATATTGTAAGAAACAATCCTGCACCAGCCTCTGGGGGATGAGCCTTATTGGTCTTTTCCATCTGTAATTTCTATAGTTCTGTTATTAAGTGTATGAGAACAGAACCATTTGAGCACATTTGGTGTGTAACTTGACTACAACAGTTTAAGCCACAGATCACTGGATGTGCTCTAGTGTCTCCTGGATAAACCGTCTAGATTTGTATTCTTTACACTGAAAAATGGTTCAGGAATCACTGGTACTATATTTTCGGTAGTTGGCTTTCTGAGGCAGGTGTTTGTACAGTACATCTTTGTGTTTGTACAGTACTTAGCACAATGGCCCCTAGACAATAACACAACACAATGCAAATAATATGTTAGTATTAGCCTACAGGTACTTAAAACAGATTCAGTCCATTGGAGACAGCATGGCTTAGGAGACCACTGTTGGAGTCAGAAGAAGTGGGTTCCAATTCTTTCTCTGCCATTGACTCATTTTGTGACCTGGGACAAGTCACTTCACATCTCAGTGCTTCAGTTTCCTCATCTGTGAAATGGGGATAATAGTGCTTACCCACTTTATAAAGCACTTGAGATCTTTAGATTAAAAGCACTAGAAATGCTATTATTATTATTATCATCATCAAGCTGTTGAACAGGTTACTGTAGACCATAAAAATAAGTTGAGTCTTGTGTCTGACCATAAACCAGCCTTGCAAAATAATTATGGCAATTTACCAACCCAAGAACAAAATCTACTTTGCCCATAGTGATGATGATGATGATAAGGAAAAAAATAATGCTATTTTATTCACCTGTCACAAAAATAAAGTCTGCTGTGGTCGAGTGGACCAGTACAATTTTGCAAAGCTGTTAAATTTCTGTACTGCTTGTTGTTTTCTCAGGTGTCTGTACCACTGTCCCACTACACCCATCAGTGGCTCCCAGCTACCCAACTGAGGGCACTCACCGAGTGGAATTCAGTGTGGACCATACTGAGCACCTGGAGACAATTCTATCTAGCATGCGAGGGATCCCAGAGATTTCATCTCTCATTACTCTCCCTGCCAGGTACTGTGCATGGCTCTCTGGTGTTTTCTTCTGTTGCTTTGAAAAGGGAAAGGTGCTTCTTAAGATACAAACTACAATAATGGGAAAGAATATACAGGTGACTATCTAAGGTCTGGATAAGATGTTATAACTTCTTATTGAAAGTTTTTACCATTGTGGGATAGTGGGCCTTTAAACTGGAGATCGAGATTATTTAACTATTATCAGTTTCTGTGGGAATTCTTCAGGCACTGGTTTTTGTGTTCATAGTTGGTGGACTTTTGGATGCATTTGATAATAAATCTGACTTCCTCAGGTACAGCCTTCTGTGTCAGGACTTAATGAGGGAAGTTATTTAACTTTAAGTGCAGTGACCTCAATAAGGAGATGGTTAATGTGTCTGCAGAATGCGTGGGCCAACTGGTGTGTGGATGTAGTGGGAATAGCTTTTTGTATGAAACTGAACTTTACCTCCAGGTGGAAGCTGAAAAGTGGTCTTAGTGCCACAAGGAAACCTTAAAAATCTCATTTTCAAATCCATTTCACAATTTATTTGGAGTGAGAAGAACTGACCGAGCAAGGTGGGTGGTCTTTCCTTTTAAAGAAGCCCTTTTTATTACTAAGTGTTGAAATTCCAATCTGCTTTTGTGAGAACAGTGAAAATAACCTTTGTGGAAAAAATTTTAAACATGGATGCTAATGGCATTAAGAGATCAAACAGAACATGTGACCCTTCTGTAGTGTTTCATTGGGCAGAAAGAATTGTGTTCAGTTTGCTCCACAAAGTCTAAATGTAATATTAAATACAAACTGGGATTAAAGGATGGCTAGTAACTCAAGAAGTTACAGGTACCAGTCCAATTACAGAGATGTAAAGGAACAATTTTGTCATTCAGTTTGATGGGAACAGTGTGGCTTAATTCCCTCATTCCCCTTAAGCTGTATGTTTCTTTTATAGTAGTGCGTTGGGCTGTTACCATGTCTCCTTTTTTCTCTTCTAGTTAATGGAATAACTATCCTTTCTATCACAGATTATGAAATTCTTTTTTCTTAGTAAACACCAAAAATGCTGCTGTTTCTCAGGGCTGAAGGTGAGGAGCAGACACGAGTCAGTTTGAACTGCACCCAGAAGGCGCTGCTGGAGGTGGTGGCATTATTGTCACGGAACACCCTTTATCACAAGACTGAAATAATGTTATTACAGAAGGTAACAGAATTCACATACCACTTTCTCTTTCCGTTAAGTTATTGCTTGTGAAAGGCACCAGGCTGATAGCCCTGGAAACAGAAATCCTCTACTCGCAGACCAGAAATAGCACTAGCAGCAGCAATGCAAGTTTCCTTGAGATGCCTCTATCAGTTTGCCTTAACACTGACCTTGAGGGACTTGAAAGCATTTACACTTTCTATATCTGTGAAAATGGTTTTCTGTGACCTACAGTAGCACTTCAACCAGTATTTAGTGTAGATGTGGCCAATGTGTCACCTAGTCCTTTGGAATATCATATGTATCTTTCTTTTGCAAAGCACTCAGAAACTGACTTTCTATGTTTAATTATTCCTCCTGTACTCAGCATTGTGGTGTCTAGATGTCAGTTCCTGTTAGAGTAAAAGGTGATGTGAACAGCTGCAGTGAGCACATTCACAGTAATTTTTTAAAACTTCTACTTCTATGCAGCCTCTGCTTCCACATACTGGAATGGGACGCCTATGCACGCTGAGCGAGCCAGTCTCCCTGTCAGCCTTGACTGAACGAATCAAAAGCCACCTAAGGCTGCCTTACATACGCCTGGCCCTGGGAACGGGGAAGACATTAGGTAAACAAGTCCACAAGCGTGTTTGATTTTTCCACTATAATTAGTGCCCCATAAACACAAGAAGTGGGTGGGTGGAGTGGTTATTACTGGTGTATTATCTCTCATGTAGGACTGAAGAGCTTCCTAGAACCAGGTGGGTCTAAAGAAAAACTGGGAACTGGTTTTAGTAATTATTATACTACATAAATTCTAGAGCAGGGGTCGGCAACCTTTGGCATAGGGCCCATCAGGGTAATCCCCTGGCGGGCCGCAAGACATTTTGTTTACATTGACCGTCCGCAGGCACGGCTCCATGCAGCTCCCAGTGGCTGCCATTTGCCATTCCTGGCCAGTGGGAGCTGCGGGAGGCGGCAGCCAGCACATCCCTGCTGCCTGCCACTTCCCGCAGCTCCCATTGGCCAGGAACAGCAAACCGCAGCCACTTGGAGATGCTGGGGGGGGCCGTGCCTGCGGACGGTCAACATAAACAAAATGTCTCGCAGCCTGCCAGCGGATTACCCTGATGGGCTGCATGCCAAAGGTTGCCGACCCCTGCTCTAGAAGACTCCTTTTCTAATATAGTCTGAATTTTAACAGTGAATTTTGTGTTACACTGGTTATCACTGTGAGGGAGAGAGCACATAAACAGCATGAGTTATCTTTTTCCATGAGTTATACAATAGCACCTCCTGTTGAGGCCAAATGATATTTATACAATTGCTTTAAACATGCCTAAAAATCCTAAATAATAAGCAATTTACTACATCCAAACAGTAACAAAACATTAAGCATTTGATTAAGATGCTTACAAGCGAGCTAATCCCAGGGCTGCTTAGACCCATATTGGTTGACTTCAAAGTGGTCAGGCAGATATTAGCAATGAACCCTTTAAGAATTTACTTTTTATACCCTTTCACAAACAAATGACGGTCATTGCCAATTACCGACTTTAGCTAAAAGCCAATTTGAGACAATTTACCCTCATTTTCAGTTTTAAATTAGGTAAGATTTACAGTCTCCTTTTTTCCTTTCATTTTTATTTTCTCTGCCGCGCCTTGCTTACCAGCAGAACAGTGGGAAGGTTTGGGCTTGTTTTGGTTTTTTTAAAGACAGTTTTTGTTTTGTTTTTGTTACTGCAGCTCTTTATTAGTTACTTTTGGAACCATAGGTCCTTTTCACACTACAAGTAATACTAATTATTTTCATAGCCTTCTTTTACTTGCTACTGGGGCCTTTTCCCTACTAGCCACAAACTATAAAGAAAATATGTTGTTTTTTTTTAACCAATCTTAAGCTAACTTTAATTTGTTTTATTTTATATTTATCCTACAATATGCATGTTTTGTGGGAGGAGAAATTGAGACACAGAGAAAGGGACTTGCTCAAGGTCAAACAGCAAATCAGTAGCAGAACCTAGAATACAACTCAGGTTCTCTTGGTCCAGTTACCTGTCCTAAACCCTAACTGCCTCCCTCCAAACAGAATAACTTGTGAGATTGAATAATTGGGAAAGTTTGTTCTTAATTCCTGGTATTGTCCCTGAGAAAGGCAAGTCTTATTAAAAAACTACTGAGATTAGCAGCTGTGTTCCCAAACCATGCTCAATGTTTTAAAGCCCCTAGTTCAGTGTTCTGTAGACCAGTGGTTTTCAAACTTTTTTCTGGTGACCCAGTAAAAGAAAATTGTTGATGCCCATGACCCAGTGGAGCTGGGGATGAGGGGTTTGGGGTGTGGGAGGGGCTCCAGCCTCGGGCAGAGGGTTGGGGTGCAGGGGTGAGGGCTGTGGAGTGGGGCTGGGAATGAGGGGTTCAGGGTGTGGGTGCAGGGGGTTGGGATGCAGGAGGGGGCTCCAGGTGGGTGGGCTCAGGGCTGGGGCGCGGGAGGGGGTCAGAGCTCTGGGTGCAGGAAGGGGCTCTGGGTTTGGAGGGGCTCGGGGCTGGGGTAGGGTATTGGGACATGGGCTTACCTTGTGCATCTCCTAGTCAGCGGCACAGCAGAGGTGCTAATGCAGGCTTCCTGCCTCTCCTGGGACGCGCTGCACCCCGGAAATGGCCAGCAGCAGGTCCGGCTCTTGCCCACAGGCACCGCCCCCCAAGCTCCCATTGGCTGGTTCCCGGCCAAGGGGAATTCAGAGCCGATGCTCGGGGTGGAGGCAATGCACGGAGTCCGTAGTCCCCCACCTAGGAACTGGACCTGCTGCTGGCCTCTTCCAGGGTGCAGCGCGGTGTCAGAACAGGTAGGAACTAGCCTGCTTTAGCTGGGAGGCACCGCCAACGGGACTTTTAACGGCCCAGTTGGCGGTGCTGACCAGAGCCGCTATGACCCAGTGCCTTACATACTGTGATCCAGTACTGGGTCGCGACCCGCACTTTGAAAACCACTGGCGTAGACTGTAATCCTAGGACTCCTACTTAAGTCAGCAGAAGTTGGATGATTATTCATAAGGTGATGCACAGGAGTGTTAAATTTTGAAAATTCTTTTGTCACCCAAAACATTTTGTTTTCATTGAACATGGTGTGCGTGATGGGGGAATAGATTAATTGTTCTTACCATATACATACGAGATCATTTTATTCATTACTACTAAGACACTTCAACAGGTGAAAACTAAGCTGCAGTGGTCAACAACCAGCCACTGTGTAGCAATGTCCTGAAAACATTTCCTCTCTTCTCCGCACATCAACTGGAGAAGGTTCCTGCTAGTGAGGAGGAGCTGTCCATCCATCACTAGTTTACAATGACCATGGGTTTTTGCTGCATTCCCAGATAAGTTAGTGGCCCATACGCCTCCTCCAAACTAACATCCCCTCCCAGCACCCAACAAATTTCCATTGGGTGTAACAGCAAGACATGGGTTAGCACTGCATTTATCTGTACTGAAGCTGGCATCAAGGCTGAGGGGTAGGAAGGGAGTTTAATTGTGGCCCTTGCTGTCTTGCAGAAGCCAACGTGAAGGTGGCTGCTGTGTGCGCTGGCTCTGGGAACAGTGTCCTGCAGGGTGTGGAAGCCGACCTCTATCTCACTGGTATGAGACTTCTTGTTCCATACTTATCTTTATAAAATGGTCACTAGAAAGAGCAATCTGGTTGCTGAGGAATCCAGCTGTGAAGAAGAATTTGGTATAATTGCAAAAAGCAAGGAATCAGTTAGTTACTAAAAGAACAAATAAATCCTACAAGCAACAATGCAGGTCCATTGCTAGACTGAACATCTGGTAACCTGATAAAAATGTCAAATGTAGGAAACTTTCTGTTCAAGATTGTAGCCCAGTGTCCATGGGGAATTTGTCAGTCATCCCATTATAGTGCAGATGCTTGAATTAGATGTATATACATGCAAACAATTTAAGTCTAACAAAATTTTGGGCTCCGACTTTCTAATCATTAAGAATAAAATTAGATGGGCTTTTGAAATATCTAAATTTAAGAAATAAATAGCAAAAACAAGGCTCCAGTATTGCAACTGAAGGCACATGGGTGCAGGCCTGCGTGGAGCCCCGTTGACTTAAAAGGAGCTCCACATGGTGCAGTTAATTGCAAAGTTCAGGGACTAAATCTAGGAGGAGACCTGCAGTAAAAACTTAATCCTATGCTAAGATTCTTAACATAGCATTTTTCTTTAGGAGATGGCTATAATCTAGATTGCAGTAGCTCCCAAAATGTGAGAGGAAGACAGTCTACAACCCCAAAGAGCTTCCATTCTAAAAAGAAAAGTGAAGAGTGGGGGAAGTGACGTGATCAGCGTGAGGCTAGGCATATGTTTCATTAGCTGGATGTTCATTTGTTGGTTTTGTGTGTCTAATTTAAAAATCATGTCTTTCTGCCACCCTGGTTCCCAGCTTCAATTCCAGCATCCTTACAACCTGTTCTTCCTACATGTGAGCAGTTCACACTGAGATAAGTAGGTGACTGTGTATTGGTGTTGTGGAAGAAGTTAGGAGGATTCTGCCAGATGGACATGGAACCTCTCCTCTCTTCAGGTTACAACTAGATCTTCCTACCATTAGATCTAGCTATTAAGTTTTAACTTGTAAACCTGGAAACCCACCACCTTTTGGACGGTGTAGCTCCACATTCCTAAGGCTGGGCAACTCACCTTCATTCTTCCAACCCGGATCTCCCAGCACAAAATCCAAACCAAAAGATGCACCTTGTGGAACATGTCACGTTGTTCTAACACACTTTTCAGTTAAACATTTCAAAACATCTGCTAGAATTACTGGTATTACATTAGTGCCTAAAATGTGGTAGGTGCTCTGCAGACATACAGAAAGGCAATTCTATCACATAAGCAAGACAGCCTTTAACAGCCAGTGCTGTGTGAAAAGCAAACTGTCTGGTGTGTTTGCACATAGTCACTGCACTTCCAGTATCTAATATTGCTTTAAATGGTACAGTGGGATACTTGGTGTCTGAAACGCTGTGTAAATTCAAGCTCTAACCTCTGGAGGTAGAAAAAGTTCCTCATTGACTAAATCCTCAGGAGGTCTCTGGATAGCGTCTGGGAAAGATAATTTCAGCCATTGTATGACAATCTAAAATACTGTGTATAATGCTAAAATGTAACTATTATTGTTGACAAAGAACTACACAGTAACGCAGACTCACTTGGAATGATGTCATAGGGTAACTTCACCCCAGCTAATAAGAAGCTGTGGCTCCAGAAGAGGGTTCTGGGTCAAGAGAGCCTTGCTGGTAAGGGACCTGGACATAACCTTAGTCCATCAACTCCACTTCACTCAGCCCCTCCCCTTCCAGCTAGAGATGCTGGGGGAATTTGTACAAAAGTTCCAGCTGTGGGTTAAATAAACTAGACCCTGAAGGAGCACTGTTCAGTATACATAAGCTTCACTGGACTTCTGAAGTCCACTAGGGGAAACTGAGGTAGAGACACAATGGTGGTGGTGTGGCCCCAGGCCGGCAGCTGTGCTTTAGGAGTGAGGGCCCTCCATGTAGATGGATTATATAACACACTGAAAGTTAAACATTTTTAAAAATAACTCTATTAGTGCTAAGGGCAGATGTGTTAGAAAACTACATCAGACTATTAATGTACTATTGAGAATGTTAATTTAAAAATAAGTCTCCACTGGATGGAAGTGAGGGGAAAAATAGTAAGGGCAAAAATTCCTGCAGAGGTGGGGATTGTGGGGGAAATACTCTTAAATTTTATGTAATGGAGTGTTTGAGGTCATTTAAAGTAAACAATTCTGTAAAGTTAACATTCATGAATTCTTTAAAAAGAGCACTCTCTTGTACAGTGGTGGAGTCTATCACAATCTGCACCACATTTCTCCTTTTGAGGGAAATGTATTTCCATAGTTCTCTATAGAACTGTATTCTAGAAAATGGAATAACATAGCATTTTTGCAACACTACTCTTCCACAAGAGCAGAGACTTTTAAAATATATTACTTATAATGAACTACAAAATGATGCAGGTCTAAATGGCTAATCTACATGGTATCTCTTCTCATTATGGCAGGAGAGATGTCCCACCATGAAGTACTGGATGCTGTTGCCAAAGGGATAAGTGTGATTCTGTGTGAGCACAGTAACACTGAGCGAGGCTTTCTGTCAGAGCTGCGAGATATGCTGGCTACACACTTAGAGAATAAGATCACCATCATTGTGTCAGAGAGCGACAGAGACCCTCTTCGGGTGGTATAGAAGAAAGCAAGGGTTGCAGCATGGAGTCCAGAGTTTGTGTCCCACACAGACTTAATGCACGTGCAAATTTGATTAAGATGTTCTGAACTGGTGCAGTCCCGAATAACTGTACAATACATTCCCCAAAGTGTGGGAGAGGTAAACTATCTGTCAGGTAAAGAAGGTTAATTTTGGGCTGAAAAACTATTTCCTTAAGTTTACTACTTGCTGTATTCAGTAGGGATGGGATAATGAGACTGTAACCGAGTAATCCAGCAAGAACAATATAGATTGGTAACATCAAGCCTCTGTAGCTTGGTTTCATAGCCCCACCAGTACTAGAATATGTCCCTAATCATTAGTACAAAAGTGACTTACATTTTAGGGAGTGGAACTCCTGTTAACATTTCATTAACTATTTACAGATTGTTGACTCTAAATACTGCTAATGCACAGCAAACTGAATAAAAAATGTGGAACAAAATTTTTGCATTTGGTACTAATATGTAATCCTTGATGTTGCATTAAGGTTCTTCTATGTACAAGAATTGGGAAATTCCAACTTGTTCCTTTAACTTCATTATACATAAGTATCAGTTTCAATTTGTCTCATCTTTATAAAGCAGATTTCTATACCTATGCTACTAACACTGCAGGATTACCTACAGTGAAGTAATGTCTATTTTTCACCATAAATGTTGAGCACTTACTTTATAGTTCAGTAAAGCTTTGAAAATGAAAGGAAACTCTTCGGGTTTCACATGTTTGGATTGTAGACAAGCAGGGAGATATTGATATTCAAACTAAAAATGTTTCCAAGACTTTAAATTAAAATGGATACATCCTTATTTAGTGCATGTAAGAGACTGGACTTAGTAAAAATAATCTTCTGTTGGAGTTAAAGTTGTTTGAGAGGGTAAGGAATTGGATCAGGAAGCAGCCAGGGTAGCATAGAAGAAACATAGCTGTGTGTGTTTTGGAGGTGCCTGATGATTTATAGATCTTCAAGGCTGGATCAATAGATACTACCTGAGTAGAAGATTGTATTCCTAAGCACTAAGAAATGGAGTGTTTGGAGGTTGTTGTTTTTATAAATACATGTAGGTTCTGATTGCATGCTGGTTTGAGCTTTTACCATGCAGTTGCTTCATGTTTTGAAGCTTATCTCAGCAACCATGAAGGCTAAATACCTTTTTTTTAAAATGACAATTGAGCTTTCTTGTGCAATCTTATGTCCAGTAGTAGGGTTTTGAATTAAAACCACCCAGTATCATGACAGCAGGAAAGATGAAGAGTGAATGCCTCCAACCAGCACTGAGCCTCTCCTGCTATGGCAGGAAGCTGAGACTTATGCTCATTCCACTTCCCTGAAGATGGAAACAGTTCTGGTAAATACGGGTCACTTATTTTCACCCTTTTAAAAGCCACCTACCCAAGAATTCTCACACATGGGAATAGTGAAATGTGACTTTGAGCAGTGGAGTTGGAATTCAAACAGCTGCAGATCCTGTTAAGCCAGAATGATTGTAATGTCCTCAGAAAATAGAGACTAGTGCTTAGTGCAGCAAACAGATGGCCACTAGCACTAGACTCTGCAAACTAGGCAGGGAGGGGTGATTGGGGATCATGACCCTCTTCACAAGGCAGCAGAGGTGCCTACTGCCTTTTCAGTGGAAATCCCAGAGACTAAACTTTCCCTGTGCAATGTGCCTGCTTTCACAACACTAGCTGCAGGTGCTCCACTTGTAATACAGCATCCCTACCATGGCCAGTGGCTTTACAGATCCAATCGGGACCTTCCTCATACATAGTTTGAATATTGTCATACGCATCGCCTTTGTTTGAGGCTCTGAAGAAACTTCACTGACCCAGTTTACGCACAATTCCCTTTAATGTTAATTGCACAATCCAGTTCACTAGGCCCTGCCAGCTCACATTGGTTAGAAGTCCATTCTTGTTATTAGACCACTGTAGTGTGCCTGGGAGCAGTCTGAATACATAGACTTACCATGTATGCTCAAGTCATGTGAGGGATTTAGCCAGGAATCTTCACTTAGAGAAGTGGAAGCAGGTGGTTACAGAGTCTCTGCCCTCTAACCAAAGCACTCGTTTCATGATTAGTAAAATGTTTTCTGAGGCTTATTTTTTCCTGAACTTTCTTTAGGTAAATGAAACAATGATTGCATTATGCAGTATTGCAGCAGGCTCGGCTGTGTCATATAGACCAGGGGTCGGCGACCTTTCAGAAGTGGTGTACCTGAGTCTTCATTTCTTCACTCTAATTTAAGGTTTCACGTGCCAGTAATACATTTTAATGTTTTTAGATGGTCTCTTTCTGTAAGTCTATAATATAGAACTAAACTATTGTTGGTATCTAAAGTAAACAAGGTTTTTAAAATGTTTAAGAAGCTTCATTTAAAATTAAATACAAACGCAGAGCCCCTGGACCCCACAAAGCAGGAAGGGGAATTAAGATTATTAAAGTAGGAGTGGGTCCTTCATTCAAAGTCAATGGGTGCAGAATTGATCCCAAAAAACCTAGAAATTAATTCTGTATTGCAGTAGGTACTAAACGGGCAGCCATTAAGTGACAGGAAATTAATGCACAGCTTAGGCAGTCATTTAATTGTTTTGAGAGGCTCAAATTTAGACATACTGCAGGGATAATTTACCTGAGCCTACATGAGACAAGAACAGATTCTCTCTCACAGACCCACACCTGCCTGTTAGCAGAAATGCACATCATCCCAGGAAGCCATGCAGCTGGTCTGAAAAGGTTGCCTCACTCCTGACACCTGATTCATTGACAAAATCTGAATCAATTGAAAGGTTAGGGGTATTACAGCACCACAGTGCTTAGGCCGAGTGAGTTTCAAATCTAGCAAAAAACAGCTGATACTTAACTACACTGAAAGCACATAGTTCCACCTCTATCTTTAATAATAAGGGGTGGGGGTTGTGTACAGCACTGAATTATGTCCCTCCAAAATAGAATTCAGTTCAGTTTTCAGTTCTACAGTAACCTGAGCATCAAGTGGTCTAAGCACAGGACTGAGTATGTGATGGGCACTAAAAAGAAGTCCCTCCCTCCCCTGCTTAGATGGGAGTCACTACCAGGAGTTCTGAGGTCTAGCCCCAGCTGATACTCCTTTGGAGACCTCAGGTAAGTCACAATCTCTGCCTCAGTTCCCCATTGTTATGTTTGTAAATGTTAAGTATTAGTAGTAAAAGGGGGTAGACTTCCCTTTGGATTTTCAGAAATATAAGGTCCTGAGAACATATGGATGAATTGTGATTTTAAATCCACTTCTTAAGGCAGCCATGCATTGTGTCATCTGCTATAGTGTAGGCAATAATGAAAATGGGGTTATCATCTATACACCAGGAGATCTGTGAGAACTAGAGAACATGAATAAAAGTTTATTTAACAATCTGTCATTCAAAACAGTCATTTATAAGATGGATTGCCACAAGATTAGGCAATAAGTTCAAGTGTCCCTGAAGTCTGACTGGCAGATCGTTTTATGTAGGTGATAGAACTGCAGAGCCTAAAGGTGACCTGCAAAGGAAAAAAAACTACATCTGTGCCTCTTTCTTTCTGATATATGGAGAAGGTGCCAAAGTACCCTTACACTCCCATATTAACCACATTTTTTCTTCTACATTAGAAATTCAGATAGAGTCTCTGGTTTTCCTAGAAGGCACTATAGATACTGGAGAACTGGTAGACTAGAACAGATAAATCATGCAGGTGAAACAACACTGGACGTTATTCTTATGCAGACTGTTGGAACATAAAAAAATAAATTTTAATGTAGTGCAAATGCCTAAAAAATACCATGGAGAAAAGTGATCTTTGTTGAACTTAACTTCTATTCAGGACCTCCAGAAGTTCTCCAGGAAAGCCAACTTGGACATCCCTGATTTTAAAAAAATACTTTATAGCCTTCTGTACATACCATAAAGCAGGAAAAAGTCACATTGTTTTTCCTTCCCTCCCATTACAGGTCACTTTAGAGCCCTTCCCAGTCACAATTTTCAATACAGATTCCCCCTTGTAAAAAGATTTGGATTTTGGGAAAGCTCCTCTAATTCTACTGTCAACATTTCAGCAAAGAGGGAAGGTTTAATAAGTTACCCACAACATTCCAACCCCTTGTTTTTTATGTTCCACTTTTATTCCACTCCACCTGACTTGACTACTCAATGTAGATCACTGGGCATTCTAAAATCTCAGCAACTTCACACACTAGGAGCCCATCGGCTTGACCAATGTGGGGAGTACTGGAAAGCACTGAGCTGTGAAAAATTACTACTCTAGTACAAAATAAAGCTCTGAGCATGGAGTCATTGCATTCCTCAAGTGAACTGCTCCAGCCAAACCTTCCTCTGCAGAGAGGTAATGAGCAGAAGGCACAATCTTACTGAAGAGTTAGTTTTCCTAGTCTGTAAAAGTGGCTGCATAGATATGAAGAAGGCATCACGTGAGCTGGAAGACTAAAAGAATACAAATCTAAACTCAAGAGTAAGATATGTCTTGCATATGGAACTCTACCCAGAACTACTCAAGTAATTAGAACACCAGACTTGGAAAGTGTCACATTTCATTAAGTGGTCCAGTAGCCCATGGTCGAAGGGAGAGCGATCCGAGTTCAGACCCCTCTCCAGCATCCCTTGATAGCAGTTGGTGTAGATAGTTTGGGATTTGAGAGGATTCACATATCTTCATCCTCTTTTTCTAAGAAATCAGTCAAGGTCCCGTTGTCTACAGGAATTAATAAATACTCCACTCCATCCGTTCCCTGAAAACGGACACACACTGTCAACACAGGACTGTGGCAAAGAAATCGCACCGATGCAAAATGCAACATGAGCCACTAGACAACACCGTTACAAACAGCACAGATTCGACACACCAACATGGCCTTATGTAGTGAGGTGCCCAGCTAGGTCACTGTTCAGTGGTACTAACTACAATATTAATCCAGGAATATTTCCTTAGCATGGCAACAAGCGAAAAAGCACACTGAAATAATCAGCTCATATCTGGTTTGGGAGACAAACCCCAGAGCTTTAGAAGGCAGCTGACTCAGTTACCCTTGCATATTACATGAGAGAGTGGGAGCAGTCCCTATCCACTTCACTTCACTTAAATGACTTATTGCCTCAGGACATAAGAGTATATTTCTTGCAAAAGAGGGACATGGTCTAAAAGTGAAAAGTGGCAACAGGAGTTCTTCAGACATTTATCAGCTATAATGCAGGCAGACATTACAGTACAACTGTGGTTAATCAAAGTTCTTTTATGTTCTCAAGGGTGTAACGTGCCTCTATTCATTCCTCTGATCCATGTCCCTCAAGGCCAGAGCACTGTTCTTGCCCCCTGTTGCTGAGCCAGTGTGCAGCTAGAAGATCCTCTACACAGTGTTCTGGGTTTGGGAGACCTGGGAATGCAGCCTCGTTGCTGGAGCTGGCTAGCAGTCTCCATTCCGGGGACTCCAAGTACAGACTACAAAGCTTGCTAAATAGTCTATTCTAGTTACCCAAATGCTTCAGATTGCTCCTCGAGATCTTCAGGTAATCAGGATGCCACTGAATACCCAGAGGAGCTCTGTGTTGTTAAGTAACTAAGCCATGTTGCCCTTTTCTGCAGTCTCTTTCCATTGCATAGAATGTTGAGAGGCCTGAATGCAAAAGCAAATAGCATGCTATAGGCCTTCAGCCCTTCACTAATGCACCGACCATTTGTCAGTGCTTCAAACAGTGTACTTTGGACATAGGTACAGCTCATCTCAGGTAAACTCAACAGCTGCAAGTAGTGAAATAAAAAGTAAGGCCACCAGCTGTAGCCACAGTCAAGGTAACAGTTGCCTAGCTCACCCGCTTGGTCCGGATGAGCTTGTGGTCCCTGAATTCTGTCAGCTGAGCCCGAAGAGTCAGGTCACTGTTCACAAGAAAGGCCTCCCGACACCGCTGGTAGAAGTCTTGGAAAGATAGTCCTGGGTATGGAGAGGAGTTAAATAAATCAAGACAGCCAGCATCCAAAGCAGATTCATGTGCTCTGGTAGAGGGCAGAGTTACTTCCTCTCCTGCAATTCTGAAGGATAGCTTGCACTGCTTGCTCACTATAAAACAGCATTACTGGGACATCCAATTTGGTAAAGTCAAACTTTCAGAGCACTCAAGTGCACAGCCCAGTGTGGGATTTTCTTTCACTGCACAGCTCCTATATTATTGTATCTTTATCTTCCTAGATTAATACTATGCCATTTATTTGCAAATTGCAGAGCACTACAGACATTAACCTGTAGGTATCATAGGAGGACAAGCCAGGACATAGATTAAGTGGCACTGACTAAGGTCACGCAGCTAGTCAGTGGCAGAAGTGGTAGCAGAACCCAAGAGGTCTTGACTCCTTGTCTCTCCTAATCAATGGATAGCATGTGACAGTCAACTTCTTCCTTGGTTTTGTAACTCAGCCCCACATGAAGGATTTCACTATCAGACTGGGTGACAGTAAGAAGAGATCCTCTGAACTCAGCCATTCATCTGATTTCACGTCACACACCAGAACATGTAGCCCAATGCACAGCACTAGTACAGATGCTCTGTGCTAAACTCACATTCAAGAGCCAGCAGTTTCCGTAAATCTGCTATGGCAACACATGCTAAAATGGGAGAACCCAGCTTCCACCTTGACTGAATGTCAATGGTGCCACGTCAGAGGAGAGAGGAAATGCCACGTGCATTCCTACATCAAACACCGGGTACCTGGGTAAGATGGGTTATCCTTGTTCTCCAGATGATACTGGGCCAGCAGTCTGAAAATCCCTCTGTTGGGAAAAAAATAAAAAGGCCATTACAGAAATGTTAAACAATTTTTCTTGAAGAACAGAGTCTTGTGTACACACAGCAGATGGAAGAAAAGACTTGCTTTCCAAGAGCCATTCGTTTAAATTGGTCCCATTCCTCCATCATGTAAGGGCTACTGATCATTTGGAACCCAAGTTAAACAATCAACTTGAAAAGTGTCAGAAAGCTGATTGTTCTACAGATAAAGCCCAAATTAAGTTATCATTGCATAGAGCAGGGGTGGGCAAACTACAGCCCGTGGGCACCCCTGTGGCGCCACGGGGCTAAGGCAGGCTCCCTGCCAACCCAGGCCCTGCACCGCTCCCGGAAGTGGCCAGCACCATGTCCCTGCGGCCCCAGGGGTAGGGGGTGGGGCAGAGGGCTCCATGCGCTGTCCTCACCTGCAGACACTGCCCCCTGCAACTCCCATTGGCCGGGAACGGCAAGGTAAACAGCACCAGACTGGAGCCCACACCCCCAACACCTCCTGCACCCCAACCCCCTGCCCTGAGCCCCCCTCCCATACTCCGCACCCCTCTCTGCACCCCAACCCCCTGCCACACCCCTCCTGCACCCCAACCCCCTGCCCTGAGCCCCTTCCTGTACACCACACCCCCTCCCACACCCCAACCCCCTGCCCCAGCCCTAGCCCTATATTCATGGCCCTGCATGTAATTTCCCCACCCAGATGTGGCCCTTGGGCCAAAAAGTTTGCCCACCCTTGCCATAGAGCCCAAGAGAGGACTCAGGAGTACACCCATGTAGTCAACTAATTATTTTATTGTTGCCCACTACAAGCAAGAAATCAAAAATGGCAGATCGTACTGCAATGCAAAGCAATTCTGTAGTTCATACACTGCCTTGCAAAGCCAACCAATATGCTGGTCGTGGAACCTGCCCCTTTCATGCAGTGAGCAATATTCACTGTGAGTTACAGAAATAACAAGCTCGACTTTCTTAGTCAAATAAGATGCTAACACTGAAGTCATTTAGTCAGTCTCTTTTTCCCTGCAAGTTTTCAGATTAAAACTTTGAATTTGTATTTTAAAGGAGTCTGAGCTGGATTTAAGGTGGACAGTCTTAGATGTTGCCATACCCCATCCAAGGGATGGCTGCCAAGACACACACAGGCTTCTCCATGGACAAAAGCAAGCTGTCCGGTATTGTTAGAAACAGTCTGTCTGTGTCTGTAGCCACACACTCTATGTGCGAATGCAGCAGGAAGTGCTATAGAAATTGAGATTGAGTTGTGTCTGTGTGGGGATAGAAGCACCAGTATAGCAAGCCAGATCCTCCATTTTTGATTTGTATGGCAAGATTCTTGGTTGTTAGAATGAAAGGTCTAGTAATCCACCCCAGCATACTAGCTATCTATTTTCTCTAGTGCTGTACATCAGTGGCTCCCATACTATGGTCCATGGACTATTAATGGTCCATGGTGAACTTGCTGGTCTCTTGGTGAGGACTCTACACGTTGTCTCCAGCTGCTAAACGGCATAGAAAGCAGCTGCAGATATGCATGTTCCCAAAGTTGCAGTTGCTTACGTGGAAAAGTAACAGCTGCCACAGGAACATTCTGCAATACTGAATGGGCGGGGCAATAATCTCGCTTTTAAGAGCTGTCACCTTGCTCCTTCACTATAGGGCACATTTCACTGACGCAAAGAAGTGCTGAGAGAGAAGGTGGAGCTTCCCCCAACTCTTCACCCATCAACGACTCACTAAGCAGTCTGAAGAGGGGCACTTAGCAGAACACGAAATCCAAGTGGTTGTGTAGCCAGACTCTGCTGGCACCCCAATATTTTGCATTCTAAATTTCCTCCAGCTAGACCGAGATCCATGCTGCTGAGAGACAGCCAATGGGAACCTTGCTTTCCAATTATGAGAAAAGAAGTGAGTTGAAGGATGGCGTGTGGTTAAGGAACTGGACTGGGACTCAGGAGATCAGGGTTCAATTCAAGCTCAACCATTGACTTCTTAATGACACCAGGCAAGTCACTTAATCACTCCATGTCTCAGTTCCCCATATGTAGAGCCCTGCACAATACAAATTTATATCCGTGAATATAAATCAGTATCTGCAGAACCACAATAGTGAAAGGAGCAGAACGTGGGGTCGTCGCTCCCAGGAGCCAGCACCCCGCGCCGGCAGTTCCTCCAGCGCCGCTGTACCATTCGCAGCCCCGCCCCCACCCCTGCCCCCTCCACGCAGCTGTCTCTCCCGTTCGGGGGTGTGCACGCCGCTTGCACACAAGAGCACAACCAGGCACACCTGCCTGTAAGCCTGGTGCCCACCCAGTGGGCACGGCCGGGGGCGGTACAGCCACGGTGGAGGAACTGTCGGCGTGGGGCTCTGGCTCCTGGAAGCAGTGCCCATGTCCTGCTCCTTTCGCTGCTGTGGTTCCTGTGAGAGCCCTGAGGTTCTGCGGATACCGGTTTATATCCATGGATATAAATTTTTATCCACACAGGGCTCTACCCATATGGAAATTGGGGATGGCAGCCCTGTCTCTCTCAGCTTTTTTGTCTCTTTTATCTATATAGAACGTAAGATCTTTGGGACTGAGACTCTCTCTTACTACATGTACACACAGCACCTAGCACAATCTTAACTGGGCTTCTAGCTGCTAGAACGATAACATGATAGGATCTTACCTTGCATTGGGGGTGAGGCTGTGCAAGACATGCGTTAGGGAGCTCAGAGCCAGAGACCCAGATTGCTGCACTAAGAGCGAGTTCTCATAGGAGGTTTCTTCCAGGTAGGGACTAAAAGTGGTTGTTTCATACCAGAGCCAGTTATAGAGGCTTTGTTTTGCCTGATCCCACACTAGACACATACACACACACACACACAAAAGGGAAGAAAGGAGAGACGGTTGCAGATTTAGCTTCTCCCAGTCATACAATATAAACCATCTTAAGGTCTAATGCTTAGTGCAGCAGCACAACCTTAGAGCAGTGGTTCCCAACCTTTCCAGACTACTGTACCCCTGAAGCCCAAGTCCTGCTGTGTGGGGCTGAAGCATGTAACTTAGCTTCACGGGGGCCCCTGGGGTCCCGGGCAATTACCCTGCTTGCTACCCCCTAACTGCACTTGCGACCCCTCTAAATCCATCCCATGACCCCTGATCTAGACAAGTTGACATATTCCCTGGAAGACCTCTGTGTACCCCTGTGACATACCCCTGGTTGAGAACTACTGCCTTAGCGAATCCTCACTTACATAGAGCAATATTACTTACCCAGCCATTTACACTCAGAGTGAAACATTGTTCCCTGCATCAAAGAATTTACACGCACACTGCACACATCCCCTCTTCCATTCCACTTTCAGTTAGAAGCTACAGGATAGCGCCAGTCTGAACAACGTGGTGTTTGAACCAGTGGGTCAGTGAAGCATCAGTACTCTACAGATAATCTGACAGTGATTGGCAGCTACAGTTGTGTGTTTGTACAGCCCCATGGGCAATGGGGCTCCCATCCTGACCATGGTCTCCAGGTGCTAATAGAAAGCTACCTGTACATTATGCACCCACGGGGCAGAGATAAGACAATGCAAGCAATATACACAGTGCATTTAACAATCCCAGAAGGTTGGTTTTTCTGGAAGCACAGTAACAGAAACCAAGGCCCTGGGACTCACTGAGTGGAGCATTGATGTGATCAATGGAGGCGATGAGGTGGATGTTGGGCAGGGATGCTAACTGTGCAAGAATTTGCTGGCTTTTGTCTCCTCTCAACATCTTGCTGTCCAGGTTATGGATGAGGAGATAGAGCTCCAAGGAAGAATCTACAAAGGGGGGAAAAAACAGCAAGGGAACAGTCACTTTAAGGAGCTACACTAAGAGTGAAGAGATTCCATGTTCTCACTGTGGTTTGAGTGCAAGCCAGTCCTGTCAAATCCCCTATGCATGTCCGTCCAGCACTCCAGTGTCAGAGGACTTTGCCTTTCAGGTTACTAGGCCCTGCGGATGCCAATCAGCCTGTATTTCAGGGCATCTGAAATATTTTCTACAAGCTCTTTCCGTAGCTCTCACCACCACTGCAGCTTTCCTTTCATAACCCCCTTTCACTTGCTCCAGTGTTTCTCTTTGGGGCTGAAGCTTTCTATGCCTTTAGTTCTGAGCCTCTACACCAGTGGTTTTCAAACGGCGGGTTGTGACCCAGTACTGGTTCGTGGAACGGAAGGCTCTAGGTCGCGGCAGCATTGGTCAGCACCGCCAACCGGGCCGTTAAAAGTCCCATCAGTGGTGCTGCCCGGCTAGTGCTATCTGTTCTGACACCGCGCTATGCCCCAGAAGGGGCCAGCAGCAGGTGTAGCTCCTGGGGGTGGGGGTGCCACAGGGCTCCGCATGCTGCCCCTGCCCCAAGCACTGGCTCCACACTCTCATTGTCCAGGAACCAACCAATGGAAGCTGGGGGGCGGGGGGCAGAGCTGGATCTGCTGCTGGCCGCTTCCAGGGAGCGGCACCGTCCGCAGTGCCAGGACAGGCAGGAAGCCTGCCTTAGCATCCCTACTGTGCTGTTGACTGGGAGCCGCCCGAGGTAAGCCTGCGCCCCAATCCCCTGCCCCAGCCCTGAGCCCCCCCCAAACTCAGAGCCCCTTCCTGCATCTCAAACCCCTCATCCCCAGCCCCACCCCAGAGCCTGCACACTCATCCCAGAGCCCTGACCCCCTCTCGCACCCCAACCCCCTGCCCCAGCCCAGAGCCCCCTCCCACAGCCTGAACCCCTCATTTCCAGCCCCACCCCACAGCCCTCACCCCTGCACCCCAACCCTCTGCCCCAGCCCAGAGCCCCTCCCAAACCCCTCATCCCCAACGACACTGGGTCACGGGCATCAACAATTTTCTTCAACTGGGTCACCAGAAAAAAAAAAAAAAAGTTTGAAAACCACTGTTCTAGACAATATGAATTTATTTTAGGAGCGGGGTTTAAGTACAGATCTGTTCTACTACTTTTGAATTATGCAAGTGAGAGACCAAATAAAACCCGCCCACTCTCAGAGGATCTGATCCAAAGCCCACTGACTTGAACAGAAATCTCTCTCAACATGCCTTTAAAGAGCTCCGTATGGGTATGTCTACACAGCAGCTCGGAGATGTAATTCCCAGTGCAGGTAGTGGTACACATGCTAACCTGAGCAGAGCAGTGTGGCAGTGGTGGGCAGCTAGCCTGAGCAGGCAAGTACAATCATGCCCAAGCTCCTAGGTATGTACTCCAGGGGCTAGCCCTGGCTGCCACAGAAACTATTTTTAGGTGCTAGTTTGAGCAAAGCTAGGGCCTGTCTATCTACCCAAACTGGGAATTGCATCTCCCAGCTGCTGCACAGATGTACTCCGAGACTTATTGACACACAGAATGTAAATGGGCGATCTTTAAAACTTCAAACTTGGCCTGTTGCTGCTAAAGCTGCCAAACAAACAGCTGCTTGGCGAGCCCAGTAAACTCCCAGACAAACCATTAGCCAATTATATATTCTGTTTTGTGCAGAAACCAAGTAGCTACTCAACTGCCCATAGCCCTGGGTTTTCTACAGGGAGACAGCTAGAGATTAGCACCTGTCATGCTGCATAAGAACAGCTACAATTGGGGGCCTGCCTCTAGCCAGCCAACCTTTCCCCTACCCGCTCTCTGTAGGAAAGCACGAAGACACATGAAGGATGAACATTTGAGGAAAAAAAACAAAAAAGATACAAGAGTCAAGGCTCCAATGGCAACATCACATATGCACAGAAGTAGACACAAAATTTAGCCACCGGGACTATACACATACACAGCATACAGCTATACTGTTACATATGGAACTCGGCAAGCACTCTGTATATATGACATGACCCATTTAACATTGCTTTTAGAACCTGAACTCCCACTTCCTACTTTGTTTGATCAAAACAGCCATCAGCCACAGAGGGGCCTGCATACATTAAGTTACATTGCCAGTCCCTTTCAGTCCATTAGACTTTGTACAGTCAAAGCTCAATCCAATGTCCACTGAAGTCTATGGCAAGCCTCTTAGGCCAGGGTTTTCAAAGGAGCCTAAGGAAATTCAGCCCCCTACTCCCATTAAATGTCAGTGATATTAGGGCATCTGGGCTCTCTTAGGCTCTTGAAATTTTCACCTCTTGGCTTCAATGGGTATTGTTCAGGCCCTCAGGCAACCAGTCAGAATCTCCTTCTCCCACCCACCCCCATACAAAAAGCTTAGGTTTTACCCTTATTCTGTTCTATCAATGAACTTACAGCTGAGGAGAAATATGGCACAAACTCCTCCAATGAACCAAGTGAAGAGACTAAGCACTCGGTAGAGCAGACATGTGGCTCTCATGCTCATTGTCAGAATGCTCATTTTCTCACCTTGCCTTGGCAAGGTGTCTAAGCTAATATGCTGAAACTGAGGAAAGGGAATGCTGTATTTCCAGGTACTCAATTTCAAGACACCTTCACACATTTCACAACCAAGAAGCCAACACCGTGGTGCACTTATGCATCTATTCAGAGAACTATGTATATTTTCCATGAAGGCCACAAAATCACAAGACGGGAAACAGAACGGCAAGAATCAACACAAAGATTGCAATTGAGCAAGTGGGAAGTAGATGTGATTTCAAGGAAGACACCAGACTTGCACAAGATTTTCCAAGATCAGAGAGAGTCTAAGCTTTAGGGCATCTGCTCAGCCTCTTTACCTTCTTTAAATCTTTTCATGATCAAGTCTAACTGATCCATAGGGCTGCGGAAAGTCCCCACATGATCCAGCACCTCCTCTGTTATGGAGTTCAGAATCTGTAACAGAAAAGTGCAAGATCACTATCATCCTGAGGGACTTCTGAGAACTATGGGCTTAACACCAAATCTAAGTGTTGGGCCTTAGCTAACACCAGGGATCTTCACCAATTCCAGCTATCTGTGGCCAGTTGCCAGCATAGCTGCACATGGTGCAAACCCCTAGGGTAGTCAAGGTAAGTCATGATTTTCTCCAATTTCAAGCACAGGTAAGTTGTATTGGAGTATGTTGCATATTATGGGATACCTCATCTATACTAGGGAGTTTGCACTAGTTCAGGTAACTATCCCCAGCGTGGCCAAAGTTTCTTTAAACTCAAGGAGAAGGGAGAATGGGGAATGCTATTCATTGAGGAGTCGGTGTTTAGAGACTGGGAAAGCTTCCTGTGGTCTACACTAAACGTTTTGTATTGGAAGATTTTAGTGGTTGCAGATAATAAGCAGCAACTTAAAAACCTCACAAGCTCTGTCACACTTACTGATCTCACAGTGATGCTGGGGAAGAAGCCATTGACAACCAGGTGAATGGAATCCCGGAGCAGAGAGGTACGAAACTTCTCCAACAGATCTCTCTTTGAGCCCAGTCCATAAAGCACAATACTGAACCCCAGGCTGCAGCGAAGAGAGCAGATTAAAGGAATCAAACTGACAGGTCCTTTTAGAATCTCACATCTCTGTTTTCATTACATGAAACAATCTGATTCCCTCTCCTCCTACAATCTTACAATTCTGAAGAGTCAATCAAGTCCAGGCTACTTCAACTTGCAGCCAGCCAGTCCCTCCATTGTAGGGGGTTTGAGCTGAGCGGGTATGGTGGTTCCATGTAACTAACAGGAGTGAGTATCAGCATGCTCAAGACCTGGGAATTTGCGGTCCTCACACAAAAGGGACACTTGACTGAAGACTATTAGGTCCTCTGAAACAGTGCAGACTAACAGAAACTGCTCACAAAGCCACTGCATAGGCCCCTCCACCAAGCTATTCAGGGACAGTACATTCAGCTTTTCCCATGAATCACAGCAGTTATGAGACAGCAAATGGAAGCCTACCAGTTGCTTCTGATGTGTCTTTTCTAGTCAGGTCAAAGGTCATGATTTCAAAATCAAGGCATGCTATTCTAGTACTGTGGTTTAACCTTTAACTATCCAATGTAGTGAGAGACAGGCAGATCCAAGGATGCTTTAGGACACTGCAGATCACTGACCTCTTCTGAGGAGAGGCACAGCATCTAAGGAAGAATGATGTGTCCACGAAAGAGGCAAGAGTGGGCCAGATCCCAAGGTGCTGTGCGCAAACAACTCCCATTAACTTCAGTGCAAGCACGAGACCTCTCTGGATTTGGCCCAGTGAGAATATTTATTGTAAACCTCCCCACACATAGCATCTCCCACCCACCCCCACCTGCTTCCTCTGCCTCACCAGCCTACCATCTTTCTCACACTACCCCATATGCCCGGGACTGTCCCATGAACCATGACACCCGCAATTTCCTCCTTGCACCACACTTTTCGCAAAGCCTTCTAGCACTGATGTCCTCCCAAACATCTGCACCTGCCCTCCTCTGAGCTACTAGCCTCTACATCCTTTGTCCCAGTTAGAATCAAATCCTCTAGAGGCAGGGACCTTGTCTTCTGTAAAGCACCATGGAATCTTATAGCTCTATAAGCAACACCCAGTATTAACTACACCTCTACCCCATATAACGCTGTCCTTGGGAGCCAAAAAATTTTACCGTGTTATAGGTGAAACCGCGTTATATTGAACTTGCTTTGATCCGCCGGAGCACTGCTTTACTGCGTTATATCAGAATTTGTGTTATATCGGGGGTAGAGGTGTATAATGGAAGTGTGCCCCCCCAACCCCACTCTCTCTCTCACAAATTGACACAGAATTCAAGCTCCTACAGACCTCAACAGACTCGGCACTTTTCTTCTCGCATCTACTATTAGATCCCTCACGCTAAGAAAGCTCATTATTACACCACTGAAGAAAACCAGAGTCTATGGTACGTGATACTGGCGATTTGCTAACAGACTTGTATGCTCTAAACTGTCTTTCCCCCTTTCCTCATCTACTTGACTGTTTATAAAACATACGAATGAGCACTTACAGCTCCCATCAACTGGGGACACTCTACACCTCTAAAAACCCTGGCTGTTCAGCTCATAAAGATAAATTTTGCACAACTTGTCTCAAGAGATGCATTACCCAGACTGCGCCCTAAGAAATTACACCTGCTTATCCTGCAACCTCAGCCCTAATTCAGTCAGTGAATCATTCCATTGCCCATCTGTGGGACAATGATTTAAATTAGCAGAGGCTTTCCTGATGGTATGTTGGGGACTAATGTTCACTGTATCTTCTTAGAGGAATCCATAGATACTTACTGTAACTGCAGCATCCATTTGGAAAACAAGGATTCATGCTGTTGGTTTAGTTCCTTCAGTTCAGCAGTGAAGGCAGAGGGAGCCTTGTTCAGGAGGACAAGCAGCGTTTGCTGTGTTTAGAAGGGGAGAATAGGACAGTCATACAGGGTTTAGGGTTGAAGACAATGACTAAACAGGTGTCTAAATGTGTGCCTGGAGTTTGTGACTGAACCCTTATAAACACTGCACTTCTACAGCACCTTCCATTCAAAGATCCGAGTGCTTTACCTGTATTAATTAATTAAACTGCAATACTCCAGTGGGAACAATTAGCCCAGGTTTGCTGATGGGGCAATCAAATGACTTGCCCACTTTTACACAGAAACCTGTGGCCGATCCAAGAACAGGGTCAAGGCTGATGCTCAATCCTGTGTCTTGGTCACACCCCATTCTGCTTCACCTTGCAGCACGTGGGCCTGCTGCTACTGAGACAATGGCACATTCACAGCTTCTTCTGCACCAGCAGCTGGATTTTCGCCGCTAAGCATGCTCTGCCAATAATGGATGCACCGAACCAGAGACAACCCCATTAGTACTGGGCAAGACCAGAGTGCCTGTCAATGTGGTTTGCGTTAGTTCAGTTGATTCAGTCACTAAAGGGTTAAAGGCCATGAGGTATTAGGTTTAAAGAGAAGACTCCAGAATATTAGAAAACAAACAGGAAAGAATTCACTTGCAGATCAAAACTAGTCTCACCAGAGAAAGTGCTATGAGAAATGTATTACGAATCTGGAGGGCTAGTTCAGGCTTTTAAAAGACATGCCAGAGTCCTGAGATGTAAGCTAGCAGCGCTACTTATAATGTTGGTAACGGAATTGGAACTACTGTAGCATGAGACCTATGCAGGCTTCAAATTCTCCAATTAATGCATTCACTTCCCACCCCCATGTGGCAGAAGAGAGTTTACTCTGGAGAGAAAACAGAAGACAACTGTGCTATTTTGGATAAACACAAAGCTTTCAGAGCATCAAGCTGCCCATTAGTCCCTTTGATATCAGCAGACGATTTAAAACTGCACGTCTGGATTTCCCAATACACAAAAGTGTCCAATTTAACCACCTGGAATCCACCAGAGTTTTCCCTGGGTAATGCATTATGCAGAATCCAGGCAGCAGTCAGTAGGTAATCTGAATGCATGTGTTTTGGTAACATGGAGTTAGACCGATAACCCTAGACACAAAAATCTTATGTATTCACCGAACAGACAGCAGGCACCAACAGTACATATTTCTCCGAGTCCCTGCTCTGGAGGGGCCACCTCTAGGGACAAGGGGATCATTTGCTCTCTGTGTTAGGTTCAATCCATGGCCTCTCCACGGGGAGTGTCAACAAGTGGTCCATTTAAGTTTTTTTTTTAAAAAGCCACCAGAGTTAGATGTCTACTGGGAACCAGATTGGGACAACACTCCCTTTCACACATATACAGAGGCCACTGAATAGCTGTCAGATAGTAACGCTTCGGGCTGCCCCCAACCTGCATGGGATTTGAACCGCAAACCCAGAGCTGAAATCTTCCCCCACACCATTAATACTCCCCTCAGCTCATCTGGGGGAATAGATGGGTTTTTACTTTTAACAAATTTGTTCACAAAAGGCAGACTTCATTGCTGCCCGGATTGGTAGCAGACTTCATCGCTGCCCTCCATTCATATCATCCCTTTCAATCTCCCCTGCATTCTGAATTCTAGCGATTGCAACATTCAACCGACCTATTAGCCAGCACCTACTACATACTTCCCTCTTCCCACCCCACTGTTGCTACCACTTTCTCAGCTCCAATGGTGGGAGCACTAGAGCAGAGAAGGCAATAGTTTAACCACTAGGCCACTTGACCCTACTCAGAGCAGCTGTACAACACATAATAGTTCAAACACCAATGGACTGTTGGCACACTGTCTACACTAGGGCTCCTGCCACTGATATCACTAATACAGCTGAACTGGTGGTAGCAACAGGGGGGAATTTCGGGGGGGGGGGGGGGGGGGGAAATCCACCACAGACAAGACCTTCCATTCTGAAGGCGGTTTCATCTGCTACAAACTTTACCTGATCCAGCTTTCTTTTCTGCAGCTTCTGAAGGGTTCGATTGGAGGTTAGAACTTTGGAACTACTGTGTGCCTCAAAGTATTCTTCTACCAGGTTGCTCTGAAAAGGCAGAGTGCAAGGTCAGTCTCAGGCAGGTTCTGGGGGCTCACTCTCTCTCTCCCCACACCCCACCCCCCTGAGGCTCAAATTGCTGTGTTAGGATGCCATTTTACAGCCACACCCGCTCCTCAGTTCAGAGGGGATGGGGTTGAGGAGAAAACAAAGCAGAGATGCCAACCTCATTCTCAGACTTTTAGGAATGTTATGAAAAAGATTTGAGAGGAATTAGGGAGGCTACCATGACCTCTCTCTCCCCCCACACCCATCTGTTGGCAAGGGGGAGGGGCTGAAACCCTACCCCCAAACAGGGAGACAGAGCGTAGGAAAGCTGCCCTCATATACCATCTACAGCCCTTAATTCCTTGGCCAATGCTAGGTCTGGAACTCCTTCTCAGAATAATCCTCCTCCATCACCTTCCTGCTCTCCTCCTCCTGCCACTTCACCCCTGCCATGAGGGTCTGATAGGAGACAAGCCACGGCAATTGTTAGGTGTGGTCTGGGATGCTGGATTCACCACCCATGCCACAGGCAGCATGTGGTGTTCAAACTGCCCTATGTGGACCCTGCGGGGCTACATTAACATGCTCTAGGTATGTAGAGCACACTAGCAGGGTGGTGAATCCAGCCCCTCCAACAATCGCTGTCACCAAGCATCTCTGAATCTCTCCTATCAGGGCTGTATTTCCTCCACACTCACCGTCATTTCCTCCTTCAGTTTCTTAGCTGGTGTTTTTTTGGAAGGAGGAACTGCTCTAGTTTTACTTGGGGTCTTTTGGCCCAATATGACATCACTGGTTTCTTTGTGGTCCTTGTCCTCTTCCTCCTCCTCAGAGCATGAAGCAGAATAGTCACTCTCGCTGTCTGAACGCAAGCTTGGAGCTAAGGGGAAAGCATTTGAGAGCTGGTAATATCTTTTTACAGAGAACCCTTATTACACATTTCCTGCAGCCTAGGTTCTCCTCTTACACATTGTCTATCCTCTTTCAAGCATCCAAGTCCTAATCCGGTTTCATATCCATCATGCTACTCAAAAAAAAAATCCATTCTACGTAGACCTGAAAATATGCATACTGCTCTCTTTTCCCCTTCTCTTTCCAATTATTTAGTAAGGCTCTGCAAATTGGCACAAGCCTCTAAGTGTGGCTCTAAAAATGACATTGTGGGATTCCACGTTTCTCTTGAAGACTCTAAATCAGTCTATACTAGTAAGAAGAGTTATTCCACCTGCCAGACCTCCGAACATAAGCTGGGTTCTGTTTGAGAACCCCCAACCTACCTCAATTTACTGTCACATATACACGTGTTAAAACGTGTAAGAACATGACATGCAAATCTCTCCCACACTTATCCTGCACACTTGAAGCCAGCCAATGATTTGAAATCATCTACTATAGATATAGAGTATTAAAATCCCAGCCCCTCTGAAAAGCTTAACAGCTTCTTAAGTCAGTTCAAGTGATTAAGGCTGACGGAAACAAACTCCCAGCCTACAGCAGACAGAGATTAGAGAGTCTAACAGAAGAACCGAATTCCTCACATTTAGTAAAGCATCCGCATACATGGGATTATTCACATGGTTTTACCTGCTAAGACAAAGTCACTGAAGTAAGAGATTAGGTGCTGCCACTCACACCCCAACACCTCAGAAACAGTATCTTGCAGTGAAGGAACTATATATCCCAAACACTGGCTCAGTAAAGATGGCTATTATGCTATTTTGACTTGGGAGTCACTTGAATTCTCTATGCAGACAGCAATGTCCTTGAAGCACCCATGAGGAGATAAAAACATAAGAATGGTCCTACCAGGTCAGACCAAAGGTCCATCTAGCCCAGTATCCTGTCTTTCGACAGTGGCCAGTGCCAGGTGCCCCAGAGGGAATGAACAGAATAGGTAGTCATCAAGTGATCCACCCCCTGTCACTCATTCCCAGCTTCTGGCAAATAGAGGCTAGGGACACCATCTCTGCCAATCCTGGCTAATAACCATTGATGGACCTATCCTCCATGAATGTATCTAGTTCTTTAGATGGAACTCAGACAGCAGGTTGTAAGTAACAGAAACACTAAGATCCACCCTAAGCTTTTACTTATCAATGCTACTGTACTCCTGTAAGCTGGAGCTTACTGCAAATAGTGCTCCTTACCTGTCAATCTCTTCCTGAGTCTGTAAGGTGTTGTGGAAACAAATTCATTCTTTTTACTCTGCAAGAGTACAAGTATGTTAGTAAAGTCACACGTGCCCTATCAGTAGCAGCACTTTGCCAGGCAAGGGCCCAGGGTTTCATTTCTGAGCTCTCTCTCTCAGCTGGCAGGGACCTGAGAATGCAGAAGAAGGAAGCTGTGGTTGGGAAAGGGAATTCCTTGTGTCAGGTGACCACACCGAGCCCTGGGGGAATGGGGAAATCACAACTCACAACCAGGATGCGGAAAATTCAGAACCCTTTACCCCTGAAGGAGCCATGTGGAAGTGATGACAATGGTAACACTTCTGTCAGCCATGATGCGCTAGGTCACATATTCTACTCACCAAAGTCACTTGGAGTTCCAATAAGCGAGCGACTAGCAAAGCATAGCAGAGCACCCAGAACAGGCTGGCAGGGTTGAGAAGCCCAGCAGCAACATAATGTGTCTGATGAGCACTGAGCAGTTGTGTTCAGTCGCTGTTCGCTTAACCCTGTTAAACAGATCGTTTCTGTTTTGTGGGGGAAGGAGGTATGATTACCTCTTATATCCAAGAGAGTTTAATTTTAGAACACACGAGGTGCAAAGCCACAGCAGAGCCTTCTCATCAAGTTAAACACAATATATTATCAGGACATCAGACAAAGGACTCCTAAGGACAATTTTGCTAAGATATAAAGGCCCTGGAAGGTTTAAAGGCAAGGCCCTGGAAAGTTTCAAGACCTTTTTTTGTAGCTTTGGACCTTGTTAGCACATTTGAAGTGCAGGTTTATTCTTAAAGTGACTATGTACAAATGTCAGTCCAATCATCTGTGCATGTTCAGTTGCATCAATTTACTTCGTGCAATAAGTCTGGGGTTTTGTTTTGTTTTTTGCTTTGTATTCCTGTTAGCAAGCAAATCCAATACAGATCTGCAAGAGGGAGCTGGGTTCTGCTGCAAAAACTGTAAACCAAGTTCCAATTGCAGAATCTTTATCACCGATAAGTAACCCAGAAAGAGCACAGCCGAACTCAGACTCCAGGTTGAGTTTGCAATAATTAGAACTGTGTAGATCACATGTGGAACCATGATGCCATCTTTTAGACTCACTTTTCAAATTAGAACAGCACTTTAAATATGCTTCAAAGTACACCTCTACCCCGATATAACGCGACCTGAAATAACACGAATTCGGATATAATGTGGTAAAGCAGCGCTCCGGGAGGGAGAGGGGGCGGGACTGCGCACTCTGGCGGATCAAAGCAAGTTCGATACAACACGGTTTCACCTATAACGCGGTAAGGTTTTTTGGCTCCTGAGGACAGCGTTATATCGGGGTAGAGATGTACTGCACACACCTACAGCACGGTGCTATATAAGCAATCATTCACTGGAGTCTGGTCCCTATCTATTTCCCAGCATTCACTTCATGAACTCCCCCAGGGGCAGTCCTGCCCTGATGCAACCTCAGCAGACTTGCCAAGGCCTAGCTGAATTATGGAGACTAAACTACCCTCTTACCTCTAGGCTGTCCATCTAGTTCAGAGTTGAAACAAGTAGGTGGGGCAGCGTAGAGGAAAGCTTGCATTGCTGCTGCATGAAGTTTGCCTGTTTCGTACTGTACCCGAGGAGGACTTCAGTCTCATCACTCTTTCCCCAGCATTACAGTTCCATTATTACTAGTGGACACTAAAGTGACCAAATGCTAATGAGTCACCACTGTTTGCAGCATTTCTGGAGCACTGACATCCTCCAGTCCTAAAATTTATACAATTTCCTCCAGCAAGTTTTACAAGCTGCTGGAAATCTAAGCATTTAACTGCATATTAAAGGAATGTCAAACATGTCCAGTTGCGTGAGGCAAGGGAACCATCTCTCACTCATGCTAATTAGTCTGTCAAACCTACTGATCTGCGCGTTCACTCTAAAGCCCATAAATCCAAGATCCTCATTTGCGGCGGTTCCAGTGTTCATTTAAACCCTTCCCTGCCTGCTTCGAAATGGAGACATCTGCATTGTGAAAAATCTAGGGAGGTGCCGGGTGGGGAGAGGCTCTTCAAGCCCCAACCCCCATGACAATCAGATGGTTTGTGTTTTAAAATAAGATCAAGCAAAAAGCAGTCACTCACCTTCAGCTGGGGTTTGTTCGAAGCAGAGTACTCTGTAAAGCAAACGAAACAATGAAAGTACCATATATTTCCAGCACTGCCAGCTCCTACAAACATGGGCACAAGATGCTCATGTTTCCCCAAGTAAGAAATGCAGGCATCCGCTCTCAGTGTCTCAGAGATAGTGTCCCTGCATGTTAACTTTCTGGCCAGTCACCCTCATGGGCGCAAGGGGCAGCAACCCGCAGCTGCCCCAGAGGGGGGAATACGCCCCGCGAAAGGGGCGGTGGTGCTACCACCACTGGTGGCTTTAGCCAGGGTCCAAGGGTACTGGGGACTGACAGGAAACCTCGAGTGAGCAGGAAGGGGGTAAGGGTTTAGGGGGAGTGGGGAAGGATGGGGACAGCAAGCGAGGCTATTCTCCATGTCTAGTCCAGCAAGGAGCTGTGGTGTGGGACAGGAGGGGGAGCCTGAGCCAACCCTGCGGTAGGGGTGTCCAGTTCTTGCACTCCAGCCATTGCAGCTTGGAGCAAGTAACTGCCTCCCAGGACCCCTAGGGAGGAGGGAAGCAGGGCTGGATGTGAGGCATGGAGAGGAGGAGCAGGGCTGGCTGTGGTATAATGCACCCATTGAACTGGGGAGCTATCATGGGGAGGTGCTAAACGAGCACATCTCCAGGCTGGTCTGTCCCTGTCCCTCTCCCGCTCTGGGGCTGCACCAACCAGCTCCAGACATCATTGGAGAACACAAGTCAGGGCCTTCCTGCTAGGGTTGGAATGCAGCAAAGGATGTTTCTTCTCCCTCCTCCCGTAGCACTCAAACAATGACATAGCATAGGCCACGTGTTAACAGACTGATTACTTCCTGGACCACTCTCCTCCCCTTCAAGCTCACACACTAATCCAGGTTAAAACTCCTAAGCCAACAGGTAGGTAAGGGTGAGGATCTGGGCCCTGTTTATTCCAAAGGCCAGCTTGCCATGCCTTCTTTGTTGCGAGACGTGCCACTAGGGGTCTAGCACTGATGCTCCATTCTCTCTGCTCCCTAGGCAGAGCACTCCCTGCATATTCTATGCCCAGTGCACCTGTACAGGGGTTGCCAGTCTAGTCCTTCACGGTCCTCATTAGCCCTGATTTAAAGAATACTCAAGTGAAGCATATGCAGCCAAGTCAGAGGAGTTTCTCAGCTGACTCAACGTTGCTGTGCATTGCAGCAGCAGAAGGGAGACGCAAACACATTCTTCTCTAAGCCAGTAGGGAAAAAAAACCAATAAAACAGCATGATCCACAAGAGAACTAGAGCACCAGGCAGACTAAGCGGCACTATTTACAAAACACAAAACTAACCCTGGAATATCAAGTATGCTGGGAGTTGGACCCTGAATGCCAACCTGCTTAATTGCCATTTGTGCTGGGATACACCTGCTAGCTACTTTCCTCCAATTCACCAAAGCGTCTCAGAACTTACTCTTGCTGCTTTGAGGGGTGCAGGCTGGCTTCTCAGGATACTCAGAGGAATCAAACGTTACATTCCTCCCTGGTGTCTGGGCTAGTTCAGAGGCTTTAAATAAAAGAGAATCGTTTCAAAACGTGATAGGCACAAAACTCACACTGGACAGCTGTGGATTTGTCACAGTGACACACAGAGTTCTTTGTCCAAAGTAATCTCTTACATATTAACCCCATTTCCCAACCTTTTCAAGGAGCTGCCCCAGATATTTCCCTTCTTTCTCTACCTTTGTGAGTAAATTTAGTACTCGTGAAAGGTTCTTCAAGACTACACTCTTCTGCTGATCCACAAGACAGGTACAGAGTTAGCCTGACCTACGTGTCACCCTCATGGAGGGGCCACCCGTGGAGGTGAGAGAATATTTTAGTCATGACACTTGGTCCTCTGTCTGAGGCTGCTGAACTGGACTCTGTGGTAATGGCTTATGTGTTGAGATCATCAGTCCACTGGGAACTGGACTAAACTCACATTTTATTGACTCCCTTCTGATAATTATCAGTGTGGGTTGGATTTGAACTGGTGATTTGAATGCAAAAGGCTATGAATTGCAATAACCGTGTTGAGAATCTAAACTTCACTCAGTTCACTCAACTAAGACTTCAGCTTTACCAGCCAGAATCTCCCATTCCACTTGGCTTGTTCTAACCCACAGCAGAGCTCGAAATGTTCCAAACTTCACACTCCGCCTGCAAGACTAAAGGATGGATCAGCTCAGACTCTGCTGTGGGATTATGGCACGCACAGTGGAACAGGAGACACAACAAAGGTTCAGCATTCCAGTAAGGAAAACCCAGAGCACCAGTGGTTAAAGCCTGAATTACTGGTGACACAATACAGTAGATGTGAACCTCTGCATTAACACATACAGAAAGGGGACCACTATAACATGAGAGCTGCCATTACAGAAGAAGCAGTCACCAATATGTCCAAATCCTGAGCTTCTGTTTCTCAAAACTTTTGATCTAAAGCCATTCGTAAGACACCAAAAATAGTACTTTTAAAATACAAGTAAATTATGTATTGAGGCTGCCAGACTAAGATTCCAGGAAGAGTTTATCCGCCTGGTAATACCGAAAAGGAAAACATACCCAGCTCTGCCATCTTGCCAGAACGTTTTGGAGTCTGGAACGAGTAAATTTTACCACCACCTGCACTGGGGCCATTTCTCAAGGAATCTGTTAGAAAACACATAAGAATGGCCATACTGGGTCAGACCAAAGGCCTATCTAGCCTGTCTTCCAAGAGTGGCCAATGCCAGGTGCCCCCAAGGGAATGAACAGAACAGGTAATCATCAAGTGATCCATCTTTCCCAGCTTCTGGCAAACAGAGACTAGGGACACCATCCCTGCCCACCCTGGCTAATAGCCATTGATAAAACTATCTTCCATGAATTTATCTAGTTCTTTTTTGAACCCTGTTATAGTCTTGGCCTTCACAACATCCTCTGGCAAGGAGCGCACAGTCAACCTGTGGAACTGTGTGAAGAAATACTCCCTTTTGTTTGTTTTAAACCTGCTGCCTATAATTTCATTTGGTGACCCTCTAGTTCTTGTATTTTGAAGAGTAAATAATACTTCCTTATTTACTTTCTCCCCAGTCATGATTTTGTAGATCTCTTTCGTATCCCCCCCTTAGTTGTCTCTTTTCTAAGTTGAAAAGTCCCAGTCTTATTAATCTCTCCTCATACAGAAGCCATTCCATACCCCTAATCATTTTTGTTGCCCTTTCCTGAACCTTTTCCAATTTCAATATATCTTTTTTAGATGGGGCAACCACCATCTGCATGCAGTATTCAAGACGTGGGCATACCATGGATTTATACAGAGACAACATGATATTCTCTCTATTATCTATCTATTTCTTAGTCATGGATACATAAAAATCACTGACATATTCCTGAGCCATGGGCATCAAGACTAACACTTTATCATTGGACTTGAAAGGGCTGTTTATGTTATGGAAGTGGAAAAAAGCCCACAATCAGTCCAAGAACCATTAGAACTCAACCACATACTGCCAAAGTTTGTGGTCACTGGGCATCACTCCCTGAAGCCAAACAATTGTTTGCCAAACAACCCCACCACTTACATGTTACAGGAGTTTTCTGAATTAGACACATGCTATATCTTCCCCAGAAATACCTTCAGCACATGCCCCCAAAACAGCCACATAATTCTGCTCTTCCATGATCTCCTGGGCCTCATCATCATCATCATAAATGTTCTCAAGTTTCTTCACAAATCTCTTTACATTGAGCGCAAGTTGAGCTCTGTCCTTCCGAACTTTAACACCTAGAATCACAACCACAAAACCGTAACTTCTGATAAGCTAATGTAATTATTGATTAATGGTATTGCAGTAGTACCTCGGAGCAACCCCCTTTCTCACGCCCCCTCAGAGTTTTACTAGGGGCTGTCCAATAGAATAAAAAACACAGACCCTGTCTCAAATGCTTACAATTTAAGTAACCAAAGCTGCAGTGAAGGTCTCTGGCTTTTTAACATTCATATGGAAACTCAAGACAGCACTTGTCCCAACTGCCAAACACTGATTTGGAATGGATCTGGAACTGAGACATTAACATGACTGTTTTTTTGTTTCATAGCTACTTCTAAATTTCATATCAAGTTCTCAATATCCATATAAGTGATGCCATCAGTGCAATTCTGAAGTGTTAACTGCCACTGCAGAGTTGCACATATAGGATTTGAGTCCCATAAAGTCTAAAGAGATCACACACACCACCATAAAAAGACACCCCAAGCCAAGTTTTTAAAAGGAGATGATCACACGACATTACCGCTGCTGGGAATATTCAAATTATTAACATTCAAAATTTTCAGGAGCAACTAGTGATTTTAGGTGCCTCAGTTTCCAGATACTTAAAGAGGCCTAGTTATCAGCTGAGCACTTGCTTTCTGAGCAATCAGACCCCTCCAAGATGAAGTTGGGCACCCAGAGGCTACCATCATTTTGACAACCCTGACCCTTGATACATTTCAATATCTACAAAACAAGGTGCCTGTTTACGCTTAAACCACTAGTACCTCCGTTATCAGAAATGTGCTTCAGAACATCTTCATCTGCCACAAATCTGGCTTCCAGGACCTGGTTTCTCTTTAACTCCAGCTGACTCATAGCAGACAACCTGCAATGCCAACAAGCGTTAACTAGGCACGCGGCCAGGCACTGCTCACCCCTCAGAGCACCACGCAAGCCCGCAGCTATGCACCCCCCTTTCCGGGCAGTAAAGCACCACGTGCACCCGCCCGCCACAGCCGCCTTACAGCCCGGGGCTGTGCACGGAGACTCTGCAAAGGGGGAGCCCGGCCCGGCCCGGCCCCCAGCTGCCCGCGGAACTGGAGGCGGAGGCTGCAGCTGCCTCGAGCCCCGCCCCCAAGTCCCGCCCCACCCCCGCGGCTCACAGCAGGCTCCAAGGCGGGTGGCAGCGGCACGAGCCGGAAGGAGGTGCATCCTTCCGGGCTCTGGGCCGCACAACGCGAATCTACCGCCCTCCCAGGGGGGGCAAGACGGGGCGGGGACTGCGCTACACCAATAGGAAACGCAACTGCGCGAGATCGATCTTCCCGCCAGCAAATCAACATCGCCTCTGGCTGGCCCCTTCCGCCCGTCCCAGGAGGTATCGCCCTCAACCAACCAATACAGAGGCGTGGCCAGGAAGGTGTCCCGCCCCCAGACTCCTCCCCCTTCTAGCTCCTGCGCGGAGGCGCCGAGAGCTCTCGGCTAGGGGGAGGGGCGCGCGAGCCGGGCACGCACCGCGTCCGCACCGCGTCCGCACGGCCCCTGGGTAAGGCGGGCCTAGGCCATGGGCGGGAGCCAGGGCCCACGGCTCTGAAGCGTCCCGCCCCGCGCCACTGACTCACTGCTGAGCCGGGGATGGTGGGGCCGCGTCTCCTCCCCTGTCCTCGGGGCCGCGTCCGGGGCGCGCCGGCGTCACGACACAAACAGCTCCCGCTCCCAGTACGTGTCGTCACACCGGCCCCTTTGTAAGGCCGGAACAAGCGCCCAACGGGCAGGGCCCCCGGCGCCTTGTGTAATTGCGGGAGGGCCCCTATCAACCGACCCGCTCACAGCGGGGCCGCGCTGCGCCTCTTCCGCCCGGCGGGAGCCGCCCGCCACTGCAGAACCGTTTCCTGAGGCGATCCCCCGGGGCAGGGCTAGCCCGTGCCCGCCTCGCTGCAGTGCCGGGCAGCGCGCGGGGAGCCGCCCGGGCCGCTCACGCGCCACCTAGAAGCGCCCTGGCTCGGAGACGCCATAGGTCGGGTTCCCAAGAGGAGGACGCAGGGGCGGGGGAGCAGAAAGAGACCGGTGGGGGGGCTGGAGGGGGCAATCACTGGAGGTCGGGGACACTAGGGCTCCCTGGCAGGGCAGCAAGCCCGGGCCCCAGCGACAGCCATCTCCTCAGCGCTGTGGGGGAGGTGGGATCCAGCAGCTGTAGGTCGCAGGGGACTATAGACCAACCAGCTGCGGGTGCAGGGGAAGGGACGCATGGGGCTCTTTCTGCTCTGCAAAAGGACCCGCAGAGGGCCTTGGACATTTCATGTTATTTGAAAACCCTGCCCTCACAGAGACAGGAAGTTCAAAAACGAGGCCATGTGCAGATTCATAGATTCAAGGACTGGAAGGGACCTCGAGAGGTCATCGAGTCCAGTCCCCTGCCCGCATGGCAGGACCAAATACTGTCTAGACTATCCTTGAGAGACATTTATCTAACCTACTCTTAAATATCTCTAGAAACCCTTTCTGTATGATGATCCTAGTTACTCAAATGCTTCCTCCCCTTTGTTTCATTTAACAAATAGGGTTACATCTTCAACTAGCACCGTGTGGCATTTTCTGGAGGTTGCCACAAAGCCAAATTACCTGGGACGCTGTATACCAAATCAACTCTGGTCTTGGTGACTAGAACCTGCCTGCTTTGCAAGCCACCCTCCCGAACACTAAAAACGTTGCTTACAAAAACAAGTAAATACAAAAAAAAGTAACAAGGCATGTTAAATCATTAAGGAGGACACTTAACAGTCTCCTAAAAGTTGCATGGGGAGTACTGGTCAAATTCCAACTCTGGAAATTACATTCTCCCTCCCTAAAAGTAGGTGATTGGTGAACTTTATGTTTTACTTAACTTCTGATCAAATTGTAGCATAAAACTAGTGTATACTGTTAAACTGCTGCCATGTTTCATCCCAAGTTAGCTACATGTCAGAGATGAAGAAATGACATCTGTATTGAAATTAATTCCAATTCTTAATGACAGCAGAAGCATTATTCTACATGCTGAAGCAGGTGTCTGACTAAAAGGAGGCTTTCAATGAGGATATGTGCAGAGCATTCCTGTTCTTATTTGTGTAAAAAGTGATTCCACAATCTGAAATTTAGATCAGAAGCCCCCTCTCCTACTGAAGTCTTCCTTCACGGCCATAAAATTTGTATAAACAAGATAGTGGAAAGGCCTCTGTCTCTGCTCATAGCAAATTAGCTTACTGAACTCAGCAGCACCTGGAGTGTGTGCCATATAAAGATTTAAGCATATTCCAGTATTTTCAGAAGAACTAGTCTCTCTCGGTTATTATGCAATTCCATTTGTAAAACAGTAACAGAATGATACACTTTATCTTCTCACCACCTGTGTCCTCTAGGCTTTCTTCCTCCCTTTTACTCTCTGTAATTTCCTCTTCTTCCTGTTCCTTCACAAGGATAGCCTCCTTTACTCCATATTAAGTTTACTTGGAAAAAATAAAATCAGTAAAATACTCTTTTTTGTATGCATCCGAAGAAGTGGGCTGTAGTCCACGAAAGCTTATGCTCTAATAAATTTGTTAGTCTCTAAGGTGCCACAAGTACTCCTGTTCTTCTTTTTGCGGATACAGACTAACACAGCTGTTACTCTGAAACCTGTCTTTTTTGTATGGGATGAAGAGTATTTACACAACAGACTGACACCCAAGGAAAGTTATCAGGTAAATTGGCATTAGCAGGATATTAATCTGAAATACAGTCCATTAGTGTTGACAGAGATATACTGCATATTAATTGTCCAATACTCCCCCCTTGCCACTCAGTATCTGCGCTCAGCATAGATCATCTAAGTCTGTAAAATGAATGACTATTTGCACTAAGAAACTGTATAGAAAGATCCACTACATACTGACACCTTAACAGAAGCAAATCTAAATATTAAACAAGAAAACCATGCTCAGGTTAAAAAATAGAATTGACACAAGGTATACACATTCATCCAGAAACACAATATTTATTTAACATTGTATGTATATATATATATATATATATTTTCTGCATTGCAGACTGTTTTCCATTTTATACATCTCTATTTACAGTGATTTAAAATATTCTTTATTTTTTTAATCTCTGGCAAATATATACAAGGTCAACAGTAACTACATTTCACATTTCAACAACGATCAACAGCATTAACCAGTTTCAGTAAGACAGTTAAGATAATGGCTTACATGCACCAATAACATGATCTTCAATGTGTGTTATCTTCAGCTCTGTAAGAATGAAGATTTTTCACTGGTCCCAGGTTAAAGGACGACATGCAACAGAGACTGCATTTACTACCCATTCTGTTTAGTTTTTCACCAGCACTATATCCTGAATGTTTGGGAGTGCATACCAACATGCAGGGTTACACACTGGTGAAAAAAGGGCATCTACACAATTCAAGCCCTTTTGCCAAACAGATTTGTCCACAGAAAGTAGGTTATTTGCTGCCTGTATTCCTTTTGTGACAATGATAAGATTACATAAAATGCCAAAGTAGTAAAAATCCTTCAAAAACCTTAGTTCAGAGAAACAAACCTTGTATGACAGAAACAGTAAGAAAATACTATCTCAATCCTTGCAGATTGTTTCATTTTGCTAGTCAAACTGACTGCAAATTCTATATTGTTACACGAACAGTAAGACTCAAAAGATTCATTGTAAAGTAGAGGAATTTATTACAAATTTAAAAAACACAGCATGGGGTACCTCAGTTTACTTACAGCAAATAAAAGCTACCATAGTAAGTTCAAAATGTATTGTGTTAAAATGACCTAATTATTCAAAATCTTTACTAGCTTTTGCCTGTGTCCTTGATCTGGAAAAATGATTCCAATTAAATGACTCTCTTAAGGTTATTTACTTTATTACATGGTTTCATTCCATAAATAACCAACTAGTAATGCCCTTGCCCAAAAGTATTTACTGTTTTCTTGCAGCAATGTAATGTTTCCAAGTCATATTTGAACACACAAACATTTTGACCACTAGCAAACCCATGAGTACTTTGCAAAGATAAGTAATTTATCCTGAGTGACTGCTAACTCATACTGACTGCAAATTAGAAGCCATGTACTTTTTGCTAGTAACATTTTTCATAAACAAAAAAATATGCAAGACTAGTGAATGGTCTGAACTGGAGGGAAAAATTTCAGTAACTTATTTTCTGTCACTCCTAAGTCCTATAATGTCAAGGAGAAGAAATTTAATTTACTTAGAGAAGCTATTATCAACCTGTTAAATTTCCTATTCAGTGCTGGAAAAGAGCAGGATCAATTGTCCTACACCTGAAATAAAGATACAGTGACAAAGCACCATAAAGGAGTCTAGTCTTATTGGAGGATACGTCTAAACTATTAGTTATCTGTGTTACAGACACAATATAGCTATTTGCTCATTTGAAGACATTTCAGTAATTAACTTGATTTTTCTAGAGCCGATTAATTTTTTTGTTTGGAAATTCAATTTTTTTAAATGTAGTTTGACAGAAATATTCAGTCAAAATACAGGGGTCTTCTGCTCTATTCGTTCACACTTCACTGCTTGTAAACCTGTAATAGGAATTCATGACAAAATAATTAGTTGACAAAATCCTAGCTCAAAATGTAGTCCAGGATCTCAAAATAACTATACAACATGTTTCCATCCATGTTTCCTCACAGGAATAGAAAAGCAATCCTTTACATTAGAAGGGACAATTTATTGAAGGATGGACCCCATTTTAATTACATTTGGTCCCTTAATGGTCTCTTTTGGTATACTGTCTCATGCATGTAGGACAGATAAAAAGGAATTTGCTTTTCTATACTATAGGGATCACACTAAATCTTGAAACAGAAACAGCAGTTTGCATCTAATTTAGTTAAATCTAGAATTAAACGGTCTGGCTTGGGATGGATTGTCCACTGATAAAAAGTTAATTTTTCATCCAGATTGTATCTGAGGTTCTCCGTATTAGACTTCTAGGGATAACTACAAAATAAATGGAACTTATTCTTATCACAGATACTGACACTAGCCAACCCTCAGGTAAAATGTATTCATTATTTTAAGTGCCTACAGCTATTTTCTTGCTTCCTCTTTGCAAGCTGGGCTTAATAAGGTAGGATTTTAAAAAGCCATATTAAAAATATTAGCAATGGTCATATGAACATATATATGCCAGCCTTGCAAAATCTTATTCTCACACTCACTTGGGGTGTTTTGTTTTGATGTACCAGTGACGGATCAGTTTCCCCCACTCCTCTCCATTGTCTTCCATCAAAATGTAATAGGCTGGTATATATACTTGGCTCTCAGCTGATCTATTATGACAATTTTGAAAGAAGGGTTTATATGTTCATTTACACTTCAGCCATAGAAAATATCTAAATAAACGTCCGGGTAATGCACAACCTTGATTATCCAAATGCCATAAGGAATAAATGAGGAGTAACAAGGGAATTTTCAAGAAGGCCCAGGTCCTAGAAACAAACACTAAGTTTAAAATACCAAACAAGATATCAAATCTTGTATGGTCTGGTTTAAGATGAATACTCAGTGCATGTACACTACAGTGAATTTGCCCTTTTTATTTTACGTGTTTGGAATGGACTGGCACAGGTTACTTCTGGCTTTGCCCCTGGAGTTCTGCAATCATTCCTGACTCAAGAAATAAAAATACATGTTCACTGTCCACATACAAACTACTCTCACAATGCCAATGGATACAATAAATATACCTAATGCACTTGATAGTAAGTTTAACATATTATGGTAACATGTCTTAGACTTAGGCAATGCTAGATTGCAACACTTTAGGGTTTGTATGATTTAGAATTTAAAATATCAAGACTGTCTTTTTGTTCTGTTTGTACAGTGCATAATAAATAATAGCTTAGCTCATATTCTATTTATCACTTTTTTCCACAATTTAGGGGGACAGTATTTTGTACAACTTAATTTCAAAAATTTATTTTCTTGAAAAGTCAATTTGGTCATTTCCATCTTCAGATCGTTTTGATTTTAAAGAGCTTTTTATTTTTGATTTAAAAAAATCAAACCGAAATTACCTATCAATCCATTTGTCTGAATTGTTTCCAGGTTTAAGAAAATTAAAACACCTTAAATCTTAAAAGCAGGTAGCAACTGGCTTATCTGGAAGGACAAAAAAGGTTTAAACTGTTGATTTAAAAATCGCCTCAGTGTAGAATAATCTGTTCCAAAATTAATCTTCAAAATATATTTGTGAACCTTTTATCATTATTTTGAATTTTTTTCCCCTTGAACTAAGCTTTAAAATTAATTACTAATTATCCAAAAAGTAAAGCAACCCACTTTGTATTTGCCGCTATTTAGTAGTGGATCTTACCCCCATAATTTTCTAATATGTTTACATTTATATACAGTACAGACACAACTGAGGCAATTGACAACATGTGACAAATGTATGTACCTACCCACACACAAACCTCACATGGTGAGAAAAAGCTCTGCCCCAGTACATTCTACTATTCACAAAAGTAGTGCAAATAAAATATTTTGTCAGAAAACAATACTTTCACTATTCCAATCTCAAAGCAGATGATTTTAATTACCTTATAAGCTAGTAAGAGAAATACGAGAATTTATTTGGAAATGTCAGATTTATGTATCTGAGACTATTATATTTGCAAACCATACAAATATCTGATATAATACATAACCGGTGTGATAAAATGTTCACTGCTACAGAATGGAAGGACAGGCTGTTCACACTCCTAAAAAGGCTTTTTCAAGGTCACATCACAAATCTGTATTTGAGATGTACAATAAGGTACAAAGTCTCTATATTCTGAAAACTAAACTAAATGGATGGATAGTAGAGTATTTAATCTTCACTTGCAACATTTGTTTAAACAGCTATTACTTGTCATCTTGCTGCCTGCATGAAAAATGGCTCACAGCTCAACCAAAAAGCCACTTAAAATAGCTTAAAAGCTGATCAAAGATTTAATTAGCAGCCAATTATTTTATATTTCCTTAAATTATGAAGCCCCAGAAAAAAAATGAGTTACAAATGCCAGCATATTATTGTACACAGTTATGCTAAAATCAAGGGATAATACATCTATCCTTACTTAAATGTGTATCTACACCTAGCTACAGTACCCATGGTTCCCCACTTCAGAGTTGTGCATATATACTATCTCAAATAAGGAGGAATGTCGTATTCTGCATTCTGACCTCTTGTATACTGCAACTGTATTCAACTATTGCAAGGGTCTAAAACTAGTGCATGATGTTACATACCAAATGCATTATAATTACGGAGAGACAATAAAGTGAGGTAACGATAAAGAACTTAAGTCTAAATCTATGTCACATTATCAGAAACCTATTATTTTAATAGTTTTGTACTTAGTTTAACAGTAACATACAATACCCTCCAAAGTCAACTCTGATTATTCTTTGTTTGTATCCCAAGTATTTCCATTTCAATTAATGCCACAGTACTTTGAAGTTCACTGAAGCTCAGTACATCATATTTCACAACTACCTTGACATGGATTGATGGACACATCTAAAAGCATTAATGATATATAGCACTGACATGACACATTATAATGGCTGCTTCATTTGTGTTAATGGATGAGTCATTCCAGAACACAGAGAGGTTATCAGTGAACGTCTGACACGAAGCACTCAAAGGATCCTTTGGACAAGTTATGGTATATCATGTCAGTCCATAGTGTGGAACATCTAGGGTGTTAATAGGGACAGAATTTGAACTCTATCAAAAAGCATATTATAGCAAAAGTAGTGTGCATATACACAAAAGCAGATTAACGAATACTTATAACAGATTTATAAAATATAACAAAAGGCACTCCACCAAAATAAGGACTAAATACCTGCAAAACTGGTTTTAAAAAAGTGACTAAATCTTAATTCAAATTTGAGCACCCACATTTGACTCCCCAATTTGAAATCACAGGACTATTTCATTTTGCTGAACTGGTTTAACTGCATTTTGTAAAAGAAATGGATCATGATATGGAAATTTATTTGCTAAGTTTTAGCCTGATGCAAAATTTTTAAAAGAGTTATAAATCCCTTAGGTGAAAACTAACAATGGAAAATATAGAACCTCGATAGAGCTAACAAACATCACTATGTATTTTTTTGTATATACCTCTACTATATATATATATATATATATATATATATATATATATACACATATATATATACACATACACACACACACACACACACACACACTCACTTGAAAAAATATATTGGGATTCTTCCAAAACTAGCCTGACCGCCTGACTTACATTTCCACCTCAAGAACTAATATAAAGGAATAATTTGGTCCTTATCAATTTGAAATTATATTTATCTTCAGTAATATTTCCTTTTTTGGTTTAATCTGTTCCGAATACATCTTTACTCCTCTTTAAAAACATCAGACAAGCTTCTGCACAACCACAGCCATCATATTAAGTGTCTCCATTGCCAGTACTCTAGAAAATAAACTGACAAGTGTAGCCATCTCTTGCTAGGTTGTGAAGCATCACTATTTTTCACAGTACATATTTTTTAGGTCAACTTTACTCAAGGGTACTACCTCTTGGCTACTCCTGATTTTGTCTTTGTTCTGTCACTTTATGCATCCCTGGCAGTTCTTGCGACTTAGCTGCAGTTTTTAACGAGAATATAAAGTGGTTTTTTTCCTTTTTCTTAACTGAACGTTGGTGTTTAAAGTGTTTAACTGAAATTTTGGCATAATTCTGAATGCTGTTTAATGTTATCATTCCTCTTTGAATGTGAAATATGAAGATTAAGTGACCAAGTAACTCATTCACCCATAAAAATGTCTTCCTTTACCTGTTTAAACTAGAAGTTTGAAAGTCACTTTGGAAAAATGCTACTTGAAATGAGGGTGTTAAAAAGAGAAGAACAGAAAGCTCGAAATAACATTTTAACAACATCAAATAACCACTAGCAATGTAATGCCATTTTAGTTCTGAATTTCGTACAATCTTTATAAATCAAAAGATAGCCTGTTATTTGTAGCCATTTGTGTATATTTTTTCACAGTGAAAATTATAAAACAAAAGTGCCTACATAATGAAAAAATGTAACTCTAATCTGTTCCAGGGGTTAATGGCCTGTAAACTTCCAGGTCACAACAGAGAAGAGAGAAAAGACTGAGCTTCCTCTTTTCTCCTTAGTTATCCAAAGAAAGACACAGGCTAAAATATGATGAACATCCTCCTTTGTAATCAGAAATGTACTTTTAAGTAGTGATCTCTAGCACAGGTACCAATTGCTGCCCATACATCAATCACATAGATTCAGGACTTGGCTCAATGGCATGAGTTCAGAGTTTTCTAGGAGATTGCCTGCCTCCGTCAGCAAAATGATCAGATAATATTTACAAAATGCAATGGATTGTAAATACAAAGGCAGTGAAGTGTGGTCCTTCTGGGAGAAAAGACTGAGTACCCCGTTATACCAACATTGTTTCTAGAAAGTGTTGCACATTGACGCTTCAGTGTTTCCAGCAAACCAGTATCTCAATCCCTGATGCATCTCCTTGGAGGATTATGTCTGGACTACAGATTTCTTAATCTATACTGTGACTGAGCTAGGAACAGCTAAGAAAGCAGGAGAGGCTCCCTAACAGCTATGATACCACAGAATGCAGCCTGAGAATCCCTCTGTTTACCTGAAGATGCGCTTGTTTCAATTCAGTGATCATCACCTCACACAAAGAGAAGCAGAGCTAGTAGTTAATTATTTCTGGGAAAGTATCTCTCCTTCCCACTTTTGAATTATTTCAACAGGTCTGGCCTTTCCAAATTCCAGTGTGTAAGCGGAATGACCCTGTGTCCTGGAGGGGAAGACATATAACAAATATGGCTACAACGCCATAAGTAGTACACTGTGACCTACGTTCTCTACTTACAGGCCTCTCTTTATCTGAGGGGCAACGACTTGGTAATAGGCATGTCTCCACTGTTGAACAGGAAGAGTTTCAGAAGTAGGAGAGTGGAGGTGTGAGGGTGGGGAAGGAAAAGAACAATTCTCATTTTAATGGAAAAGTGCATTGGTCAGCCAGGAGCAACAATGACATTCCCCTCCCCCAGAACTGATTGCACAAACTCAGAGAGGTCCAAAGTCACATTAGAATCTCTGAGGCACTCCTGGTTCTAAGAAAAATCATGATCCAGTAGTCTTTGCAGTACTGTAGACTGATAAAACTAACCCGTTTCTATTTCTTAACAAAGCAAAGCATCATCTCATAGGGATCACATTCACCATTTCCTCCAGTATCACCAGTCTCACAGTGTTGAAATGGGACTGATCAGCCTACGATGGATTGCACATCACCCAAGGAGAAAGGAAGGTGTGGAAAAGGCATACAGTACATTTTATACTGCTTCACAACCATGTTCACAAGGGGTAGGGACTGGGGGTGAGGGGAGATTTATTGCTGTTTCATACAAAATACAGGATGATATCTAAACTGAATCAAATGAGATCACAATGGTCAGTATTTTCACACTGTGGGATGAAGGTTCTTGTTTTTGCCCAAGGATGAACTGTCTGTTGGTTAAAGAGGAAGAGGGGAGTCAAAGCTACACCTGGGATATCAGCTGCATATTGAAACTTGGGGATCGAGACTGCTTGGTAAGGGGAGCCCCTGGGGTAAGGAGATCTTTACCTTCCCCAGCTTGGCCTAGCCGGTCCTCCTGTAGACTGATAGTTGAAAACCGATTGGAATTGCCAGCTGCTAGATTAGTAACACCCTCAGTGCCAACCCCAACAATGGAAGCTGCTTGACCACCATTCACATAGTCAAATGATTTACTGGAGGAAGTACTGGCGGTCCGGATCAGGCTCAAGCTACTGGCTTTTGGTACCACCTGCCCAGCAGGCAAGCTGAGGTGTTTCTTTGTAGGTGTCATCTCAATTGTTTCTGCAGTAAGGTCAGTTGGTTGGTGCAGGTACTGCTTCCGAGCTACTAAATCTCGAGGGCTCTCATTGGATTTAGTGGCAGATGATGTTTCTTTATCCTTAGCTGAACGCCCACTTGCTGCTTTCCTTAAACTGCCCCTCTGGGATGTGGACGATAGAGGCTTGGTCCCAACTGGCTGGCTACTAAGGGAAGCTCCTGATGAAAATCCTTCGTCAGCATCATTGAAGTTCACGGATTCCTCTCTTCCATTTACACCCTCAGTATCTACAAAAACCCAACACAAATAAATCAGACCCAGAAACTAAACAGTCAAGTTACATGAAGTAGATGTGTACAGATGTAAACAAAACGTCACTAAAAACGAACTTCATTTTCTGATCCAAACACTTTTCCACTTGTTAACGGATTCCTGCAACCAAAAATCTTCCCTCTATACATAGTGGATAGTAACTTTAGTCAGCACCAAATTCCAGTACTCTACACTAGCAGCCTGATTTACCTCTCACTTGCCTGATTTTACACTGATGTAGCCTCATTCACTTCAAGGGAGTTATTCCTGATTTACATGTGTAAATACGAAAACTCAGACTCCATATGGTTTATTTATCTCTGTTCCATTCATATGCACTGTGCCTGGTTCTCTCACACTTGTATAAATCTATTATGCTTTTGTTTACACAAGTGAGAGGAGAATCAGAGCCTCTTGTGTATGTACTTTTTATCTGGGTAAACCTCTCATCTGTATTATTTTATCACCTTCTGTAGAACTGATCAGCTCCAGCATTACTAGTAGAGGCACAGATAATTGTGAGCATCTGAACAACTCTGCTTGACTATCCAATCCATTAGCCAATTCAGTCTGAAGGATTCTCCACAACCCCTTCACTCATCCTTTCAGCCTAGTTTGCTATTTTTATCCTGATTTAGGGCTGCATCCCAAGAGGTACTGAGTACAGTAAATGCAGCTCCTGCTGAAGTCAATGTGAGTTGCTGCAAGAGCTCAGCAACCTTTAGGAACAGGTCAGACCATTGGTCACCAATCGCCACCCCGCCTGCAGGTGTAGTAGATTTCAGCAGATGCTAACTGGCACATAATGTGACTAAACTTTCTCCTGGAGATAAACCCTAACTCCTAATTGTCATCTCTCCCCCAAACCCCAGTCCTCCTTGCACTTCCAGCAATTACATGAAGCTGGCTTCCATCATATCACTTGTAACCTGGCTGCCTAAATATCTTCTATCTATAAAATACCTCTTTGTATATGGAATACAAGATTAAGCTGCAAAGTGCTGCACCCTGTGGAAGAGACTTTGTGCTTCTGAACAGGACCTGCCTGTCAAACAGGAACCTATCACTCCAGGCCATGAATGGAGAACAGAGAATACCTAGAGGTGGCCTCAGTTTCCTAGGATGCAACCTGAAGTCTGGTTTTGAAAGTTAGGAGTTTAAAACCCAACTGTGAGGGTATGTCTACACTTCAATTAAAAACCCATGTCTGGCCCATGGGGCTTGGGCTCAGGGTCTGTTTAACTGGTATAGATGTTCGAGCTTGGGCTGGAGCCCAGGCTCTAGGACCGGAGCCCAGGCTCTAGACCCTGCGAAGTGGCAGGGTCCCCATAACATCTAAACCAAAATTAAACAGACCCTTCTCCAGAGCTGAGTCAGCTGGCATAGGTCAGCTGCAGGTGTCTAACTGCAGTGTAGACATACCTTGAGTGTATTAAGTCAGTGATCTTTGGAAGTAAGTCTGACTTGACAGGGTGCAAAGGTGGATGAGCTCTGCTGTTTTACTGGCTGTATTTACTGGCAGCAGGTTCCTTTGCAAACTACTTCTAGTTTGTGGTTTTCATTTTGCTCCCTTATTTTCCATTACTAAGGAAACAGATGCATTTACTTCTTGAGTGTTTGCTTTCAGTCCTATACCATAAAAAGGATTGTACAAAAAATGGCAAGTATTTTCATAAAAAATGCAATTTTGTTTCAGGCCATTTTGAAACCCCAAGGAAATTCATAAAGTAGTTTTTACATCAAAACATGACAAAATATGCATTTCTCACGTAACTGAACAGGACTTTGAATTTCAAAAATTGTAGTTTTTGCATTTGAGTGAAAATGAGCTCATTTTCACTCCAGCTGTCTTACTTTCAAGATTAAAAAAGCAAAATTTCACCTTTTTTTTTTAAATAAGGCCTTCCATTTGTAAGAATTTCAGATTTCCCTGTGATAACTCTAAGTATGACTGCTTGCGGGAAACCCCAGGAAGTGTACATGTTTGACAGCTTCATCTGCTGCATTATTCCAGTGGCAGTTTGCTCACTCTGCTCTGGCACATACCATAGAGATTATCTGAAGCTCATTAAATGGTGGCAAAAGGTTTATGAGTCTAACATACAGGAATGAACCTACCCTTCCACAGACTGTTGCCAGTGCACTGACAAAGGTGACAAGTTGTCTTTAAACTTTCAAGTTACACAGCAGCCTATTGAGACCAGTACTTTGGCTCTTGGTGCTCCTTCACCACGCAAAAATATCTAGCTTGGCTATGCATCATATTTCAGAAGCAGGAGCGGCGCCAGGGTTTTTGCCGCCCTAGGTGGCAGCGCTCCTCCTCCGAGCATTCAGGGGTCCTGGGGTCTCGGCGGTGGCAGGGGTCCTTCTGCTCCGAGTCTTCAGGGCACTTTGGCGGCGGGTCCTGGAGCAAGTGAAGGACCTGCCACTGAATTTCCGCCAAAGACCCAGAGCAGAAGGACCCCCCACCACCAGATTTCCGCCGAGGGCGGCAAAATGCCGTCCCCCAAATCCTGCCTCCTTAGGCAACTGCCCAGGGTCGTCTAGTGGAAGCACCGGCCCTATTCAGAAGCAGAAAGCAGAACAGCTTTACAGATGGGGTTTTTTGGATCCCTTTCCCTTTTAGGAAACCCTTTTTGTTGAAGCTAAGATCACTGTTATTCCTGGTTTCAGCCTTGCAAGGGGGCACTCAGCCACTTTCTAACCTAAAGCCATTCTCAGTAGAGTACAATGCTGGTCTGCTTTATTATGTAATCCTCATAGGTTTACTCTAATATTCAACCTCCCATAACTGTAGGAAACTTCACAGTACTGCAATCTTCATACCTGGAAAAAACTTTAGCCTCAGGACAAGACAAGCATTTTAAACTCTAAGGGATATTTTCTAATTATTAAAATGCATTTACTACAACTTCCTGAATATATATTTAAAATGTGTTTTTTTTCCTGTTTGATCAAATCAGTCCTTTAGAAATATAAAAGTGTTTGTCTTCTCATTTATTCACACAAATACTTCCCCACATTAAACAATGAGACATTTTACGAACAACCCACCACCACCGTCCTCAAAGGTGCTGGTTAAAGGATAATACAACCGAAATACCCTGAAAACAAAAGAAGCTTTTCCCATCAGACCCAGCATTTATATTCTTTTATACCATCATGCAAAGCTGAATGAAAGTGCATTGATTAGGAACCCCAGCAGCAGCTAACACCTCCTCTCTCAACCCTCCCTTATTCAAATGGATGATGTGTAACTTGCAGGGAGACACCCCTAAGCAATATGGAAAAGCTTTATTTGAACACTGATGCAAACACTGTGAAGAAGCACCGAAGTGTTCATGAGAAAATAATCAGGGATGCTAAACAGATTATCCTACTTCAGAAAAAACACCATGAGACAGCAGAAAGAAATTGGAAAGGTAAAACTGTCAAGTATCCATTCAATTTAGAGAGGAGAATGAGAGGCTTGGTGCAAGCTTTTGGATGCTGCAACCATGCAGAGGCCCAGGCAGCACAGCAATGCTGAAGAATGAAGAAAACAGACAAAACAACATGCAGGAAAATCTCTCGCTAGTCAGATCCCAGATACTCAGGAAAGTTCTCATTGGAGTGAAGTCTTTCACCTTAGTAAAATACACCTTAAATATATACAGACTGGATGGTAGTTTTCCTCTAACACTACCCTCAAAGACAAGGAAAGGGAGAGTGCAGTTCAGTTCTCTATACCCCTTATTTGGAACAGGGAACTCAGAAAAAGTGGTAGGTTTCTTCTTTTCCAAGAGAATAGCAACAATCAAAACAGCATCTTTTCCTGAACAGCCCCATAATTGACTAAAATCCTGGAAAGGAAAGGAGCTCATGTGATATAAAAATGAGAGGGAAAATGACAAGTCAACCACACAGCTTTTGTCTTCAAGTTTCTCAACATTTTCTATAGGAATTAGTGCTTCTCTAAAGAATGCACTTTTAGTGTGACACAGAAGTCAATACGAAGTAGATCCAGCAGAAGTATTACATTTATTTTTGGATTTGTTCCATGTCAGCTTTCCCCCTACCATCATCTACTGGCCACAAATGATTGTGTATACCTACTGCTGCAACCCAACAGAAGAGTATCAACACACGTAACCCTTTTAAACACACATCCTTTCTGAGGTGTCACTAAGCCACCTCTCGGAAACCAGCAGAACATTCCATGTATTGGTTCCAAACACTAGTTTAAAAGGGGTATTTATTCTGTTTATCCTTCTCATAATTAGATGCATAAACAAACTTGAACAATGAAAGGGATTACTAGGGTTTACCAAGAAAGATCTTTCTCGTTTCACGCTGCTGTCAGGTAGGACATTGTCACTCAATTGAGGGTATTTGCAAATTTAAGTTTTCTGCAAAATTATCATCATCAATAAATTAACAAGGTAATATACATAACATAAAAATAATAATTTAAGTATTAGTAGTCAAATCTGCTTTAGCTCCATGGCCACTTTCCACCCCATAATATTACTGAATGGCAAAGTTTGTTCAATTTGAGCAAACAGGCAATTGTCAGCTTTCTATGTTCAGTTATCTGCTCAAATATTCTTCACTTTCATATCCAGGAAAACCATGCAAAGTGATGCAGACTCCAAAGGAACAAGTCAAACGACATGGATATTTTAATAACTCAAGTGTTAGAAAGGGGAGGCTACATTCTGGGCAACCATTTTTAATGAAGGTTCTCTGCAAAGCTGAGGCCTTCTCCATATCCTTCAGGACATGCACATGCAATCGTCAGTACAGTGGAATAAGACGAATCAGAACAAATGGAGTAAGGCTGGGGTAGGGCTCTTGTTTACTGAGCATGCTCAAACTCACTACACACCAAGGAGCAGATTCTAAAACTTCAACAGCATCATGTTTTGTAAGTATCTTATTTTCCAAAGAAGTGGGATGTTGTGACCCTCATTCATTACGGGCTGATTCACTGCGGTGGGTTCCATGGTAACAATACATCAAATCTAGAAGAATCTCAGATTTTTGTTTCCACAAGGACACCCCGAAGGGTATGCAGTACATATGAAACAGTCTGCAAATACCTTCTCTGTTTCAGAGAAATTGTGACCTTTATAGCTGTTGGAAATGCCAAAGGAATGTTCACACAGAAAAGAAAACTTAAATTACAGAAACAGATTAGGAAGATCAGAGGACTCTTGGGAATACATTTTCAGCTAAAAGCCCAGGGAATTAAGCACACCACCACCACCACCACGAGAAGTCATGAATCAAATTCACTGCATGAAAGCATACCTCTTACCAAGTACAGATGATAAGTTAATAGACTCACTAAAGGAAAATGAACCTGTATCAGACAACCCACAGAATACTACATGTGGCTGCAAGGGCAGCTGTTGCAAAATCCAACAGCATACACTAAGAGAACCTGTTTGTGAAGAAAAACAGTCACTGTTTTAAAGTGGCTGGAAACGTGACAACTTGATTCCATTTAGGGGATTGGTGTGGTTGTTTACAGCCAGTCCACTCACGCAGGCTAACAAGATGGTGACACTTTAGTGAATAGAAGTGTGGGGAATAAATATAAAAGAATTTATTCAAAGCAGAACACTGGGAATCTACTTCTTAGGCAAACCCAACTTTAACAGTGACAGGAAATTCACTTTGGAATTTTGAAACATTGTTCCAATACTAGCTTGTTAATCTAAAGTTGTAGTAAGATTCTTTTATACCCTAAAACGGGTTTTCTGAACTGGGCTCATGCTCATTTGGTGCAGTATTTTTCTTGCAAATATTAGAGTAAACATGCTCAGTAATAGGAAATTTCCAAGCAATCTCAATGCTCTTAGATGCTGCCCTTGCCTTTTCGTTAGCCATGCCAAGCTGCCTTTCACCACACAGAGATGCAAGCCCCAGGCCAGCCCACATGATAACAAAAGGTAGTACCTGACCTGGTGCTAGGTATATAGGGGATGTGTGTATTGCAAAGAGAAGCTAATACACCCTGGGATAGTGGAAACACGCACTAGAATGGAAAGAAGTTCTGCTTGGGGATAGGGAGCCAGGATCTTCCTCCGGCAACTGCCTCACTGACTTCTGCCTCCTCTCTGTCCTACCCTCTGTTGTGGCTGCTGTCAAGGTGGGCTCCGGTGAGCCATGCTCAGGGGTCCTGCGCACCAGCACCTCCCCCTCTTGCTCACGTTTGATCCCTAGGTCTGTGGAGCCGTGTTGGATCGGGGAGCCAGGAATGCTTGAGTCAGCCTCGTTTGAGAAGTCAAAGCCATCTGGGATTCAACACATAAAATTTTAGTGCTTTTCTATTCCTTTCTAGGCATTCCAATCCAGGCAGGGAAAAGAGAAGATTTATGTGGACATGGAAAAACAAAAGCACTATCCACACTGCACTGTACAGTGAGTTATAGGGGGAGCAAATTGCACAGTACACAACAATGGTATGCTCTAACTGCTCCATGTGAACACTGCTGGAGCAAACTAAAAGATACCTAAGCTTTTGAAAGAGGAGTATGTTAAATGCAAACTTTATACCTTTTAGTTCATGCCAGCAGCTTCTACACAGGGCTTTTGGTGCACTCCGCAATTCACACCCTCATAATCCACACTGTATGCAGTGTAGACATAGCCTTACTTATATACACACACGAGTACATTTGTGTGCACACCACAGAAAGAGGCAGATGAATATATTGTACGTGTGAGAGACTGGCAAGTGAACAAAACGATATCAGTGGTAAGAACAAACATGACTGAAAATCTGCAAAATGGTAACGTTTGTTTCTAGGCTTGGGCAACCTGACTTGACAGATCATGAAGCACTCCAATTCTTGATGCATAAAAATAAACTGTAAAAGAAGGGACAGGGGTTTGAAACCAGGGATCAAGTTTTCCCTTTGCGATATTTTAAGTTCCCACTTTTTACTTTCAGCCATTTATGCAGCTTTTTCAATGGATGTTTTTATACATGCAGGAACACAAAGCTTTTAAATATGACAGTGATTTCTAAGCAAGCTTTTTGCCATACTTATACTGAAGGTGCACCTGCCCACATCAAGAAAAAACTACCACCACATCTATTTTTCTTCCTTGCACAATTAAATATTATTCTTAGCAATACAGGTATCCATCAAGAAAAATAGGGGAGTGAAGGGGAATGAGATAAGTTACCCAAAAGTAGTTTAGGAATTTTTCTCTAAGAACAAATGGTCTGATTTAGAGGGGCACAACTCAATCTCCCACAGACTTAAGTGGGATCAGTGGTTGCTCAGGACCACTGAAAAAGTCAGGCCAACAGATGGGAGGCAATGTGGTCTAACGGACTGAGTGTGGGACTGGGAACCAAGAACTCCCAAGATCTAATCACACCTCGGCCATGCTACGCAACATGGAAAAGATACCTAACCTCTCAAGCTTCTCCATCCGTAAAAGGAGGGTAACATTTACTTACCTACCTCACAGGAGTACTGTGAGGTTTAAAGAGTTCATGGCCATGCAGTGCTCTGAAAGGATGTAAAGCGCTATATATTGTTACAAAATACTGCTGTTTGAAAAACAATTAAATGAAACTATTCTGCCAACATTCAGATTCAGAAGCTAATTGGTAACGATGGAGATGAACACAGTACAGTATGTTATTTGCGGCGCCATGGGACTGCTCACCTTCTCTCCTCCAGCGATGGCGGCGGATGGAAGCTGTCGTAATGGCAGTCCGAGAGATCCTGGGCACTGTAGGAGTAACCTCCACCTTCAGTACCTTCTGGCCTTCTTGCGACATATCAGGGGCATCAAAGGGCAACGAGTTCTTCATGGCATTCGCAACCTACGGTAACAGTAAAATCCTATGCAAATTCACCACCCTCAACTATACTAAGAGCGGTGCCAGATTTCATTGTCAGACTGGATGGGGAGACAAAGATTTGGCAACAGTATATCAGGCTGCCACACATAGACATGGCAGCGACTTCAGGACTTCATGTTTCATGACCACTGACAGGCTCATTGCAAAGCTGACATATCTGGACTATACAGGACTTCCTTCTCCCTAGGAGGGTTTGAGCTTCCCCATTCTTATTTTATTAAATGATCTATTTGTTTTGCTGCAGATTCACTGCACAAAAAGAGAGTGTTCCAACAGAGTCAAACTTCAAATGAAACCCAGTAGTACTATCCTTCAAGAATTAGGTCACAAACCATGTCAATGCAAACAGCACAAGTGCAATCAATGGCTACATGAATAAAAGTAGTGTTTCCTTCACAACGGTCACATAATTAGCTCTCAATCTTCAACTACCCCTTTTTGTCAGTTTTCTACAAAATTTTAGAGAACTGCAGCATGACAATTAGAGAAGCTCCACAATAAGTTGTTCTCTACAATAAACGATAGGTACGAGAAGTGCTGATAAAGCTGGAACTCTATTTTTGCAGCTCTAAGAGAGAGCAACTGATCTCTTCCAGCTTTGAGACTTAACATACTATTGTAAACATAAAAGCAGCTGTAAAAATGGCATTATGGGGTTCCACATTTATTCTTTCAGTAATTTCCAGATGAAACTTCCCAGTTTACAAATTAGAAGATAGCAGTTGGCTATTCAAATGGCTAACAAACTAGGATACGAAAGTCAAGTTGGGGTTTTTGCAGCTTGTGCACCATCACCAGTATAATAAACTTGCAGTCAGAATTTGGTTCACACCTTTTTTGACAGATGAGAAAAATAGAATCCAGCTCATCATCTGTGGCGGTGTTGACTTTGCAATACTAATACACTAATAAAATAATAAATACGAATACTTTGCACTTACATATCTTAATTCAAGGATCTCAACATTTATTAAAACTTTCCCCTAACAAAGCAAGCTGATATTACTCAAAGGGGAGTGATAAGTTGAGTAACAAGGTATCGTTTCCCTAGTTATTTTTCTGCCTTTAATCTCACTCAGTCCCATCCTATACAGCAACAATTGCTATTGTAAGTAGGACAAGCTTTTCTTCCTTCAATGCAGTTAACAGGCATTAAGAAGAACAATGCTATGTAGTCACCCAACTGTTTTTTTCTTGGATCATTTAAAGTCATCAGTGATTTATCAAAAGTCGAAACTGCAGAGACAGAAGTATTTTAAAGACTGAAGTTTGTATTGGGATGTATAACAGAGCTGCAAGACATGGCCCTTTTTAAATCAAGTAATTTATTTGGTTGCTCATGGCAAAGACAAGCAAACATCAGTGAAATATATTTTTAAATTGACAAAACAAAACCCAGAGATGGATAGTCCTATGTCAGTTCAACTGAAATCCAGATTAACTGAGGGCAGGTCTTCACTACAGCCGGGATCAACACTCTAGGATCAATCCACCGGCGGTCGATTTAGGGGGGGTCTAGTAAAGGCCCGCCAAATGGACAGCAGATTGCTCTCCAGTCGACCCCTGTACTCTACCCCTCCCTCCCCCTACACGACGGCAGATTTTCTCCTGTCGACTCCCCACAGTGAAGACCCTGCGGTAACTTGACCTAAGGTATGTCGACTCCAGCTATGTTATTCACATAGCTAGAGTTGCGTAGCATAGGTCAATTTACCACGGTAGTGCAGACATAGCTTGAGTATACACCTTTAACAAGAGGCTCTACTGTGACATAGAGGCTCATTGCTACCAACTGGCAAAGGGTTCATGACTGTCAGCAACTCCTACTAGGCCTGACAAACTCACTATACCTAACACATTGCTTTCATAGTATTTATCCATAAATAGTGTCCTGTCAAGTATCAAATGAAAGCTGGTCATTGTATTGTTGAGAAATATATGTACTGTACTGACATTTAAAAAGTTTTGTTTAGATACTGTAGTATCTAAAGTCTTTAACCAGGCATAGCTGACAAACAGGTTTCTTCCAGACAGGAGATAAGATGTATCTCTCTGTCAAATGTAAATTGAGCATTGAAAGCCAAATCTGAATACCGTGAAACAGGCAGATGGAAAGATGCTGGAGACTAGAATCCACAGGGGGTTGTCTTGTCTCTGGGGTGCAAAGACAATGGACTTTGGGGTATAAGAGGGAAGCACAGGGACCACTCTTTTATTCTGTGCTTGAGGGGGTAACCAGGCAGTGCGCTTATGCCCATGAAAACAAGATTTCAAACAACCTTGGCTGAAATGATGTAAGGAAGTTCTTAAATGAGAAATTGCTTTAGACGAGGTTAGCTTGTTATAGTTCAAAGTCTTCCAGAAGTGTGTTATAATTTTGTTTTATTTGTAACCTGTTATTCTTGTTACCTTTTCTCACGATCTCTTAAAATCTTTACCTCTGTTACTAAAACTTATACAGTAGAACCTCAAAGTTATGATCGCCTTGGGAATGAAGGTTGTTCATAACACTGAACAAAACATTATGGTTGTTCTTTCAAAAGTTTACACATGAACATTGATGTAATACAGCTTTGAAACTTTACTATGTAGAAGAAAAGTGCTGCATTTAACCATCTTAATTTAAATGAGACAAGCACAGAAACAGTTCCCTTGTCAATTTTTTTTAAACTTGCCCTTTATTTTTTTTAGTAGTTTACGTTTAACACAGTGTTGTACAGTGTTTGCTTCCCCCCCCCCAACCCCACCCCCGCTGCCTGATTGCACTCTTCCGGTTCCAAATTAGGAGTGTGGTTGACCGGTCAGTTCGTCACTCTGGTGTTTGTAACTGAGGTTCTACTGTACCTGCTTTCACAATAAACAGATTACAGTGCTGTGTTATCTTGGAGCAGATAGTCATTTGAATCAAAGGCTGGTGCGTTTATACTATTCCCTTGGGAGTAGGGAACCTGGTAATTGCTGCGAGTGTCAAGTGACAGGGGCTGGATTCTAGAGGGGGATGCTTTTGGAGTGGCTCAGGGGCTGAGGTCCAAGAGTTGTTAAATTGTAAGGCAAAGGAGCGGCTGGTAGAGCCCTGGGGTGATTGCTTGAATGGTTGAAAGACTGGTGGCATCTGGGAGCTGACACCTCACTACCACAAGAAAGACTCCCTCTTGTCTGAGGCAAAGGGTTAACAAGGGGACTTGTAGTCCCGGGCACCCCAAGAAAGTGTCATATTTACTTTTCTGTTAACGTGTTCTTTTAGTCCATACTCTATACTAGGGGTAGGCAACCTATGGCACGCATGCCAAAGGCAGCACGGGAGCTGATTTTCAGTGGCACTCACACTGCCCGGGTCCTGGCCACCAGTCCGGGGGTCTCTGCATTTTAATTTAATTTTAAATGAAGCTTCTTAAACATTTTAAAAACCTTATTTACTTTACATACAACAATAGTTTAGTTATATAATATAGACTTATAGAAAGAGACCTTCTAAAAACGTTAAAATGTATTACTGGCACGTGAAACCTTAAATTAGAGTGAATAAATGAAGACTCAGCACACCACTTCTGAAAGGTCACCGACCCCTGCTCTATACCTTTAGTCTCTTCTATACTGAAGAGAAACACAGGAAAATGCATTGTTTAAACTGTGAGACATCCTTTGTCTAAATTCCTGTGGTTGTATCAAATATTTTGTACATAGTTATGAATAAATATTCCTTTGGGAAGGAGTTCTACCCAAGGAAGGGAGGGTAAGTAGTGGCTGTGATATCTGAACTATGTGTCTTGTTTAACAATATTAATTTTAAACTGTAATCCCATTGTTCCCCATGATTGGGGAAATTCTGGTAGAGGGTAATCTCTCCTCCCAGTTTATTGGCACAGCATAAAATTCTCTATAGTGCCCACAAAAGGTCTAAGGAAAAATAAGTCAGTTGGGTAGTCATCTGCCCTTTGGAAAAGTGTAACAGTTTATCTTGGAAAACTCACGAGAGAAAAGAAAGGAGAATTTTACACAATGTATGTGGATGTTCTCAGGAACAAGCAGAGTAATACTGTGTAATGTTTACAAGCTTCTCCTCTTTCTTTTTTTTTTTTTTTTTTTTATTATTATTATTACAGTTGTCCACGCTGCCATCCTTTCATCACCCAGGCATGTAACCTGGGGGTTATTTGTAACTCGTCCCCCTTTGTTGCCGCACACATGCAGGCCATTTCCAAATCCTGCTACTTCTTCCTTTTCAGCATCTCCAAAATTCATCCTTTTCTCCATCCTTAGAGACAAATCTCTCATTACATTCTGTCTTGATTACTGCAACAATCTCCTCTGGCTCCAAACACACACCCTGACCCACTTCAGTCCATACAAACCTGATCTTTGCCTGTTGTTTTGATCATGTAACACGCCGTTTCGAATCTCTCCATTGGCTTCCCATCTGACATAACAAATTTTAAGATTCTTCTCTCCTTCAGAGTTGTACATAACTCTGTCCCTCCCCGCTTATCCTTCCTTGTCAAACTTTGTTTGGTCTCACCCCCCCCACACCCTTTTTGTTCCGCTATTGCTCCCAAACCTCATCCATTTGATTTGTGAGCATCTCTCACAATCCCCTTCCATGCATTCCCTGATGCAAAGTACAATCTCCCTGCATTTGTCTGCAGGGTCATCCTTAGGGGGTGCGGGGTCCGGGACAAATCAGCCCCCCCCGGTGGTGCGCAGGGCCAGGAGCCCGGGAGTGCTGCAGCACCCCCCCTCACCCCCGCACTCCTAGTTCCTGCACCTATGTCTTCCGGTACTGACTGCTGTGGCCAATCGCACCAGGCTGCAGGGCCCCCCAAAGAGCGGGGCCTGGAGTGGTCGCCCTGATTCGCCCTACCCAAGGGTTGGCTCTGTTCATCTGCGCCCTGCTCATATTCCCTCTTAAAAACTCCTGCTGTGCTGCTTATTGCAAATCAAGCTGAAATGGATAGAACATGTACATTGTTTTTCTCCTTCCCTGATCTCAGTCTGTTTATGTTGTCAGTACCTAGGAACGGGGCAGTGCTCAGTCAGAACTAATGAAAAATCTCAGTGCAACAGCAGCTCCAGAAAAATATGAACCCTAAGTGTGGAAGACTGACTGACAAGCACTTTCAACCCAGATTGTACGGCTAAGGGGAAAAGGGCGGGGGAGAAATCATGCAAGAAAAATAGACCTCGTCCAGCAGGAAAAACTTGCTAAAAAGTCCACTTGTATCAGTCCCAGCTCCTCCTGAGAGAAAGGTGATGCAAAAAGATGCAGTGCCTAACTTTAAGCACTGAAATAGGCCTCCAAGGAAGATTGTGGAATCCCCACATCATTGAGCTTGAAGAACAGGTTAGACCAAACACCTGTCAAGTATAATCTAGGTTTACTTGTTCCTGCTTCAGCACAGGGGCCTGGATGCATGATGACCTCTTGAGATCCCTTCCAGCCCACATTTCTATGATACTATCCTGTCTTACTGCCTTATCATCCCAAACCAGGCCCATTAAGGCCAAGGTTGGTGATCCCAACCTGAAAGGCCCGAAGACACTTCATGGAGGAAGCAGCATTCTGTCTCTGCGAACAGAGCTTGCAACTATCAGTGACAAAGAACAGGCCACAGGCCAGAAACATCCATCCTTTCCCAGGAGGAATATATGCTCAGCCAAAGTTAGTCAAGTAAAAGAAGCTGGGGCATCAAGCAGTGACGGTATGGGATGCATCTCAATCAAATTAACAGGTCAGTGGGCATAGTGATGCTTGTCTCTTGCTTACAATCAACTATTTTGCCCAAAAAGAAGAACAGGAGTACTTGTGGCACCTTAGAGATTAACAAATTTATTATATATATAATAAATATATATAAATATATATATGCATATAGCTATATGCATCCGAAGAAGAAGTGGGCTGTAGTCCACGAAAGCTTATGCTCTAATAAATTTGTTAGTCTCTAAGGTGCCACAAGTACTCCTGTTCTTCTTCTTTTTGCGGATACAGACTAACACGGCTGCTACTCTGAAACCTGTTATTTTGCCCAACACACTTTGTCTGAGGGTGTATGCTTACTAGGGTAGCCTGGATATCTTGTTTTGCACTAAAGATTGGGAGTTCCTTTTGAAGCATTGTGCAGAGGACCTGAACTGGTATAGGGCAGATGCTTGATGGAATGATAGAGAGGCACTCTTTAGTCCACAGTAGCTGGGCAGGAATATTGCATCTTTTTGCTTAACTTCCCACTGTGGAAGCCCCTCCCACAAAGTTTTCTTTGCTGTGAGACTGGCACAGGACATTTGGTTGCAGCAACTTAGGGTATGTCTATACTTACCTCTGGAGCGATCGATCCAGCAGGGGTCGATTTATCGTATCTAGTGAAGACACGATAAATCGACCACCGAGCACTCTCCCATCGAGTCCGGTACTCCACCGGAATGAGAAGCATAGACAGAGTTGACAGGGGAGTGTAAGCAGTCGACCTACTGCAGTGAAGACACCGCGGTAAGTAGATCTAAGTACGGCGACTTCAGCGATGTTATTCACGTAGCTGAAGTTGCGTAACTTAGATCGATCCCCTTGCAGTATAGACCAGGGCTCAGTTTTTCTTCCTGGACTAAGTTATTTTTCTTGCATTATTTTTCCACCTCTGGTACAGCCCCTGGGCAAATTAAAGGTGCTTGCTGGCACTCAGTCATTTACCCTTCAATTGTTTTGTAGCTTACCGAGGCTGCTATTTCGGTCATGTTTTCTATTTAGAGGAACACAAAGGGACATAATCTTGTTTGTACAGGAGCACTGATACACTACATGGAGTTTTCTGAGAACCACCACCAAATACAGTGGGCTGTGATGTTGCTCTTTTTAACGTAGACCAATAACATTTCCCCAACTATGCAAATGCCCTGGTACAAATGTCTAAAAAAATTAACTTTCACTCCTGCATGGACTTCAGATAATTTGCTGTTGTCTTTACATATGCCAGAGGGGGATGGGATTGAAAATCATGTGGGAGACTAAATGAAGTACTTCACTGAGTGACAGCAATTGCTTTAAATGTTATTTTAAACATTGTTTTATATTGCTGCTAGATTGCATGTGACTTCTGGAAAATTTAAACAAAATTTAAACAAAGAGAATTGTTTGTTAAAGAACCCGAAGGGTCAACTGCCTTAATATGGAGAAAGACAAGGGACATGCAATCCATCTGTCCTAGAACTTAACTACAATTTTTGTAAAACATGCTTAGAAAAAGGCAGGGCTTCCTGAAGTGTCCTTTGATAGTTGCAAAAAGGCAGGCTGGGGAGGACAAGCAAATGACCAGAGAAGGAAAAAAAGGAAGTAGTAAAGAGCAGGGAGGAGGTAAGAGACAAGGCTATAACAATCACTAACAGTCGACAGAAACTACCAAATAGCTTGTTCAAGAGGAGAAGAGGGAGAAAACGCTGTTAACATTGTAAAAATAAAGATAACCTAGAAGGATTTACAATCACTCAGAAGATTTTTTTTTTTTAGCTGATTGTTCAGTTTTAATCAGGACTAAAAGCTGTTACACCATCAACTGAATTCAAATACAGATCCACCTACATGCTTTTGTACTGTAGCATATTCTCACAGGTACCCACTTCCTCAGGTTCAATATTTAATTTAAACTTCCAATCTAATGGTGCAATGAGTCATTTCCTAAACGAAATTGCTGTTCTAATAATTCACTGGATAAGATGTATTTAAAATGCTTCACTCAGAAAGCACAAAACTAAGTGTCCTAGCCAATATTAATTCATCATGAGAACAGTTTTATCAGACTTATTGGAGAAGTGCAGAATTTATCTTGGGATTGGCCTTTGGATCTTTCCCATTCAGTTCTTCTCTGCAAACAGGCCACTACTCTAAGTTATGGGGAAAAATAATATTTAGAGTTATCAAATTGATTTACTGTGTGTTAGTCCAGAAGACCACCACCAAAGCCTATTGCCCACATTAATTCCTGATCCAAAAGCGGTGCAAGGTGCCAAAGACAGCAACAGTCATGTTTCTACCTTCTGCTGATTTTGTTTCCTTACCTGGAATCTGCCCCCCCACTTCCCCACCACCACCACCAGAAAGAAAAAATATTGAATTCCTCCTCTCTATTTGTCTCTCTTCTTCCCCTCAATCACCTCCACCTTTGTCTGTCTCTCTCGTTGTTCCTCTTCTTTCTCTGTCTCCTTTTTTATTTCTCTCCTTTCATCTTTTAGGGTCAGGCTAGCAACTGCAGTAGATTTTTTTTTTTTTTAAAGTTATATTCTTAGAGAAAAATGTCTTATCTGGAGGGCTGGCTGCAGAATGGAATGGAATGGATTAAGTCTGGGCGACAGTCAGTCAGTTTAAGACTGCAGATAGCTCTGTTGATGAAGTTCGTCTGAGAAAGTTCAGCACTATTCCATTTCTGCTCCTATCACCAAGAATACTGTGGGTGGAGTCAGTTGAACAAATTCTAAACCCCGATGAACCACAGGTGAGCAGAATACCAATTTGTTCACCACCAATGTCATATGATATCAGATGATTACTTAATTTGACCCTTTTGGGTATGTCTACAGTGCAATAAATGACACGTGGCACAGCTTCAGCGGGGCCAGGTCAGCTGACTTGGGCTCATGGGGCTCGGGTTGCAGGGCTATAACACTGCAGTATTGCTGTCCAGGCCTGGTCTCCAGCCCGAGCTGGAATGTCCACACTACAACTCTACAACCTGAGCCCTGCAAACCTGCGTCACCTGACCCAGGCTCTGAGACTCGGTGCCAAACGTTTTTTATCGCAATATAGACATATCCTAGGAGTTATCTTTGTGTAGCTCTTGCTACAAGAGTGTATGTATTTTAAACTAGAACATTATATTAGGAAATCCTGTTTCCTAGCACCAAGGAGTTATTATAAGCGCTAAGTACCAGAGCTTAACACTTAAGCAAAAGCGCGTGATGTGAATAGTAGCTGTGTTAAAATACCAAGCATCAGACTACAAATAAAATTCTGGTTAGAATGTAGTAAATGGTTGTAACTGCTAAATGAACCTTTTAAAAGCAATCCATTTTATCAGCACATTCATATGCTTTTTAAATCAAATAAAATGATTTCAATGGCCTCTTCCTTACCAGCAGTGGCTGAGAGTAAAGTTCAAGCTGTGCTCTGTAAATTATGTCATCCAATACCTCCTGGCCAAGACCCCACTGTCCATTATATCTACAAAACAAAACAAACAAGACATTTATTATTCAGTACTTTTTGAACCCAAACCCTTCTCTTTGTATCTACAAAGAACATACACTATCAAAGCATAAAGGAATAGATGGAGCACCTCAGTTATTATTCTAATTTATATTACAATTAATTGTTCCCTCCCCTCTCCCAGCCAGAAGGATGTTATCATGGTAAGGATCACAGTAAAGAAGGGTGGAGGGGCACCATTCGAAAATTACATTACTTGGTATAATTGTTTTGGATTCATGTGTTTAGGCTAACCTAGTGGCTTCATGTCACACTGCCATTCCAGGGGACCCAGGTTTATCAGCTACCTTGAAGCTTGCAAACATTACACTGGTGAAGAGAAGGGATACTGTGGAAGTGACATCCCTGGGAAAGAAGAGGAAGCGAGGAGCACCACTCTTCAGCACCCAGCGCTGGTGACTGAATGCTGATAAAGGCATTCCCAAAATGTCAGCTGGCCAAGATCGCAAGTCAAAGGAAAATAAGGGAGATAAAGCAGTTGATCCTCAAATGAAGTAATGGCTTAATTCATGTTTTCATGCATAAAGACAGAGAGAAAAGAGGGTATTTTAATTCACTAGAAGCCATCCAGCTCTTCTTCTTCCAAACTCCACCTACTTACATGGCATAATAGACACCTGTGAGCAGTTGCACCATGAAGTCAGGATCTAGTACCACTCTGTTACAGAATTCTTTCCAGCGTTTCTCATGCTGCCGAGGAAATCCACTCACACAAAGCCTGGCAAAACATAATACAGAATCAAAACTCTGACCTCATGAACACTTTAAGAAAACTTGCTTTACATCCATTAAATGTGAGACACTCAGGTAATAAGCTCTGATTATTCTGCCAAACATTAACTGTTCAGTTTCTTGCTGCAAAGTCTCAAGTCAGCTCTTGATGCTTTTAGCAAGTATCTTCACAGCAGAGCCTTGAAACATTGGCCATAATTCCAGTAGTCTGACTCCAAACACTCTTATTCACAATAGCTTGGGTGAAATCACCAATCAGCTAGTTTTGAGTGTGGGAGACAGAACTTTCTCAGAAGCTAGCCAGAAGATGTGAGAACAACAGTGAATGTGCCTCAGATAGAATGTTTAGTTTAATGCTACAGAACAGAGAGCTTATCATCTCTGTAACATACTGTTACATATTAATAGGTGAGTGTTTCATTTCAAAAAATAAACTGGGGAAAACAAAGTTGCTTTCTCTATGAAAAGAACTATTATTTCAAATGGCATCTTTTTATATTGCCAGCTCCTTGGAGCAGGTGCTTTGCCTTCCTCACATCCAGTTCAGGGCCGGTGCAAGGATATTTTGCACCCTAGGCGAAACTTCCACCTTGCGCCCCCCCGCCCCCCGCACATTGGTTCATTGAGGGACAAATCCCAACGAGCCTTTATAGACCCCATGGGCCAGTCGTGCCCAGAGGCTACTCCCTAGACCAGGTTCCCCCGTCTCTGCCCCCTGAATTCCCCTGGAGGGTGCACAGCCCCCCCACGAGCCCTCCCCACCCCACCCCGGCGGTCCCCGCCCCAAGTCCACTCACTGGCTTTGCCAGGCTTGGGCCACTGCAGCAGCTCGGCAAGGAGGAGCCGCCTTCTGGAGGCACCAAAGAGCCAGAGCATCGGCTTGCGGTGGCGGCGAGCCCCAGCTATGGAGGAGCAGGCGCGGCGCAGGGGGGCAGCAGCCCTATAAAAGCGGTGGCACAGCTAGCGGGGAGCAGCAGCATCCCCTGCCCCTCCTGCCCAGGCTGCAACCGGGCACCCCCCCCCGGGGCTCCTACAGGGTGCAGCGGATGCAGGCCCCCCATATATCCCCCGGCTGCCCCCTCACCGTGCTCGGGCCATGAGGCTCCCGGGCACGTGAGCCGCCACCGGGGCGCAGAGCCCTGAGCATGCTCCGGGAGGGGCAGCGGTGGCTCACATGCCCAGGAGCCACAGAACCCAAGGGTGGTGAGGGGTAAGCCGGGGGTGCGCCTGCCCAGGCTGCAACCTACCTGGCGCCCCCCCAGGGGCTCCTGCAGTAGATACATGTGGGCGGCAGCCCCCGTGCACCTCCCGGCTCCCCCTGCCACGCTCGGACTCTGGGCATGTGAGTCACCGCTGCCCCTCCCGGAGCAGGCTCAGGGCCCTGCGCCCCGGTGGCAGCTCACGTGCCCGGGAGCCTCATGGCCCGAGCACGGCGAGGGGGGGGTGCGCGTACCGGGCCACAGCCTGGGCAGGAGGGGCTAGCGGTGCCGCCGCCTTTGCAGGGCTGCTGCCCCCCTTTGCTGCGCCAGCTCCTCCATAGCTGGGGCTCACCATCCCCGCATGCCGACGCTCTGGCTCTCCGGTGCCTCTGGAAGGTGTCTCCTCCCTGCCGAGCCAGGGTAATGCTTTTTTAGGGTTACCATATTTCAACAATCAAAAAAGAGGACCGGGGGGAGAGCCCCACCCACATCCACTCCCTCCCACTTCCTGCCCCCCTCAGAATGCCCAACACCACCACCCCCCGCTCCTTGTCCCCTGGCTGCCCCCTCCTGAGACCCCACCCCCTACCTAAGCCTCCCTGCTCCTTGTCCCCTGGCTGCCCCCTCCTGAGACCCCCCCCACCCTATCTGCCCCCCTAGAATCCTACCCCCTACCTGTCCCCTGGCTGCCCCAACCCTTATCCACACCCCCAACCCCAGACAGACCCCTGGGACTCCCACGCCCCATCCAACCCTCCCCCCGCCCCCTGACAGCCCCCCTGGACTCCCCTTACCACCATGTCGCTCCAGCTGCTGGCTCCATGCGGAGCCAGAACAAACAGGCTGCAGAGCCCACAGCCCCTCCCCCACAGCGTGCTGGCGATGCGATGCTGAGGCAAGGGGAGGGGAGAGCGGGGGAGGGACTCTGCCTGCTGGAGGCCAATAGTAGGGTTACCATACGTCCGGATTTTCCCGGACATGTCCGGCTTTTGGGGGCTCAAATCCCCGTCCGGGGGGAAATCCCCAAAAGCCGGGCATGTCCGGGAAAATCAGGAGGGCTCTTTGGCCGGGGCCGCGGGGCCGGGGGCATGGTGCCGAGCCCGGCCGGGCGCGCGGTGCCGGGCCGGGGTCGCAGTGCCGGTCCGGGGTGGGCGCGGGGCCGGGCGGGGAGCCGGGGGGTCCGGGGGGCCGCGAGGGCCGGGGGGTCCGCGGGGTCTGCGGGGCTGCGAGCCGGGGCGTCCGCTGGGCCGGGAGCCGGGGGGTCCGCTGGGCCGCGAGGTCCGCTGGGCCGGCGGGTCCGCTGGGCCGCGAGGTCCGCTGGGCCGGGAGGTCCGCGGGGCCGCGAGCCGGAGGGGCCGTGGGGTCCGCTGGGCTGCGGGGCCAGGAGCCGGGGGGTCCGCTGGGCCGCGGGGCCAGGAGCCGGGGGGTCCGCGGGGCCGCGAGCCGGAGGGGTCCGCGGGGCCGCGGGCCGGGGGGTCCGGGGGGCCGCGGGGTCCGGGGGGCCGGCAGTGCTGGGCGGGCCAGGGGTGGTGGGCCGGGGCCGGCACCCCAGGGCCCGAGCCGACCCAGGCTGGAGCCGCCGGGGGGCCAGCCTGGGCCGCGCCTCCTCCCCCCACACCGCCCCTTACCTGCTACAGGCTTCCCGCGACTCAAATGTTCGCGGGAAGCAGGGGAGGGGGCGGAGACTTTGGGAGGGGGCGGAGTTGGGGCGGGGCTGGGGGCGGGGCCGGGGTCCCTGGGGGTGTCCTCCATTTGGAGGCACAAAATATGGTAACCCTACCAATAGGAGCGGCTAAATCAGGCCCAGGCGCCCAATCAGCCACTCCGCACTCTGCGTGAGGGGAAGGGAGGAAAAATCTCAGACGCCTCCAACCACTTGGCACCTTAGGTGACTGCCTAGTTCACCTAGTGGTTGCACCGGCCCTGATCCAGTTCAGTGCTGAAGCACATCATATATATTCAACGAATATAATCACCACTTTTATTTAGAGCTTTGAGATCTGAATACCAAACAACATGGAAGCTGCACACAACCATTCTAATGTATTTAATGCAGAAGTATTTATTCTTTACACTCACATCAAGGATTTCTCAGGCAAAGAGCTAATGTAACAAGCATTAGCCCTTAAGAGCAAGCAACACAATGGAGCCTAGGGGCTGATGATAAACATCTTAGCTCTTTCTAGCGTCAGACATTTCAATGCTCAACTTTTACAGTGAGTTTTACAAAATATTGGGTCTGGAAATTTCTATGAAGGTTCTGGACAAAGCTGGGAAAAGGCTGTATAAACACCTAACTCAAGCAAAGGGCACAGTGATGATATTGATAATGACAGAGGAAGGTATTGAGAATGCCAATCTTCCATTTAAAAACATTCCTTTTGGCCAGCACTGCACCACATAAAATCCTCTTTTCAGTAAATACTGTAAATGGCATTTTGTACCACTTGCCCAGAAGAGACCCTAGATGCCTGAATATTTATCTCTCTCTCATAACAAAAATATGAGGGAATGAATCTGGCTAGAGAATAAGATAACCACTGTTTAATATACAGAATCATCTAGCCTAAAATACTAAAATAATTTAATCTCCAGTTTGCTTGTTCTAATCCAATCCAGACACAAAATCTATTATTCAATATGTGTTTAATGGCCTACATAAAACTTACTGGTAGTCCAGTCCCTTCCTAGTGGGCAAGGAGAGATATGGACAAAAACTGATAGCACACATGGCACTAACGGGCAACTCTGGGCAGAGAAAGTCAGGAATGAATGGGTATGAAGATCTAACCAACCTCTCTCATCATTGTGCCAGTGTTCTTCCAAGTCAGTAGTGAGGAACTTTGGAAGGAGCCAGGAGGGGAAATTTCTATGTAATTATTCTGTGAATAGCTAGGGAACTTTTTTCCAGGTTTATGGGCATAAATTCAGACACAACGGGGAAAAGGAAACTCAATGTTTTACAGACTAGCATGTCAAAATGATGCTGATGGAAAGGAGGTGGTTCCTAAACTGACTTCTGAAAGGGTTTATTTAAGGGGAACTTGCAAATGTTTATACAAGTGAGAGTTCCTCACTCAAGGTTGTTTGCAATACAAGAACAAGGACAGACACTCACATATTTGTATTTACAACATATTCTTGTAGATAAAACACGTATTCAGGAGGAAAAATGAAATGTTGAAGAGACCATTATCCAGGGCAGATTATGATCATTAGGTAGCAGGAATACTCAGGTTTATAAATGTCAGACCCAGATTATCCCAGGATTCAAGTGACAAGGAAAATTGGAAATCCATTGCATGGATTTCAGAAATGTCATGGAGGATAAGAATAGCAGTCAACTACAGAACAGTGCACTTGTGCCCTTGGCCTATCAGTTTCCTCATCTTTTTAAGAAGTGGGTGTTATCAAAGTGTATGTGCTTTTAGCTGGCTGCTATTGTTAGTCTTGATGGTCTTACTAGGTAAGGAAGGCTTTATTATTTTAATGGGTTTGTTTTGTAAGTGTTTTACTGTAGATTCACTTAGAGCAAATGTTTGGGTGCTTTAAAGTGTCAAAAATAATTTAATAAGTGTAGCAATCATTTAAGAAAGAAAATAGGTTAACCCAGCAAGCATCTACAAACCTGGAGGTCTAATTTCAGCTATGGGTGAAAGGAAAAAAGGAAAACCAAGCACTGCATCAAAGGTACAACTTGCATGAGATGAAGAGCAGATGCCATAGTTCTGAGGTATGGTCTTGTTTCTTAGCTTCTTGTTCCCGGCCTTGTTAGGAACAAATTGTCAACATGCCAAAATATAAAATTATTCCACCAAACAACTTGTTCTTTACTCCTAAGGCCTCTGCCTCATATCCTGCTATCTCTAGAAAATATGTTGACTGGGAACCTGAACATCAAGACATGAAAGTGCACTGACTTGAAGCCTTGCTGCACTTCAGCAGAGACTGGATAATGTAACGAAATAGTTGTATCATACTGAACCAATTTCTAATTAACTTCAGGATGCTGCTACAAGATTAATGGAGGAGCTGTTATTTTCATACAGCAAAATTGGAATATGCCTCCCACTGACAAACTACATGTATTTAGATAGGAAGATTTACTCAGGAATAACCAACCCACTTGGTCATTTGCCACAGACTATTCAGCTGAATTTTGGGTGGAGTTTAGTGGAGACATGCACTTAGAAAAGCAAAATCCTTGTAAGTTAAATACAAGAAATACAGGAAAATCCACGGGGCATTAGATTTTCCAAGACTACTCTCTGTATGCAGATGTGGTCGCCCCATCTCAAAAAAGATATATTGAAATTGGAAAAGGTTCAGAAAACGGCAACAAAAATGATTATGAGTATGGAATGGCTTCCGTATGAGAAGAGATTAATAAGACTGGGACTTTTCAACTTGGAAAAGAGACGACTAAAGGAGGATATGATAGAGGTCTGTAAAATCATGACTGGTGTGGAGAAATTAAATAAGGATGTGTTATTTACTCCTCATAACACAAGAACTAGGGGTCAACAAATGAAATTAATAGGCAGCAGATTTAAAACAAACAAAAGGGAGTATTTTTTCACACAACGCAGTCAACCTGTGGAACACTTTGCCAGAGGATACTTTGAAGACCAATACTATAACCGGGTTCAAAAAAGAACGACATAAGTTCATGGAGGATAGGTCCATCAATGGCTATTAGCCAGGATGGGTAGGGATGTAAACCATGCTCTGTTTGCCAGAAGCTGGAAATGGGTGACAGGGGATGGATCACTTGAGGATTACCTGTTCTGTTAATTCCCTCTGAAGCACCTAGCATTGGCCACTGTCGGGCTAGATGGACCATTGGTCTGACCCAACATGGCCATTCTTATGTTCTAACTTCCCTTTGAACTTCAATCACAAAGGTATGTATTATAGATTCAGCCATATGGGAACATATGCAATGTTCTTTTCTCATACCACCATCCATTTGTAACACTGTTAACTGTAAATTGTGTTAGAGAGCAGTAATGGAACATTTGTAAGGTTGCAATTCATAAGTTTCATAACAAAAACCTTGTGAGAAGTTTAACAAAGGCAAGTTTCTGTTATTGTGGTACTCTGGGATTTTATAGGACGTTTTAGGTTTGTACTTGAACACTGAAATTTGAAGTAATATGGTACATTTCTACATATTAACAAATTCTAAATCAAGGAATGTTAAGAAAAAACTTTCCCAGATTTATAAATGGAAAAATCACGCCTGACAAATTTCTGCACATTACTTTTGTTGCACAAGATGAAAGAGTAGACATGATTTACCTAAATTTCATAAAATACTTTAATAATGTATCACAGAACAGAGTGACTTACAAAGTTAGAAAGGAAGTATGAGAAAGGAGATCACAAAATTGGTTTAAGGACAGGAAACAGAAGATGCCAATGAAAAGGAGCCATTCAGGATGGGGAGTGATGAGTGGGGTGATATAACAATCAGTTTTAGGATCACTTACTTCAAATATATATACAAGTGACTTTGGGGGTGTAGGGGACAGAGTATCATTTCAAAACTAGTTACATGCACTGAAAGAAAAAATCAGAAGGCTTAGAGGTAAGCATTATTTATTGTTTATGCAGAAGTGTACTAAGCACTTTATAGAAGTAGTAAAACTCAGATTTCTGCCACAAATGTCTAAAATCCAGGTGATAAATTATGATAAAAGAAGTGGGGGTAGCAAACAAACAGAAGGAGGTGGGAAAGGGTGAGCTAAGATAAGAGAATAACAATTTACACAATTACTGGTTTGCACACCTTGACAGCCACATGACTATTTTTAGCTCACTTCTTGTAGGCAACAATGCAGAAGCTAGTTTTTAGGGAGGGACAGGGAGAAGATGGTGCACTGGTGAACAGGAGTTTGGAGGCTCTCCACATATGTGTGAAGTGTATATATAGTAGAACCGGATTATAGTCAACTTGGATGCAGGAAAGCTCAGTTTATGGTGAAACTGAATAAAATTTTCAAACTATTTCAATGTGCAAATTACAATTCCAGTTACGGGGCACCATTTTCCATAGTGAAATTATTCAGTGTTAAAATTCAGTCCATTGTTATAGGTTTTATTCCACTCTATATCTGAAGAAAGGAAACATTTAAAATGTAAAGAAGTATAGTACACTTGGCCAAACTCAGCCCTGGTATAACTCAACTGAAGGTGACAGAAGCATATCAAGGAAAAATTCCATTCTGAGATTCAGGAACAAAGGAATTGTAGAAAGAACAAGTAAAAGAAAAGAATAGACTAGGAACATAAGAACAGCCATACTGGGTCAGACCAAAGGTCCATCTAGCCCAGTATCCTGTCTCCAACAGAGGCCAATGCCAGGTACCCCAGTGGAAATGAACAGAAACAGGTAATTATCAAGTGATCCATCCCCTGACACCCATTCCCAGCTTCTGGCAAGAACCCTTGGTGGGAGTACGTATTGTGTTCTAATGGAGTATAAACTGATAGAAGCTATTTTGATCCTGCTGTACACTGGGGAAAACAATATCTGCATTGTGTATAATGCTTGTCAGCAATTTACAGGAAATACACTGCTGAAGCTGACAAGGGATATAAAAAAAAACAGAGAAAAGGATTCTGCTGCTTCGTGAGTATGTATTATAGAGAAAGATTAGCCACCCATGGCCTGTTTGTTTTAGCATAAAAAGCTGGTACAAAGGAGAAGATGTGTAGGGGTATCAGAGATATTTAAGATTCTAGAACAAAAAAGAGCTCTTATGTCAACAAGCTGTTTTAAATACTACTCAAGTAAGAGGTCATGGAAAGGATGGGTATAAAGAATGAGAAATGATGGCACAATTTCTCCAAGTGTGGTGTTGTTATGAAACAAACTGTCAAAATGCTGTTCAAGTCAGCCATCCAAACCAACTGAAAAATAAATTGGACTAATATTCAGAAGAAGAGGAAATAGGTGGTAGGTTACTGGGTCACTATAAAGAGATGCAGTTCATTTGCCTTTACTGCAGGTCTTGACACACTACAATTTTTACTATTAATGTTCCACAAAGCAAAACATTACAAGACCTAGAACTAAAGCAAATGCAACTGATATACAATCAATGCATTGTTTTCGTATGCAAAAACAGCATTATGTTTCTAATTAAATTATGATCTGTCAAGTTACCAGAGAGGAATGAGTAAACCCATTCTCTTTCTTTGCATATTTATAACACTAGGAATGTTCCTTAAGCATGAGATCCTCACCTGGAACCCATCCTGCAAAGTGACTGATAGGAGGAGGCAGGCATGTAGACAATAGCAGAGTTGTAGCACAGCATGAGAAAGCCGAGCACCTCAAACCTGAAGACAGACAAGAACATGAGACAAAAGAAACTACATGGATTCAGATTTTTAATAGTCCACCAGAAGAACTTAAAAAACATTGTTAATGGTTCACTCGCAGGACAAGATGGCATCAGAAATACAGTACATCAGCCTGTAGGTATCGCTCTTCCATTTTAATTCACTGACTAGAAATAGTCTATCAAAAGACTCAACATTAAATACTTTAAAAGGCATGAGATGTAACAGATTACTACCCTAATGCCACTGCACTGTATGGAGGAATAATGCAACAAGCTATTTTAGAATATATGGTCGAAGACAGATAGGAAAAGTTTGCATTTCCCATAAATTATTTTAACCTAGTCCATGTCTGCCAATCAGCCTTCCAGACTGCTTGGCGACACCACTGGCAGAAATGGATCTGATGGAGAAATTATTTATATCTAATGAATTAGTAACAGACTTACAAGCTCTAAATTGTAAGAGAAGAGCCAAACAGGTAAGGTACTCACTGTATACAGGCCTATTGACCCGATGTTGTTTTATGCTTCAGACTAATGAAGTATCTACCGCTTGACTACTCACCTGTTCTGTGCAGTGAATGTTTCTCTCTGAGGATGAAGATCACTATAAACCACCCTGATGAGGTCATGTTGACACAGGGCTCCCTCAGTCAAAGCCATGGATCCAATAGTAGAAGGCTTGGGTGGGAAAGGCATGGGGAAAATAAAAATAGAAAATGCTACCATAAGAAGGATCCAAAACCCATGAAATTTTATCTAGAAAAAGTTCTACTTCTCCCTTGTGGTACTCTGTAAAACAGCTAAAGATTATTCCTAAAATATCTTAAAGGGACACAGTCAACTTAAGCCAATCACACTTGTGTCTGAAATGATTTACATACTGGTAAGTGTTGTTGGTTTGAATAAAAATTAAGTATACTAGCATTGAAGGATTAGAGAAATAATATTTCATTTTCGTTATTTTGTGTCTAGTCAGTTTCCCTGTTTCCCATATTGTTTCAGGCAACAATAGGGAGAGAAAGCATAAAAAAATAGGATTGCAAAACCAAGAAACATTGACAGGGAAAATCAGGAGGAATACTTGAGGCTACTTTTAACTCACATTTTAAAATTTCAAGTTGACTCTGTCCCCCTCAAAATGACAAAAGCAGCAGAATAATTCAGTTTCAACTACATGCAAATAGCCTGCATAGATCAACACCCAAGAGCCACACTTTCAACTCAATGCATAGAGCACAAGTCACAAAACACCCACTAATACTAAATAAGCTGCGGCATATCAAGGCCCTCCATTTTGTTTGGAGAACTTAATAGACATTGATTTTGGGGACTGAGGTATATCTGGTGCCACATGAAAATGGGGGAAATAGTGGGGGTATGTGCTATGCAACCTGCCCGACATCAATAGATGTCCAACTGCTGTCTGTGAAGCATGTGCTGGTGGTCTATAACAAGCTGGCTGGTCATATGAAATATGCTGCAGTCAACCTCTATACATGGAGTCTTGTGCCAACCCACTTTGTCAATGTGGTCTCTGTCAGTCAATGGTGCATGCTATCGACGAGTTCAACTAACCAGACTTCATGGTGGCCTTAGGCCCCTTCATTCTGTGATGGGGCCTAAACGGCTGTCAGGTGACTCAGCAAGCACTGCAAATGCTAGAAGATGAAGGGTTATATGGTGCTGGCTCTTTTGTTTCCAGTTATTAAATTGTATTAATACACTTTCAGTCATCACTTTTCCGTGTTAGAAATTGCTGTCATTGCCTTAGGGATATTATGTGATTGCAAATAGGATGAGAGGTTGTTTCCCAAGACGGCAAATAGAAGGAGCATGTAGTTCACAAGCAATTCCTCTAATACAGCGTTTCTCAAACTTCATTGCATTGTGACCCCCTTCCGACAACAAAAATTACTACACTGCCCCAGGCAGGGGGACCGAAGCCTGAGCCACACCGCCCCAGGCAGGGGGCCCAAACCCAAAGTCTGAGCCCTGCCACCCAGGGGAGGTAGGGGGCAAAGCCAAAGCTTGAGGGCTTCAGTGTTGGGCAGGGGGGCTGTAACCTGAGTCCCACCACCCAGGGCTGAAGCCCTCAGGTTTCGGCTTCAGCCTTGGGCGGTGGCGCTCTGATTTCAGCTTCAGGCTCCACAAAGTCTAACGCCAGCCCTGGCAACCCCATTAAAACAGGGTTGCGACCCACTTTGGGGTCCTGACCCACAGTTTGAGAACTGCTGCCCTAGTAAGAAGGGGTTCAATGTTTAGAAAAAGTTTGAGAACTTCTGCCCTACATAGTTCCAGATGCAACAACGCATCTCAATACTGACCTGCAACATCTTTTATTTAAATCCTGGGTGTCATATGAAAATCAAAACCTATGTTAATTTTACAGTGATTTTGTGATGTGGCTACACCTCTGCTAGGGACTAGACTGAGACCACAAATTCACTTTTACATGAGTGTATGCAGGATTTAAACCCAGTGTTCAGAGGAAGAAGCCCAGTGCAGTAATACATTGCGCCTTTCACCTCACACATTAGTAATTTACACGACAGATGTAATATCGCTGAAACTTTTGACTGTTATTCAGATATATTTTAGATTGCAAAGAGCTATCAATTAGAAGAGGACTGTGTCCATTTTTACACAAAGAGAAAACGGGAAGAAAATAACTTACCACTGCTTTATGTCCTTGACATAGCTACTTACTAAGAAATGTTTGTTTTTACCTCCAACCCTGAAGAACAGCCACTGTTGGCAAAAAATCTTAGAGTGGAATCCTATTCGTATTCAGGTCACCAAGAGTTTTGCTACTGACTTCAGTGGGACCACGATTTCACTAGTGATATCTTAGTATGACACATTTAATATAAAAAGAGAGCCAAATAAATGAAAATCCACTTGAAACTAATTCTAAGGAAAACACTGCTAAATAAGGGCTAATACATGCACAATGTGTGCTGCAGGCTACTACAAATCAGCTTATGAGTCATAGTATGGGATCAAAGTTCTTCAGTTTCCACTTTCCTCCACATTCCCAAAGCTCCCACCACAATGCAGCATTTATGGAACATGTGTAGTGCTCCCTGCTCATCAACTACAGCTGGTCATCTCCATCTCGCTGGAGACAAAGTTATGGTAGCACTAAAACAAAGGAACAAGCTGAGCTGGGCAAAGGAGGATTTTTAAACAGATAAATAGTACGTACAGCAGAACAATGTAGTTTAATTTGGGGATCATTTTGTTCCAGTATTTGATAAGGTAGAACCATGCTTTAAATATGCTAACAGCATCCAAGCAGTAGACATGTGAAAGGATGGAAATCTGTAAATCAATGAAAAACTGAAAACAAACGGAACAAAACATAACATATCAGATGGAAGTATTTCATTATTCACCTTGAAGACTTACCTTCCCCATCTTCTATTACGCCTATTGGATTAAATTACACTTTTGCAAGAATTTACCCTTGAAAGTTCAATGAAGAAAGATGCACTGAATGGATCCAATTTTAGTTCTTATTGGACCCAGTTCCAACTTACCACCACAGTTGCACTCTTACCTCATGGTATATTGACGGCTTGGATAATGAAGGGATGGTGAAAGATAAAACTTTGTTGTTCCCATCTTTGTCAGCAATTTCCTACAGCAGAGAAAGAGACATGAGGGAACTTGGTTTTGGACTCTTGTGATTATACCACACAGACATTAAAAACATAAATCATAAAGTAAGGCCCCGATCTTGCAAAGTGATTAATCTGCACAGGCCTTTATGCCTGTGGCACAGTGCCACGAAAGTCAATGGGACTGCCTCCACTATAATAGATTGCTTTGCAAAATCAGGGCCTAAGAAAATTCATAGAAGAGTATTTGTTCTTTTTGTGACCATGACTTTCTCAGACCTTTAGGAAAGGATTAAAAGATTTTTCTAGTCCTACCTCTAATTTATAAAGCATAGAATGACATAGTGAAACAAGACTGATGCTGAAGGGCCAAAGGAATATATATATGTATTACTGCTGATGAGTCATTTGCTAGCAATTGGTAATGCCTCTTGATAAACCCATCAAAAGGGAAAAGGTGAAAATGAGGGGACTGATTTCTGCAAGTACTGTGGCAAAGCAGTAAAGGATATATAGAATATTTTGAATACAGCTTTCACGTCAATAAAAGATGCATTTGCATATGGTGTGCTTGTGTTATAGCATAATAATTATAATTTACTAGAAGCAATCCTATAAAAATATGCCAGAGTCAGCAAACCCCATCTTTTCACGTTCTACAATAAAATTTCTAACACACTGAGTATGAGTCACTCTAGTTTCAGTGACAATCAATTGAAGGCAGTGTACCACTTCCACTTAGCTTCAAGGAACAGTGTGGAAACTAGAGTTGGCTGCACTGATAAAGCTGCTGTCTGTCTAGATTTAATTAGTTTCTCAAGCACTTTTTCACTCTAAAAACCAAAACAGTAATAAAGATAAGGAAGGATTTTTCTTTAATTTAAATCTGAGAATTTTTCACAGAGAAGATATCAGAAATATTATCCTTTAGCTCAGTGGTTCTCAACCTGCGGCCCAATTAGCACCCTGGACCCTGCTGCAAGCCCCTGCCGCTCTTTAGCACTGTTTGCTAAAGAGCGGCAGGGGCTTGCAGCAGGAGTCGGGGTCACTGCCCAACCCCTGTGGCAGGGTACCAGGTCGAAGCTGCTCCCCGGCCCTACACAGCAAGGGTCAGGGTTGGCAGTGGGGTCGGGTGGGGGGTTGCCACCCGGCCCTGCACAATGGGCTCCAGCTTCGTGGTCAGGTCTGCTGCCCGGCCCCCACACAGCAGGATCCGGGGTTGGGGTCGGGGCTGCCACCCGGCCCCACTCAGCAAAGTCTGGGGTCGGGGATGCTGGCCTGCCCCGCATGACAGGGAGCACGGTTGGCAGCAGGGTAGGGACTGTCGCCCAGCCCCGCACAACAGAGGCCAGGGTCCCTGCTGCCCAGTCCTGCCACCGGGGCTCCGCTCCTGACCCCACTCTGTGGAGGGGTCTATGGGCGGGAGGCACTGGGCATAGTGGTGGGGGGGGAGGATTTGGGAGTGTGACAGCACCCTCCATAAGGCTTTATGGAAATATGCTTATGACATAATTGGAATATGTTCTGTGCTACATATGCCATGTAACATATCTATGTAAAGGTTATGATCTACTGAATCTATTAATCCTATTTGTATGCATGTATCATTTTTGTACTCAAAGTTATGAATACTGGCCGTGTACTGGCTTGATTTCTAAATAACCTTAGTAGAGCATTTGGTCAGTTCCTGGAGAAAGGAATTCACAAAGTTAAGTGCCCAATCAGGAAGCACTTAAGAAACAATGAGTCTTGGAATGCTCCAATCCACATAAGAAGTCTTCCTGGAGACATTCAAGATACCATGTGGGAAAGAGCTTCTGCCTGTAAACACTGAGAGTCATGCATGGACATGTGATTTGCCCAGGTGACTCCAGAACTCCATCTTGGAGCTGGACTTTGCATAGAAGAGAAGAGGGGGTCTCCACCCACAAGAGAAAGTCTATTTAAGCCTGTGGGAGACCCCTCCATTTTGTCTTCAGCTGGCTAAAGAGAGAGCCTCTCCAACCCCCAGGATACCTGAAAGAAACTGGAACAAAGAACAGTAAAGGGGGTGTGAGTGATTGCTGGACCCAGTCTTGCAAGAGACTAGTCTGTAAAAGGAAGCTTACTGGAACTGGTGAGATCTTATCTGTATTCCGTTTCTTACTGTTTTAGACATAGACTTGAGTGTTTTATTTTATTTTACTTGGTAATTCACTTTGTTCTGTCTGTTACTACTTGGAACCACTTAAATCCTACTTTCTGTATTTAATAAAATCACTTTTTACTTATTAATTAACCCAGAGTATGTATTAATACCTAAGGGGGGGCAAACAGCTGTGCATCTCTCTCTATCAGTGTTATAGAGGGCAAACAATTTATGAGTTTACCCTGTATAAGCTTTATACAGGGTAAAACGGATTTATTTGGGTTTAGACCCCACTGGGTGTTGGGCATCTGAGTGTTAAAGACAAGAATACTTCTGTTAGCTGCTTTCAGTTAAGTCTGCAGCTTTGGGGCAAGTAATTCAGACCCTGGGTCTGTGTTGGAACAGACGGGCATGTCTGGCTCAGCAAGACAGGGTGCTGGGGTCCCGAACTGGCAGGGAAAGCAGGGGCAGAAGTAGTCTTGGCACATCAGTTGGCAGTTCCCAAGGGATTTTCTGTGATCCAAACCATCACAGGGAGGTTTTGTGGTTCTCAACCTGCAGCCCAGGTAACTCATTGCGGCCCACAATGATTAATAGGTTGAGAATCACTATTCTAGGTTCTTATTGACATCTGCAGCTGGGTGCCAAGATCCTTGTTTCTTCAGCTAGAGAAAAGTGTTGTTGAGTCACTCCCCATTTTACAACCTCTCTTCCTTCTATTTCAGTTTGGAGAGAATGTAGCAGCATTAGCTGCTGTGCTTATACACTGTGAATCATCCAACACAAGGACCAGCTAAAGTGCTTTGATGAAAGCTGAAGCTAATGACAGATACTTACAACCTACTTCAGCCCAGCAGATAAAAATCAAAAGCTAGTAGCCAGATTCTGATATTGCTTACACCAGCATAAATCCAGAGTAACTTGACTTTACTGGAGTTAATGTGGATTTACAAGTGTCACTGAGATCAGAATTTGGCTCCATGTCTCACTTCCCAGGCGTATGAACATAAAGCACTCTATACTAACTCTAACGCATGGCTAAAAGAAAACTTGTTATAATGGAACAGAGAAGGAAAATATTTTAGGACAATGTGTGTTTTAAAGCCATGTAAAATTGAAATTCCCATTACAAGAAAGGGCATATGCTAACAATATTGCTAATTTACCATCCATGGCATATTGGCATAAAAATTAAGAATATAAATTTGTATGAGATGTATAATTTAATGTCCCTGACAGAATACTATTTTTGACAGCCTGAAATCATCCCTAAGATTTTGACATCCAAATTTAGGAGTCTACAGTGACTAACATTTATTATCAGAGGGGTAGCCGTGTTAGTCTGGATCTGTAAAAAGCAACAGAGTCCTGTGGCACCTTTAAGACTAACAGATGTATTGGAGCATAAGCTTTCGTGGGTGAATGCCCACTTCATCGGATGCATGTAATGGAAATTTCCAGGGGCAGGTATAAATATGCTGGCAAGAATCAGTCTGGAGATAACGAGGTTAGTTCAATCAGGGAGGGGGAGGTCCTCTGCTAGCAGTTGAAGTGTGAACACCAAGGGAGGAGAAACTGTTTCTGTAGTCTTTGTTTAATCCTGATCTGGTGACACCATTTATATTTATACCTGCCCTGGAAATTTCCATTACATGCATCCGACGAAGTGGGCATTCACCCACGAAAGCTTATGCTCCAATACATCTGTTAGTCTTAAAGGTGCCACAGGACTCTCTGTAACATTTATGATGATGATGATTTTTTTTTTATAGTCCCAGCCAAAAGATATTTCCCACCCATGCACAACTTGTGACTGAATGTTGCTTTAGCCTCAATACTTCACCTTAAAAGGTCATTTGGAGTAACTAAATAGGAGAAGCCCAATATGGAAAGACTGAATAAGCATATTGTTCAGATAGGGCTATCAGCAAATTTCAACTCTTTATATATTTATACAGACTTACTAAATTCTTCTAGCAAGCACATTATACAGGGCAACAAAAAAATCTTAATTAAAAGATGTAATTGTTTACCATAATAATATGTTTAGTGCTGCGCTGAGGCAGTAAATCTGATTTACAAGCTACCAAAGATGCTTCTACAAACATGCTTTTTCTGAACACTCATTAAGTTATGCTTTCCTCTAGGATAAACAGACTTAAATGTAACTGCATTAATTCATTAGCATTTTTCATATTTTGCTCTGTTAATATTCCTGTGCCTTACTTTATTTCTACTGCTCACTGATTATCTTAAAGCTCTTCACATCCATCCCTCCTTATCTCACTTACCAAATTGTAAATCCCAAGAAGCAGTGCTTCAATGCAACCATTACTCTGTCTGTCCCTGCTGGCAGTAAGACGCAGATAAACCCAGATCAATTCTGGCAGGAACTGCAGCGTGAACCTCTTGAGTCGAACTTCAGAACTACGGTAGAGTTCAAAGAGCTGGTGGCAGACAGGTTCCAGGAGCTATAGAAAGAGAAAAAACAGCTCAAATGCCACTAATCTTGTGTATTAAAAAAATGCACAAATAAAACCACCACAACTGGCAAAACTGGCATCGTTGTTGGCAACCTTAGAGATGCCACAGATTGAATGGGCATGGAGACTAAGTTACCCACTCCCTGCTAAACATGGTCTTCAAGAATGGGGCTGAGGTAGTACATTGATGAGGATTGTGGTGAAGTTTGCACTACCTCAGCCCTTAATGTACCTGATCTGTGGCAGTTTCATCTTCCAACTCTGTCAATATGACACCTTTCTATAAGCACCAAATTCTTTTACCAGTGAGATGATTTGAGCTGTGCAGACCATACAGCATGTTCATTTTGCAACCCCAATGCTGTAGAAAAATCTCAGGTGTGGAAAAAGAAATACTTATTAGTGAAATAAGTCTATACCCAGTGTAAGGGTAGAGAGTGAATTAACCCTTTACCTAAGGTTTTTTTTTTTTAAAAAAAAACACACACACAAACAAGAAGGGGTGGGGGGGCATTTTTGTCAATGGTGGGCAAACTAATTTTTTAACAGATAGTCTTGATTTAATTTGGTTCCCTTCAAACTGAAAGGCTTTCTAGCACTAACTAGAGCTAGATTCAATACAAGTAGCCAAGATTCCCCAAGACCCTTATCAATTCAACTCGATATGGACCCACAAAAAACATGCATTCCAATAGCCAATTGTGCCTAATTGGCAGTTTTGTGATGTGCACAAAATGGTGAATAATTCCTTTTCATTTGTAACCTAAATTAAGATTTGAACCCAGGTCTCCACCTTGCAGAGACCCATGGAAAGCACATACATCTTAACTTTCTTTCCTGGCGAACAGACATATCAGATGCGTCTGAGAAACGTGCTCAGCTCACAGAGCAGAAAATAACAAAAACCTACAGGCTTCATTTAAACCCCAACTAAAGTCAATGGCCAGATTCCCAATAGGATTTGGTTCAGGTCTTAGGTCAGTATCTACAAGCCACTCAAAAGTTTTGAAAGTGACAGAAGCTTTCTATCCAGTGACTATCACTGTGTGCCTCAGTTTTCTAACAGATGAAGGCAACTGAGGCACAACTGATTTAATTTATTTTTTTAATATGGAGATATACCTATCTAATAGAACTGGAAGGGACCTTGAAAGGTCATTGAGTCCAATCCCCTGCCTTCACAGCAGGACCAAGGATTGTCCTGGCAGATTTTTGCCCCCGATCCCTAAATGGCCCCCTCAAGGATTGAACTCACAACGCAGGGTTCAGCAGGCCAATGCTCAAACCACTGAGCTATCCCTCCCCCCGGACATGTTACTTGACCAGTCCAAAGTCACACAGCAAGTTATTGGAAGAATCTCAGCACAGAGCCCAGATTCTCCTAACTAAAAGTCCCCTTTTCTAATCAGAAAAAACACTCTCTCTCTCTCTCATTATCACTTACTTGTATTTCTTCAGGACAGGGAGATACACAAGAGTCTTTACATCAAATCATATTATCACTTTTTGCAGGACATGAAAAACCCATGTCTTACCACCTTCAGAAACCTTATTTTATTTCTCTCTCATTGTAAGTGCTTAGTTTGAACATACAACAAATTTGCATGGAAGTAAACATCTGTACTGCTATGTAAATATATATTCATATACACATGCACAGATTTAAAGGCCTTTACTCAACTAAAAATCTCAGTGAGACACTAAAAATTAATTCATTACAACCTATGCCATTATTGTCTGAAGAGTAACTGCTACATTTTTTCAACAAAAAGGTGAGGTTAAACATTAGTTTCATTTTTAGCATACAGTATAGTATGGATGGTAAACGTACCATTTCTTAAACCATTAGTTGATTACATAAACTGTGACATCACATCCATGTAGAAAATCAGTCAAAACTCTTATACAACGATCTGATACAAGCACCTTGTGTAACAAGGTTTCTGGCTGACCTCTTCCTCACACTGAATGAAAAGACTTTTTATAACTAAAGCAAGAGACTAAACAAAGGGTGGTGAAGACTGTGCAGCAAGAAAAGGTTAGTAGAAAAAAATCTTGTACTTTGAAATAAAATATAGGGATATAACAATAAATGTAAGAAATATAAGCAAGAAAGCGGAGCACCTCAAGACTCTCTTATTTAACTTGGGGTTTTCCTGGCATCACAAGCCAGTCAAGCCATCATCAGATGCCCTTGATGGAAAAACAGCCTTGTTCTACATGGTTGAATATCTGGTTATTGTATTTAGCATATTTACTATAATACTTAGCACATATAGCACATTACATGTTCAAAGTGCTGCACTGCCACCCAAATTAAAAAAAAGGTTGCGAAATCAAGCACTCAGTCAAGAAATGCACAGTTAAGGCTATACCAAACCAATAACCATCCTCTTTTCCTCATGATTTAACAAAAGTCCTTTTATACCTATATGTCAGCTAACACAATAAAAAATGGAATTTCCGTATAGAGACTTAACTACAGTAAGTTACATCTCAGCAAGGTGTACAACGCAAACCAAGTTTTAAGAAAGTTTGTTCATTTTGTAGATTTCACTGAATCTTAACAGTAAGGCCAGGTCTTAAAGCTGCATATGCATGACTGCATATACTATACAAGATAAGATTACATAAGAAATTCCAGTATTTTATCATGATAGAATGAATGACCTTATTTTAAGGCATAAGCATAAAGGGGGAAAGTTAAGAGAAATCAGTTAATGTCTGTAAAGCACTTTGAACACGGGAAAGCACTGAATACATGGTTTTTTTTAATTAAAGATTGAGCTTTCAACGTTAACTCTGGATGTCCTGATTTGAGTACATGATTTTTCAACTTCAACACTGCATTAATGTTACTTTTTGCATGGAGTAGATATAGATTTCAGTTAATTTACTTGCCCTTGCCTTTGCCGCATACCAATGAACCAAACAAAACAAATTGTGAACTGTCAATGAACAAATTGTACTTTAAAAAGTAAGGAAAATATCAAGTGCCCCACTTACACATTATTCAATTAAATTAACCACTTATGAGCACTCTTTGCTCACTTTATTTAAATACTTTATTTAAAACTGCCCTTCTCAATCTTTTCACTATATTAAGACTCATAAGGGAATGTAATACTTTTGCAAAATTAAACTAACTTTTCTTGACATTAATTTCTCAGTATAACTGTTGTCCCTGGAGAGCAAGCATTTTCAGCATGATGAACTGCTGCTAATAAAACACACACCTCTGAAGGATATTATTGTAATGTATCTGTTAACCTACTATGGAGCCAGCAGTCTTCGAGAGATTTGTTTTTAAGGCAAATTATGATGAGAGCGTATCTGAATGCTGCAAATCTACTTTATTCTCTAATAATACTGTAGATTTTAAAACAATGGTGCAGCCATGATGAGGCTCAAGTTACGTTAAAAATTCATATACTCCTCTTCATTAGGAAATACATTCCCTAATTCCTTGTACCCAGATTTTTACTACTCCTGTGGTAGAACAGAAGTCTACAAGCAAAAAAAATTATCCTCTTGCCAACATAGAATCCTATAGTCCTATGAAGATCCCACCTCCTAGAACTAGGTATTAGTGCAGCACTGAACATTGTAAAAAAGCCTATTATGTTGTTATATTTCCCTTATGTAGAATAAGTTTGGAAGAAATATGCTAAGGAAAGTCTTGCTGCCTTGAAAGTCAAGATTTTAGCTGATATTTTTGGAGCAGATTCTGATCTCAGATGCATGCTATATGCACTAGCATGAATTACTAAATACCCGGGCAGAAACCAAAGCGGTGGATTTAGGGATTTTTTTTTAATTATTTTAGGGCTGTCGATTAATCGCCGGTAACTCATGCGATTAACTAAAAAAAAAATTAATTGCAATTAAAAAAATTAATCACGATTAATCAGTTTTAATCACACTGTTAAACAGCAGAATACCAATTGAAATTAAATAATATTTTTTTATCTTTTTCTACATTTTCAAATATATTGATTTCAATTACAACACAGAATACAAAGTGTACAGTATCAGAGGGTAGCCGTGTTAGTCTGGATCTGTAAAAAGCAACAGAGGGTCCTGTGGCACATTATAGACTAACAGACGTACTACAGCATAAGGTTTCGTGAGTGAATACCCACTTCGTCGGACACATGTCAGTGTACAGTGCTCACTTTATATTACTTTCGATTACAAATATTTGCACTGTAAAAATGACAAACAAAAGAAATAATATTTTTCAATTCACCTCATACAAGTACTGTAGTGCAATCTCTTTATCATGAAAGGGCAACTTACAAATGTAGATTTTTTTTTTAAATGTAACTTCACTCCATAACAAAACAATGTCAAACTTTAGAGCCTGCAAGTCCACTCAGTCCTACTTCTTGTTCAGCCAATCGCTAAGAGAAACAAGTTTGTTTACATTTACGGGAGATACTGCTGTCTGCTTCTCATTTACAAGGTCACCTGAAAGTGAGAACAGGCGTTTGCATGGCACTTTTGTAGCCAGCATTGCAAGGTATTTACGTGCCAGATATGCTAAACATTCATATGCCTCTTCCTGCTCCAACCACCATTCCAGAGGACATGCTTCCATGCTGATGATGCTCATTTAAAAAAAAAAAAGTGTCAATTAAATTTGTTTCTGAACTCCTTGGAGGAGAATTGTATGTCTCCTGCTCCATGGCTTTACCCACATTCTGCCATATATTTTGTGTTACGGTAGTCTCAGATGATGACCCAGCATTTGTTGTTTGATTTAAGAACACTTTCACTGCAGATTTGACAAAAACAAAGAAGGTTCCAATATCAGATTTCTAAAGATAGCTACAGCACTCAACCCAAGGTTTAAGAATCTGGAGTGCCTACCAAAATCTGAGAGGTACGAGGTGTGGAGCATACTTTCAGAAGTCTTAAAAGAGCAACACTCTGATGCAGAAACTACAGAACCTGAACCACCAAACAAGAAAAATCAACCTTCTGCAGGTGGCATCTGACTCAGATGATGAAAATGAACATGTGTAGGTCCACGCTGCTTTGGATCGTTATTGAGCAGAACCTGTCATCAGCATGGACGCATGTCCTCTGGAATGGTGGTTGAAGCATGAAGGAACGTATGAATCTTTAGAGCATCTGGCACGTAAATATCTTGCGATGCTGGCAACAACAGTGCCATGCGAATGCCTGTTCTCACTTTCAGGTGACCCTGTAAACAAGAAGCGGGCAGCATTCTCTCCTGCAAATGTAAAAAAAACGTGTTTGTCTTAGCAATTGGCTGAACAAGAAGTAGAACTGAGTGGACTTGAAGGCTCCAAAGTTTTACATTGTTTTATTTTTGAATGCAGGATTGTTGGGGTTTTTTTGTACTTTCATGATAAAGAGACTGCACTACAGTATTTGTATTAGGTGAATTGAAAAATAGTATTTCTTTAATTTTTTTTTTTTACAGTGCAAATATTTGTGATCAAAATAAATATAAAGTGAGCACTGTACACTTTGTATTCTGTGTTGTAACTGAGATTAATATATTTGAAAATGTAGAAAACATCCAAAAATATTTAAATAAATGGTATTCTATTATTGTTTAATTGCGATAAATATTTTTAATCGCTTGACAGCCCTAATTTACTTAGATATGAGTCAATTTTCAATAATACAACAATAGAGTCAGACCCTTAAAATGGATTCTCCTTTTGAAGTTTTGGTTCTTTGTAACTTTGTAACCTATGGAGGTGCAATCAGATGCTTTTTTTCTGTGTAAGGGAAAACCTTTGAAACATTCAGAGATACAGATGGCAAGACAGAGAGGGACAGCAGAGGCAATAATACTGTTACAATTTACAACAGTTTCAAGATGAATTCCAAGCCTCCCAGTCTGAGAGGAAAAAAAGAGAGGTTAGTATACAAGCTTTTAGTCCTACCAGAAAAGCAAAGCAGCATTTTAAAATCAAGCTGCTTGTTAGGAAAGGATTACCTGAACTTCTTCAAATTCAATCCAGTAAACAGCACAGGCACTCTTGGAGACTGTATCTGAGAAGATAAGAAGCTACTTTCCTGTGTATTCCTCACATTTTCATTTAAAAGCACACAAGAGACTAAAGATGATAAAGCTTCCCTGACTCTTTGATGATTACTATATAGAAGTGTCAACATAAAGTGGCAAGTTTGTGTAATTTGTTCAGAGTTTAGATTCATCCATAAGACTTTCCAGTAGTTCTTTCTCATCCTCTCCCCAGTATTCTATGGAATGGAATTAATTCTATGTTAATTGTCCAAGTCATGAGCCACATTCATAGCTATGTTTTCACTGTACATATTTAAATTTGATTCTGCTCTCAGTTACACCCACATAAATCAAGAGTAATTCCATGGAAAGCAATGGAATCACACAAATATAACAGTAGTGTAAATGAAAGAAAAATCAGGCCTAGTCATAATTTCATACTGGAGTAGGACATTTATTCCATTCTCCACCGAATTAATAAATCATCAGTGAATAAAATAAAATTCTTCAAACCAAATTAGTCTAAAGAATACTTTGTCTCAGCTATGCCTAACTGGCTTCCAAAAAGCAACTCAGACTGAGTTACAACCTAAAACTTGTTATGTCACAATGACCAGCCAAACCCAGCAGCAGTGTTCAATATTCTTTTGAGAGCAACTGGCTTGCCTTCTAACAGAGAGAGAGATTCAGCAACAGTCAAAAATGAGGGAGAGAAAAAGGGGTAAAACAGAGAAAGAATATTTTCCCTGCATCAATCCCAGGTTAGAACAGCAACAGACAGTTCTTAATTACTATGATTTATTTAGAAAAAGAAAAAGGAAATGCCTTCTCTGGGAGTCTCCTACCTCATTATTTGGGTCCTGAATAACCTTATAAAGAGCTGGCACCAGTGATTTTTTCCGGTGCAACGTTGATGCATAACCGGAGATTTGATTTTCAGGTAATGCCTAAAGTAAGAGATATAGACAGCAGTTACTATAATGAGTAGTTCATGTGTACGCTTTCATGTATTGATAGATATCTATGAACATGATAAATCCAGTTTTGATAACATTAAACACAACAACAACAATCCCTGAGCTTCAGTCAAGACAAATTCACAACTTACTACACTAGTAAAGGTGGAATTCTGTCCTTTCAGTACTGATTCAAGCAAGCAAGCTATCCATAAACCTTACAGTGCTGGGACCCAATCCTGCCTGGTGCTGAATGCTATGAATATTCATCAACTTGTGTGGTAGTTGAGGACATTCAGCAACTTCCAGGACTAGGTCACTATACAGCTCTTGGCCGCTCCATATTAAAATTATCTGCCACAAACCCAGTCTAGTCTCTAGATCCTCTCCTCTTCTCTTTTTCCCTGTTCAACCAGGAACTTTTCGAAACCCTATATAAATTTAAACTTTTTTTTAAACCTATGATAAAGCCTCAGATGATTAAAAGTGAAAGTTTTTTTAAAATCCAATTTACTTGTTTCTATGTGCTGTTTAATTTTATATTTCTCTCAGCTCAATAAAGGAAGTTTAGATTTGGTTTACAGTCAAGACACTTTCACGTCCTTAGTCATCTGAAGCATGGAATTCATCCATTCTACAAAGGAGGGTATATTTTTTTAAAAACTATTTTCACTGGAGTTTTTTAAATTGTGGAAACACTTCTGTTAATCTTAAATTTAATAAAAAGTTGGTTACATTTTTAAATTTTGTGAACAAGTTGACAGTTTCCCTTTAAATTCTATCAGTTTGATTTACAGAGTGTTATGTGCTTTGAAGTGAGATCTGCATAGTATGCGATACGCTCTGTACTATTATAATACATATTTGTATTCCAAATTGTGCTTTTTATATTAATACCTTTCTACAGACATCTACATGTTGTGCAGTAGAACAGATACAAAAGATTAAAAATCAAAAGAAGCTTTTACACTTTAAATGTTTAATCATTAGCATTCTTAACATTATATGCCATTAAACAACATTATAATTGTCATACACCTACTCAGCTGACCTTGAATTCTGATAGCCATTCTTCCACCACACCACGTTCGGATCCCAGCATTTTCTTACAGCTTATTCTCCTTTCTTACCTTTAGGAACAAGAAAGAGAAACTCAAAAGGTAGAATTCACTTCTGGCAACAAAGCATAGTTCTGTATAACCCTGTTCTAAAGGGGAAGATAGTTCCAAATCTGATGGTTTTATTTTACATCAAACATTACCAGATGTTGTAGTTCTGAAAATTAGTCCCGTTTTCTAATGATTTTTTTAAACTGTTCTCTTGATCCTCCTAGACATAAAGCTATAGTACTTCAGTGGGTCAGAGAGGACTCAGGGCTCCAGGACAAATTGCACATTATCTAAGACAAACACACCATCCATCCCTGTGCTCTTACCAAATATAGTACAAAGAAAAGACAACTGGAGTACTGAAGAGCATCATGGAACAAAGCCATGTGACAGGTTGTAATGACAACTCTGGATATGGCACAAAGCACATACAATTTTATAAAAAATAATATCTTGGAAGTCATGGTGGCAGTATATTTTATTTCTTAAAGCTGTTCTGGAGGAATTTTGAAGTTTCTCTTTCAAGCTACAACACTATTTTAGCAGTAAGCTGTATTTTTCAGAAAGCTAAACATACAAAACACTATTAGTTTTTTTTTAAACCACACAATTACTATTATTACTTTCCTACCATATAGCAGTTTTATTCTAGAATCTTGAGCTCAGACAAAAACAGGTAGAAAGGGATCTAGGGGTTATAGTGGACCACAAGCTAAATATGAGTCAACAGTGTGATGCTGTTGCAAAAAAAGCAAACATGATTCTGGGATGCATTAACAGGTGTGTTGTGAGCAAGACACGAGAAGTCATTCTTCCGCTCTACTCTGCTCTGGTTAGGCCTCAGCTGGAGTATTGTGTCCAGTTCTGGGCGCCGCATTTTAAAAAAGATGTGGAGAAACTGGAAAGGGTCCAAAGAAGAGCAACAAGAATGATTAAAGGTCTTGAGAACATGACCTATGAAGGAAGGCTGAAAGAATTGGGTTTGTTTAGTTTGGAAAAGAGAAGACTGAGAGGGGACATGATAGCAGTTTTCAGGTATATAAAAGGGTGTCATAAGGAGGAGGGAGAGAACTTGTTCACCTTAGCCTCTAAGGATAGAACCAGAAACAATGGGTTTAAACTGCAGCAAGGGAGGTCTAGATTGGACATTAGGAAAAAGTTCCTAACTGTCAGGGTGGTTAAACACTGGAACAAATTGCCTAGGGAGGTTGTGGAATCTCCGTCTCTGGAGATATTTAAGAGTAGGTTAGATAAATGTCTATTAGGGATGGTCTAGGCAGTATTTGGTCCTGCCATGCGGGCAGGGGACTGGACTCGATGACCTCTCGAGGTCCCTTCCAGTCCTAGAATCTATGAATCTATGAATCTAGGTCTCAGGCCAAAACCACGGAGTTTTATGGTGTCCGCTACTTGCATACTATTTTGAAATAAATACCCTAATCTTATTAGCTATCTCTATTTAAGTACAATATTTAAGTTGCAGCTGTTTTCTTAAATTAATGTAGGGTTTTGTTATGTAATGTGGATTTCTGAGGTATTTAAGCATCTAAATATTCACATTAAATGGATTCCTTTTTTCTTTTTTTAAAAGGCCCAGAACTGAGTCGGTACATTACATGAACTTTAAACTACCCGAATACAATGTTTAACACAAGAGAGGGTGCATTAAATAAAGACATCATTTCATAAGCACCAAGATCAATCCTTCACTGGCAGAGGGCTGGACACGATGACCTAGTACATTCTTTCCCTCTCCAATTTCTATCATTACTTTCTTTTTATTATAGTCTCAGCACACAGACATTTAATCAGAGCTATGCTAAGCATATTCACTAAGCTACTGTTACATTTAGAAATTATTGTGATGTGTCAGCTGCAATACTCTGACCCACAGTCTTGCATTCGGGTCCAAAACCACCATTACTAATTTGCCTTTTCACAGGAAGACAAGTGTTGTTGCTAAACAGAAATAAAACAGACAATAGGAAAATGTATATATAGTAAATACTAATAGATATGAAAATAGAAAGTCACAGAACAAAATATTGTGAAACTATCCATTACTTTAGATCACAGAAACCCCCTTGGGAGCTGCCACCCAATGTGCAAAGACTACCCCTGCTTCTGTTTTCCCTGCCAGCTCAGGACTCCAGCTCCCTGTCTTGCTGAGCCAGACACTCCCGTCTGACTCCAGACACAGACCCAGGGTCTGAATCACTTGTCCCAAAGCTGCAAGTTTACCTGAAAACAGCTCGCAGTAGCGTGCTTGTCTTTAGCACTCAGATGCCCAACTCCCAATGGGGTCTAAACCCAGATAAATCCGTTTTACCCTGTATAAAGCTTATGCAGGGCAAACTCATAAATTGTTCGCCCTCTATAACACTGATAGAGAGATATGCACAGTTGTTTGCTCCCCCAGGTATTAATACATACTCTGAGTGAATTACTAAATAGAAAGTGATTTTATTAAATACAGACAGTAGGATTTAAGTGGTTCAAAGTAGTAACAGACAGAACAAAGTAAGTCACAAGCAAAATAAAATAAAATGCGCAAATCTATGCCTAATCAAACTGAATACAGATAATCTCACCCTCAGAGATGCTTCAGTAAGTTTTTCTCAGACTGGACACCTTCCAGGCCTGGGCACAATTCTTTCCCCTGGTGCAGCTCTTGTTGCAGCTCAGGTGATAGCTAGGGGATTCTTCATGATGGCTCCTCTCCCTCTCTGTTCTCTTCCCCCCTTTATATATCTTTTGCATAAGGCGGGAACTCTTTGTCTCTCTGGGTTTCCACCCCCCCTCACTGGAAAAGCACCAGGTTAAAGATGGATTCCAGTTCAGGTGACATGATCACATGTCACTGCAAGACTTCATTACTCACTTGCCAGCACACACATATACAGGAAGACTCACAGGTAAATACAGCCATCTGCAGACAATGGAAGTCATCAAGATTCCAAACCATCATTAATGGCCCACACTTTACACAATTACAATAGGCCCTCAGAGTTACATTTTATATTTCTAGTTTTAGATACAAGAGTGGTACATTTATACAAATCAGATGATCATACTCAGTAGATTATAAGCTTTGTAATGATACCTTACAAGAGACCTTTTGCATGAGGCATATCCCAGTTACTTACATTCACTTATTACCGTATTTTCTCTAAAACTATCTCAGTTACATTATATTGACTTATTATCAAGTTTTTATAAAACCATATAGACTGCACAACGTCACACCCTCCTCCTGAACTTACTGCCAGAGACTTGGACACTGACCATGGCGGAGGCAGTATACCTAAAATTTGTTTTTGGGCTCCCCTATGGGGCAGACACTCCTGTGTCCCCCAAAAGGGAAAGAGACCCTGACCCAGCTGTAGGCTCACAGCTTCCAGCTATGAGGGACCTTTCGCTGGCCAGCAAAATCCCCCCCCTTTCACTCAGGTTGGGTTTGCTTCCAGCTAGAGTCCTTGGGGTTTGTTCCCACCGCAGCAGTCACCAGGACCCCAACTTCCAGCTCCAGGATACATGTCTCTGTGCACCTCTTCCACTCCATTACAGCCAGGTCATGCTTCTGGGTCTTAATTGCTTGGTCTCTTAAGTCCAGGCTGGTGGGCAGCCTTTTCTTTTTCCAGGTCAGGCTTTCCCCAGGCAATTTGTACATCAATTTCCATTTATCTTCCCTTGAGACCATCACTTGATGAGCTGGGATACCACAGAGAACACCCTCCTGCCAGAACAGGCACCCCTCCACTCCTGTCTTGCTAAATTAGACACACCAGTCAGCTTCAGCACAGACAGAGGTTGGGCCACACCCATCTGCAGTTCACTGAAACTGAGATGCATTCAGCTCAGGGGCTTCTTAGTTAACAGAGACATTCCCAGCGCCCATTGTTCAGTCTTTCTGGGCAATTTGCAACTTGTGTAGTTTTAACTTCTTTTGATCTTCATTCTTACTTATTTTGCTTCCTTTTCTGTCCCTACTTCCCTTTCCCGAAATAAGCAAACAGAAAATAACAAACCAGTAACCACTTTGTCTGTTTTCCAGCCACCACACTTAAAACTCACTTAAAATCACTACCAGTATCTCAAAGCAATCAGCTGTGCACAGATCCTGCCGACTACGCCACTGTGACGGGTTAGATCACAGAAACCCCCTTGGGAGCTGCCACCCAATGTGCAAAGACTACCCCTGCTTCTGTTTTCCCTGCCAGCTCAGGACTCCAGCTCCCTGTCTTGCTGAGCCAGACACTCCCGTCTGACTCCAGACACAGACCCAGGGTCTGAATCACTTGTCCCAAAGCTGCAAGTTTACCTGAAAACAGCTCGCAGTAGCGTGCTTGTCTTTAGCACTCAGATGCCCAACTCCCAATGGGGTCTAAACCCAGATAAATCCGTTTTACCCTGTATAAAGCTTATGCAGGGCAAACTCATAAATTGTTCGCCCTCTATAACACTGATAGAGAGATATGCACAGTTGTTTGCTCCCCCAGGTATTAATACATACTCTGAGTGAATTACTAAATAGAAAGTGATTTTATTAAATACAGACAGTAGGATTTAAGTGGTTCAAAGTAGTAACAGACAGAACAAAGTAAGTCACAAGCAAAATAAAATAAAATGCGCAAATCTATGCCTAATCAAACTGAATACAGATAATCTCACCCTCAGAGATGCTTCAGTAAGTTTTTCTCAGACTGGACACCTTCCAGGCCTGGGCACAATTCTTTCCCCTGGTGCAGCTCTTGTTGCAGCTCAGGTGATAGCTAGGGGATTCTTCATGATGGCTCCTCTCCCTCTCTGTTCTCTTCCCCCCTTTATATATCTTTTGCATAAGGCGGGAACTCTTTGTCTCTCTGGGTTTCCACCCCCCCTCACTGGAAAAGCACCAGGTTAAAGATGGATTCCAGTTCAGGTGACATGATCACATGTCACTGCAAGACTTCATTACTCACTTGCCAGCACACACATATACAGGAAGACTCACAGGTAAATACAGCCATCTGCAGACAATGGAAGTCATCAAGATTCCAAACCATCATTAATGGCCCACACTTTACACAATTACAATAGGCCCTCAGAGTTACATTTTATATTTCTAGTTTTAGATACAAGAGTGGTACATTTATACAAATCAGATGATCATACTCAGTAGATTATAAGCTTTGTAATGATACCTTACAAGAGACCTTTTGCATGAGGCATATCCCAGTTACTTACATTCACTTATTACCGTATTTTCTCTAAAACTATCTCAGTTACATTATATTGACTTATTATCAAGTTTTTATAAAACCATATAGACTGCACAACGTCACAACCTTCACCACAAGAAGAGATGTCTTGCACAAGAAGAAATACAGGAAAATATGCATATGCAAATCTGGCCAGCATAAAGCCCAGTGCACACCTATATTTCTGTAAGGCTATATAGCAATAGCTTGCAGTCTTCGTAAGAGAATCTGTATAGTAAAAATATACATCGTTTAGGAGTGCTTTTTTAATGTATTATGGAAGTTCTTGCTGGAAAAATCCCAAAGATCTCTGATGAACAGATTTCTGAATAAATCATAATCTATCGGAAACATATTGCTCATGATATCATAGCTTCAAAGAGAAATCATCATTAAAGCAAGGACGAACAACAAAAATTCATGGCTAACAAAACTTTTACAAATCTCACTCGCTAACTTTTTTTTTTTTTCACTTGCAAAGGTATAAAGGCACAGTTAGATACAGGAAGTCAAACAAAAGGTAGAGATAGTCATAACATTTTCCAAAATAGCTAGTACGTATAAACACCTGAGAGTTCTTCGTAGTCCAGTTTAGATTTGCACAGAACAGGAGGTTAAAGGAAAAATGTTTGACTTGAGGATATTAATAAATGGGAGTAAACAACAAAAATTAATCTTAATTAAATTAGATTTAAAATATACTTCGCCATGTCATTTGGAAAAGGCCCTAATAAACAATAAACTATTCTTCCAAATATTAGTGTTGAGACTTGATCTTTTTTTCCCTTCCCTTTTTATTTAAATTTTAAATACCCTATTTACATATTTATTTACAGGTATTTCAAAATATGTTTTCACCAGGGATATCTGGCACAGGCTCAGACAATTAATGTTTCTATTATTACTTAAAAAATTTAAATCAACACCAGTACAATTATGTAATCCAACCTCTCTTCCCCTATTCCACTGTTTTGCCCTTCTCCATTTAGTAAGTTGACGTTTCTATTTCTTACAAAATACAAGTCAAAATGGCTATGCCATTAGCAACAAATATCACGGGTAACATATTCACACCATTCCGAGAGTAGGATCTGCTAGCTGATTTGAATTCCCTCTGCCGCTTGGCTACCTTTAAAGAACCAAAATACTACATGACTCTCCAATATTTAACAACAGTTAACATTGTTTTTAAATTTGTAAGTGAAGGAGTCGAGGATTTAATATTAACCCTTTTCTTCCTTCCTCCTCTTTCCCCACAAGCCCCAACCACCAAATGAGTTTGCCTCAAAACATATCATGGGATTTAACAATACAATAATACATTTGGGGTTCTGTTTATTTGCCTTCTGATTTTTCAGCATTTAGAATTCAGGTCTTCAAGCTTTGCTCTGCAACCATAAGATTGCAAACTGAGATTCTCCTGTAATGAAATGACTCCAGGAACTGGACTTTTAGGAAAAACACCAAATATTGATAGAAATTGGCCCTTTAAGGAATAATTCATTAAATCTAGTGAATATGGAAAATTTAAGTATAGGATTTGGGTGTTTATTTTACTTTTAGAAAGAACCAATTACAGTACATTGTGTCAGGATTAGGGTTACCATTCGTCCGGATTTACCCGGACATGTCCTCCTTTTGTGTGCTAAAAATAGCGTCTGGGGGGAATTTGTAAAGCACTCACAATGTCCGGGATTAGCAGAGCGAGCGGCTGGGAGGGCTGCAGGGAAGTCCCGGGCTGGACTCAGGAGCAGCTGTAGAGGAGCCGGATCCGCCCTGCATTCTGAGCCGGCAGCTCCCTTGCAGCCCAGTCCAGCAGCACTGTGCAGGGCCAGGGACCGGGTTTTGTTGTGCAGGGCCAGACCGGGTTTTGTTGTGCTGGGGAGCTCAGCCACGTGTCCAGCTCGGCTGCACAGAGCCCAACACTCTGTTCTGAGCAGCAGGGTAAGGGGGACCGGGGGCAGGAAGGTTCTGGAGGGGGCAGTCAAGAAACGGGGGGGGCTTTTTGGGGGGAGTGGAGAAAGTTTTGGGCAGTCAGGGTACAGGTAGGGGGTAGGGTCCTGGGGGGCAGTTGGGGGGGGGTCTTAGGAGGGGGCAGTTAGGGGACAAGGAACAGGGAGTCTTAGGTAGGGGGTGGGGTTCTGGAGGGCAGTTAGGAGCAGGGGTCCCAGGAGGGGGCAGTCAGGAGACAAGGAGCAGGGGGGGGTGTTTGGGAGTTCTGGGGGGGGGCTGTCAGGTGGCAGGGGTGGGGAGATGGATCGGAGCAGTCAGGGGACAGGGAGCAGAGGGGTTTAGATGGGTTGGGAGTTCTGGGGAGGGGGTGGGGAGTGGTTGGATGGGGCGTGGGAGTCCCAGGGGTCTGTCTGGGGGTGGGGGTGTGGATAAGGGTTGGGGCAGTCAGGGGACAAGAGGCAGGGAGGCTTAGATAGGGAGTGGAGTCCTGGGGGGCAGTTAGGAGCAGGGGTCCCAGGAGGGGGCAGTCAGGGGACAAGGAGCAGGGGGGGAGTGTTTGGGAGTTCTGGGGGGGGCTGTCAGGTGGCAGGGGTGGGGAGATGGATCGGAGCAGTCAGGGGACAGGGAGCAGAGGGGTTTAGATGGGTTGGGAGTTCGGGGGGGGGCTGTCAGGGGGTGGGGAGTGGTTGGATGGGGCGTGGGAGTCCCAGGGGTCTGTCTGGGGGTGGGGGTGTGGATAAGGGTTGGGGCAGTCAGGGGACAAGAGGCAGGGAGGCTTAGATAGGGAGTGGAGTCCTGGGGGGCAGTTAGGGGCAGGGGTCCCAGGAGGGGGCAGTCAGGGGACAAGGAACGGGGGGAGGGTTGGGGGTTCTGGGGGGGCGGGAAGTGGGAGGGGCGGGAAGTGGGAGGGGCAGGGGCGGGGCTAGGGCGGGGCTCCTCCCGTCCTCTTTTTTTCTTGCTGAAATATGGTAACCCTAGTCAGGATCAGGACAGCAGGAATCTCAAAATCTCCAGTTTGAATTCAATATAGGTTGGTAGCGATCCAAAGTAATTACTGTCTCAAAATAGTTTAGTAGTATAAGTGAAATGAATGGGTGTTTTGAAACCAGCCGCTAGGAAATGTCTATATCACAGAAACCACCACCATAAGTTGGACCCTTGTTGACAGTCTCAATAGATAGGTCAAGGATTGCATTGACATGGAGACCCAACTACCATTATGTTTAGAGCAGTCAATCCACACAAACGTTGAGTTACATTGACTGAAAGACTGAACTCACTCCTGGCTAAGCTGTACTAGATGTATGAAAATAAATAAATAAAACAAAACAAAATTCCATCCGTTTCCAGTGCTGTCAACAGACACTTTTTAGAAGCTTTTTTAAAAAATGATATTGATATTTTAATGGAGCACAATGGGATGATGTAGGGACTTTGATCAATTTTGTTAGTAAAATACTCACAAAACGTGCACAAGATGCTAGCAGGGATTTTTACAAATTGGAACCGTCCCTAAACAGAGCTTCCAACAGATGCATTAAACCAAATTAACATGCTACCATAGAAATTTCAATCTGAAAACCAACCTGATGAGCAATTCAATTATTTTTTATTATACAGCTCTCTGTTAAAAAATACTCTAAAGGCATCAGGGCTGTTCAATACAGCTACTACAAATATTATTATTGCTATTTAGCATGGCTACCGTGTCTTTTATCTGACAATCTCAGTGTATTTTACTATTAACTAATTCAGACTCAACATCCCTGCAAGGCAGCCAAGATTTATATAGAAAGGCAGGGAAATGCTCTGATAATCTGGGCAGATAAATTACTACACCTACACAGAAAACCAGCTACGTGGGAGATAAAAAGAGATTCATAGATTCATAGATTCTAGGACTGGAAGGGACCTCGAGAGGTCATCGAGTCCAGTCCCCTGCCCGCATGGCAGGACCAAATACTGCCTAGACCATCCCTAATAGACATTTATCTAACCTACTCTTAAATATCTCCAGAGACGGAGATTCCACAACCTCCCTAGGCAATTTGTTCCAGTGTTTAACCACCCTGACAGTTAGGAACTTTTTCCTAATGTCCAATCTAGACCTCCCTTGCTGCAGTTTAAACCCATTGTTTCTGGTTCTATCCTTAGAGGCTAAGGTGAACAAGTTCTCTCCCTCCTCCTTATGACACCCTTTTATATACCTGAAAACTGCTATCATGTCCCCTCTCAGTCTTCTCTTTTCCAAACTAAACAAACCCAATTCTTTCAGCCTTCCTTCATAGGTCATGTTCTCAAGACCTTTAATCATTCTTGTTGCTCTTCTTTGGACCCTTTCCAGTTTCTCCACATCTTTTTTAAAATGCGGCGCCCAGAACTGGACACAATACTCCAGCTGAGGCCTAACCAGAGCAGAGTAGAGCGGAAGAATGACTTCTCGTGTCTTGCTCACAACACACCTGTTAATGCATCCCAGAATCATGTTTGCTTTTTTTGCAACAGCATCACACTGTTGACTCATATTTAGCTTGTGGTCCACTATAACCCCTAGATCCCTTTCTGCCGTACTCCTTCCTAGACAGTCTTTTCCCATTCTGTATGTGTGAAATTGATTTTTCCTTCCTAAGTGGAGCACTTTGCATTTGTCTTTGTTAAACTTCATCCTGTTTAACTCAGACCATTTCTCCAATTTGTCCAGATCATTTTGAATTATGACCCTGTCCTCCAAAGTAGTTGCAATCCCTCCCAGTTTGGTATCATCCGCAAACTTAATAAGCGTACTTTCTATGCCAATATCTAAGTCGTTGATGAAGATATTGAACAGAGCCGGTCCCAAAACAGACCCCTGCGGTACCCCACTCGTTACGCCTTTCCAGCAGGATTGGGAACCATTAATAACAACTCTCTGAGTACGATTATCCAGCCAGTTATGCACCCACCTTATAGTAGCCCCATCTAATTTGTATTTGCCTAGTTTATCGATAAGAATATCATGCGAGACCGTATCAAATGCCTTACTAAAGTCTAGGTATACCACATCCACCGCTTCACCCTTATCCACAAGGCTCGTTATCCTATCAAAGAAAGCTATCAGATTGGTTTGACATGATTTGTTCTTCACAAATCCATGCTGGCTATTCCCTATCACCTTACCACCTTCCAAGTGTTGGCAGATGATTTCCTTAATTACTTGCTCCATTATCTTCCCTGGCACAGAAGTTAAACTAACTGGTCTGTAGTTACCTGGGTTGTTTTTATTTCCCTTTTTATAGATGGGCACTATATTTGCCCTTTTCCAGTCTTCTGGAATCTCTCCCGTCTCCCATGACTTTCCAAAGATAATAGCTAGAGGCTCAGATACCTCCTCTATTAGCTCCTTGAGTATTCTAGGATGCATTTCATCAGGCCCGGGTGACTTGCAGGCATCTAACTTTTCTAAGTGATGTTTAACTTGTTCTTTTTTTATTTTATCCGCTAAACCTACCCCCTTCCCATTAGCATTCACTATGTTAGGCATTCCTTCAGACTTCTCGGTGAAGACCGAAACAAAGAAGTCATTAAGCATCTCTGCCATTTCCAAGTTTCCTGTTACTGTTTCTCCCTCTTCACTAAGCAGTGGGCCTACCCTGTCTTTGGTCTTCCTCTTGCTTCTAATGTATTGATAAAAAGTCTTCTTGTTTCCTTTTATTCCCGTAGCTAGTTTGAGCTCATTTTGTGCCTTTGCCTTTCTAATCTTGCCCCTGCATTCCTGTGTTGTTTGCCTATATTCATCCTTTGTAATCTGTCCTAGTTTCCATTTTTTATATGACTCCTTTTTATTTTTTAGATCGTGCAAGATCTCGTGGTTAAGCCAAGGTGGTCTTTTGCCACATTTTCTATCTTTCCTAACCAGCGGAATAGCTTGCTTTTGGGCCCTTAATAGTGTCCCTTTGAAAAACTGCCAACTCTCCTCAGTTGTTTTTCCCCTCAGTCTTGATTCCCATGGGACCTTACCTATCAGCTCTCTGAGCTTCCCAAAATCTGCCTTCCTGAAATCCATTGTCTCTATTTTGCTGTTCTCCCTTCTACCCTTCCTTAGAATTGCAAACTCTATGATTTCATGATCACTTTCACCCAGGCTGCCTTCTACTTTCACATTCTCAACGAGTTCCTCCCTATTTGTTAAAATCAAGTCTAGAACAGCTTCCCCCCTAGTAGCTTTTTCAACCTTCTGAAATAAAAAGTTGTCTCCAATGCAGTCCAAGAATTTGTTGGATAGTCTGTTCCCCGCTGTGTTATTTTCCCAACATATATCCGGATAGTTGAAGTCCCCCATCACCACCAAATCTTGGGCTTTGGATGATTTTGTTAGTTGCTTGAAAAAAGCCTCATCCACCTCTTCCACCTGGTTAGGTGGCCTGTAGTAGACGCCTAGCATGACATGGTGGTTTATCAGTTCATAGCAATGCAATGAAAGAGTTTAGGGCAGGAAATTATGAAGAATCTCTTTTCTAACTAAAATTATTGAGAAAATGTAGACAGGGAGAATGCTGAATTTATTCAGGTCACCCTGTTTAAAATACTGACACTCTTATAAAAAAAAAAAAAAGCCAAGGGGGCTTTGAAGTGTGGCTTGCTCCCTATTGATGCGTTTATAAATTCAAGAGGCTCATGAGCAATAACTTTTTTTTTTTTTTTTTTAAGCTTTTATTAGATTTCACTTTTTCCCCTCGGCGGCCCAACTTCCTGGCTGCACCTCCACAGCGTAGTGGCTAGAACGTGCTCGCCAGGCAGAGTAGGAGACTGAAAGTGCTGAAAAAGAGCAGCAACAGCTGGAGCAAATTTGCCACTTGCTGTCCAAGAGAAGAATCCAGACAGACCCTGGCACAGCCAGTGAGCCACCCATGGTAGGAGAGATGCAGGGTACCTTTGTGGAAAAGGAAAAGTGCTGGGGGCTGCTGCAGGAGCTAATGGTCACCCTATTTGTATTTGGGAAAGGAAGGAAGAGAGAGGCAATGCATGAATAAAGCATGGAGATCAGAAGGGGAAGACACTGATCAAAAGAGTGGAATTCAAAGGGAGAGATCTGCTACTGCTTTCTTCCTTTTCCATCTCCTTTCAGCTTGCCCTCTATATTCACCTGCTCAGTCAGTCACTCCTTTACATGCTGCCGGCTAAACAGTTTTCCTTTCCTGGTCTTATTGAGCTCCTGCTCAGTGGCTTCCCCCATTGGCCCTAATGCTTTTTAGAAGCTGTAGAATCACATGCTTTTAGAGCAGGGATCAGCAACCTTTGGCACACACCCCGCCCGGGTAAGCACCCTGGCGGGCCAGGCCGGTTTGTTTACCTGCCGCGTCAGCAGGTTTGGCCGATCACAGCTCCCACTGGCCGTGGTTCGCCGCTCAAGGCCAATGGGGGGGACGGGAAGCAGCGGCCAGTACATCCCTCAGCCCATGCCGCTTCCCACAGCCCCCATTGGCCTGGGACGGCGAACCGCGGCCAGTGGGAGCCGCAATCGGCCGAACCTGCGGACGCGGCAGGTAAACAAACCGGCCCGGCCCGCCAGGGGGCTTACCCTGGCAGTCCCATGCCAAAGTTTGCTGATCGCTGTTTTAGAGCCAGATGTCCTAGGTTCAATTGCTACACGTGACCCAGACAAGATTGTTATTATATTAGTCACCCCTGTCAGATGATTTCTGTTATCAGTAGCAAAGCACAGAAAACAAAGTGCAAATCTGTTTAAAGACAGCAGGACAAAGGCCTCAAAATAAATGTTACTACATGTGATAAAACTCCTTCCGCTCCAACCTCCCCCACAAAGACTCTTCACACATCTTTGAGAACCCAGGAGAAAATATAAAAAATACAGTATAGCCTTTAGGAATACCAAGTGAGAAAATCATCTATATAGGCGAGACAGCTTTTAGATTTAACAAAAGAGCAAGTAGAAGAAATTAATCATTGCAAAGGAAGAATTCTTCCCTCAGAGTACACAGTTCCCCTCCAAAAAAACACAATTGATAAATTATCCTTTTAACCATTCCTCTCTGCTAAATGAAGGATTTTCTCAATTTCTTTATCACAAAAAGCATAGCTGATCTACAGTGTAGGAAGACAAACTTTTTAATACTCATGGTTTGTAATAGTGGGATAGACAAGAAAAGGGGAGGAAGTTTTAGATCATTGTTAGGAGAATAAGGGAAGGGACAAGCATTGCATTAATATTAACGCAAACTGGAAAAAAGCTTCGTAAAATGTACATTAGGTCAAGTATAATCTAGTGTTGTAATAATGGAGGAAGGGAACTTCTTTCTGTGTACAAAGAATATAGAACAAATTGATTATGGTTACTGTGACGTTGTGCAGTCTATATGGTTTTATAAAAACTTGATAAGTCAATATAATGTAACTGGGATAGTTTTAAAGAAAATACGGTAATAAGTGAATGTAACGTAACTGGGATATGCTTCATGCAAAAGGTGTCTTATAAGGTATCATTACAAAGCTTATAACCTACTGCGTATGATCATCTGATTTGTATAAATGTACCACTCTTGTATCTAAAACTAGAAATATAAAATGTAACTCTGAGGGCCTATTGTAATTATGTAAAGTGTGGGCCATTAATGATGGTTTGGAATCTTGATGACTCCCATTGTCTGCAGATGGCTGTTTACCTGTGAGTCTCCCTGTATATGTGTGTGCTGGCAAGCCAGTAATGAAGTCTTGCAGTGACATGTGATCATGTCACCTGAACTCGAATCCATCTTTAACCTGGTGCTTTTCCAGTGAGGGGGGGTGGAAACCCAGAGGGACAAAGGGTTCCCGCCTTATGCAAAATATATAAAGGGGTGGAGGAGAAGAGAGGGAGAGGAGCCATCATGAAGAATCCCCTAGCAACCACCTGAGCTGCAACAAGAGCTGTACCAGGGGAAAGAATTGTGCCCAGGCCTGGAAGGTGTCCAGTCTGAGAAAAAAAACTTACTGAAGCATCTCTGAGGGTGAGATTATCTGTATTCAGTTTGATTAGGCATAGATTTGCGCATTTTATTTTATTTTGCTTGGTGACTTACTTTGTTCTGTCTGTTACTACTTTGAACCACTTAAATCCTACTGTCTGTATTTAATAAAATCACTTTTTATTTAGTAATTTACTCAGAGTATGTATAATAATACCTGGAGGAGCAAACAACTGTGCATATCTCTCTATCAGTGTTATAGAGGGCGAACAATTTATGAGTTTGCCCTGCATAAGCTTTATGCAGGGTAAAACAGATTTATCTGGGTTTAGACCCCATTGGGAGTTGGGCATCTGAGTGCTAATGACAAGCACACTACCGTGAGCTGTTTTCAGGTAAACCTGCAGCTTTGGGACAAGTGATTTGGACCCTGGATCTGTGTTAGAGCCAGACAGGAGTGGCTGGCTCAGCAAGACAGGGTGCTGGAGTCCTGAGCTGTCAGGGAAAACAGAAGCAGGGGTAAACTTTGCACATCGGGTGGCACCTCCCAAGGGGGTTTCTGTGATCCAACCAGTCACAGTTACATTCATTTATTAATACGATTGTCTGAAATTGCATTTATGCTGAAAATTACTCCTGGTTGGAGCTAGTGAGATTATATTTTAAAATGTGAATACTGTTCCTCAACACATAGGTTAATTGTTATAGAGCTGAGTACAGACTGTTTTAACGTGATTACTTCTGGCCAGAGGCATTACTAACACACACGAAGACTTTAATAAGGTTTGTGCCTTGTCACGTGTATTAAATAGCCTCCTTTTCTTTTTCAACTCTTTTGTTTATAGTTCACAGTAAAGAGATTGTGTTAAATCTCTTTTCCCAAAGTTTAAGAAGGCTTAAAAATAAGTGTAAGGAGATTGGAGCCATTACGTATTTGGAGAGATTTAACACAGACCTCTCATATCCACAGGAAACTCACTTCTCTCTTAACAAACAGTGAAAGGAACTTGGTATCATTCAAATAGTTTCCCTATTACAATACTTTTTCTTTCCCAAATCAGGATATTCCTGCCCTGGCCAGGGAGTAAAGGAACATGTTGTACAGTTCTGTAGCCAGCCTGCCAGACAACGTAGCAGTGACACTTGTGAGCAGTGGCGCTGGAAAGAGTGCAGAAGTGTGGGGTGAGGGCCATATTTGAGACAGTGGCATTGTGACCTAGCACATGGGTTTGCCTTTGGCTTCCATTTCTATAGAAAAACCAGAGGGGTGGCCTTCCCCTCCAAATAGGGACACTTACAAGTCAGCCCTACGTATTCTATTCAGTAACATCCCAGACAGTGTTCAGAATTACATGCATTTGTCCAGAGCTCAGACTTCAGACCCTATGTGAAGCTGCAGAGCCACTATACTGACTCACCACAGAAACCAGATCAGATGGAGTTTTAACTCCATTTCAGGGATATAAAGGTCTGAGGGTCACAGAGAAAGGAATAGAAAGAAAGACAGGAAGACACTCTGGCTATGGTTTGAAGGTTGTTCTAGGATAGGGGTCAGCAACCTTCAACACGCAGCCCATCAGGGTAATCCGCTGGCAAGCCGCGAGACATTTTGTTTATGTGGACCAGCCGCAGGCACGGTCCCCCGCAGCTCCCAGTGGCCACGATTCGCTGTTCCCGCCCAACGGGAGCTGCGGTAAGCAGTGCGGGAGAGCTGCGGGGGTCCATGCCTGCGGATGGTCAACATAAACAAAATGTCTCACAACCTGCCAGTGAATTACCCTGATTGGCTGCATGCCGAAGGTTGCCGACCCTAGCTCTATGATATAAAACAAAATCTCATTCTTCTCCTCCTCCTGTTTTGCTATTAGCTGGGTGGATAGAGGGAAAGGCACAGAAATGGCCTAGCAACTACATCCATTAACACTACCATCCAGAGTTAAAAAGTAAGTTCCTGGTCCCCTGGGAATGGTGAAGAATAACGTCCCAGATCCTGAGCTGCCATGTGAAAGAAACCCTTGCTGATACTGTTTCCATAGGAAAACTGAGTCAATAATACCACAAGACAAACAGCTGACCCTCCTCTTCCCCTCTCAAGCACTCCCCATCCACACCAGACCAACCCTTCCCAGAGCCCTTGAGGGAGCTCTTCTAACTTCCCTCCCCCTCACCCCCCACCACCTCTACCGCCAGCCTGACCCTCTCAGAGCCCTCGAGGGAGCCCCCTGCCTTCTCCAGCCCAGCCCTCCCGGAGTCCTTGCCTCCCCCATCCCACCAGCCTGACCCTTCCAGAGCGCCTTCCTCCCCCACTCTTTACCTTACCCTCCCTGGTAGTGAGCCTCTCACCCTCGCATGCTGGGTTTGTCCCACTTCCTGGATCTGGCTGCTCCCCTAGCACCAAGAGGAGCCACTGCTGTGATTTTGGCAGGGGGGCCGGCACACAGCACAATGCAGAGTGGGGCCTGGTTGTCACATTGCATGTGGCGTGACAAAGAACAGGACCTGGGTGCTGGCCAGGTCACAGCACACCTTCTCCCAGACAGGAACGTGTTCAATTAAAAAAAAAAAAAAAGCGGGGGAGGAGGGGATGACACTCTGTTTCTGACACCTATACTTGTGTGCTCTGAACACTGTCCCATCCCAGTCTCTGCAGCCAGAAGGAAGGCAATTAAGAGTGTGCTGGAATGGGATCAGAACAATTAGGCAGAGTAGTATGGAAGATTTTGGGGGCTACATGAGGCATCTGGAGGGAAAAAGTGTATTCTAAGACGGTGAAAATGGTGAAGGGAAGCAAGCAAAACAGATGAAAACAAAGTCTGTGTTACATTAAGTGCCTTTCCTTGTGGAAATTGTATATAACCTAGATAAAGATGAGTCAATATTCCACCAGGGCTCCTTGAAGTTGTGTCATTTCCCCCAACCTCTATATTGCTGCAGGAGATTTTACTTGTGCGACAGAGTAGGCTTATTTCTTAAATCTTGCTGTGGAAAAAGGGGTAAACATTTGTTCATGGAACAATGGATGCTTCAGAAGTGCAGACAGATAAGATGTCCAAATAAAACTACAGGCACTGAGAGTGGCTGCATCAGTATTATGCCTTTGACAGGACCTTAAAACCTGGAGCTGAAAAAAAGTCTTGCCTTAAGGAAATGAGAAACAGAAAGTACTTTATGAGGGATCTGTACTTTAAAGGGTATTTTGGTCACTGGCAAGTGTTCCCAAAGAGAGAAAAGATGAAACAACACAAAATATCTAGAAGTTGTGGGGGGCAGGGATTTAACCTGACTTTTGCCAAAACCTATAGCATTCACCAATTTTGAAATTCTCACAGATGTCATCTACCTCCTTTGAACTACAAACTCTTTGTTCTGAAACATTTAGCCTTCTGCAAGGAACAAAACCATAAATAGAAAATTTCAGGAAAAGGAAAATTTAAAAAAAAAAGAGAGAGAAAAGGAATAGAATATATTCATGTTTGGTTTTAACCCTGCAAACCCTTATGCACGTGCTTAACTTTACACATAAGTAGTCTCACTGATGTCAGTGAGACTACTCACACGCATAATGTTAATCACATGTACAAGTATTTGCAAGATCCAGGTCTCACACAGTAATAGGAGAGTATTATAAACCAAAAAAATTGAGAAATTGGAAAGAAAAAACTGAAAGTAGGTGCAGGGTTCAAAATATTAAATTAAATTTTTTTATTTGTTTTTAACAAATATTTTCTAAAAAATGTGCTCTAGTTCAATAGGCTTGATATAATAATTACTGTATAATTCTATGGCCAAAATTATATAGGAGGGCAGACTAGATCATTACAATGGTCTCCTCTGGTCTCTCTCTCTCACTCACTCTATAAATCTATAACCTCCCTTCTATTTTGATTTTTGTTGGAAATTTTTTTATTTTTGTTGGAAAATTTTTGATTTAACAGAAGAACTGAGAGTTTGATAAATGGAAGAAATTAAAGTAGAAATAAATATCCCAACATTGATTTTTTTTTTAGAACATCAAGGCATATTTCTTTGGCACTTTGCTTGTTTGAATTGGACTACTCATGACAGTAAGCACTGCACTGGCCACTAAGTAGTTATATGATCACGCTCTGTGAATATTCGCTCTTCATGGCAAGGATCTGTCTTAAGTGTTTTTTAAGCATGCAGTATTTGTTGGGTACTTAAACAGTGGTAGTAATAGTAACAACAGTAGATTTACTTGAATTTAAGAAGTACCTGTTCTAGTAGCTCGTTTCAGTAGCACTGCTTTTTGCATTAAATACCATCAATAATAGAAGATAACTAAATAAAGCAAGCTCTGGAAACAAAAATATCAAACAATGTCATTCGCAAGTAGATTTCGGAAGCCAGTGATTAGCCGTCATAATTTGCATGACACCTGAATACGGTTATTTAAAGACACCACAGGAAACACCAGAGGAGAAGTTACTAAAAAGTCATGATTCTGTTTGTCATGATTGGTATAAAAATTTGCTATAGCATGTGCCATGCTATAGCATGTGCTCTTTACCTCTGTTTTAAGAAGTCAGTTCTCTAAAGAAGGAGGAGGAGGAGGAGGAGGAATAATGCAGCAGTTTTCCAGTCTGGAATGCATCTGTCAAGCTTTAAAATATTCCTCAGTTCTGTGAAAGATGAAAATAGAAAATCTGAGATAATCAAAACAAAGACACAAGATGGGCTTTGGAAAACTAGACACTATACTTATTTTACTTAATACATTTTTCTGCATCATAGACAAACTGCAGAAATTACCAGCTAAAAAGCATTACCCGATCTACTAAAACTCCATTCCACCCCCCCAAAAAAAAAAAATCTGTAACAAACACAACACACCAAACAGTGTTTTACCCTAAAAAGGAAGAGAAAGAGATTATGTGAAATTTACTAGGGACTTTGTAACAGAATTTATACGGAAGGTGTTCAGATGCTGTAGTGACTGGCAGCAGTATAAAACACAAAGATAGAAAGAACACTAAAAATGAGATTTGATAACCAACAGTACATATAAAAGATACCCATAAGACACACTTATTAAAAGGAAATTAGTATTTTTACAAGATTAAGCACAATCAATACCCTGAATCTTCAGAATATAAAAATCAGAAGATCCAAACCATAAAAGCAGCATGTCTTAAAAAGTGTTCCTTCTGCCCATCTCAAGCATTTTGTTCTGATATCTATTTACTACAAGGTTAAAAGTTTCAAAATCACTTCAGGGAAACTGCCACCACCGAGAAAAGTCAGTATACTTGCCAACATAATGTAGGAGCCATTAGCTAGGGACTTATGTTGCTAATAAAGATTTTGTACACCTCAGATCACTTCAGGATCGCTGAACTCCGAAGACTGCACCTTCTTATTGTCAGTATATTTTAATGACTTCAGTATAGTTTAAGAGTACCTTGGATTATCTTACTGTATTACTGAGCACTTTCAGTTGTACATTCAACACAACAGGGCTCTTTCACTCACGCTAAAGTGTGCACACACATGAGCCAAGCCTAGGTGGATTAGTGAGAATAAGATGCTGAAATCCTATGATGTGTTTACAAAGTGTATGTAACTGTTCCATTCTATACTGTTTAAGTTACTACTGTACCTTCTCCAATACAAACGGTTAGTAAAAAGTCCCTTTCTCTCAATATTAGTAAAACATATATTAAGCGGAACAGCAGATCACATTAGGTTAAATTTCAACTGTTAGCCTTTACAACAACAAAAAATAGGGTGAACTTAAAGGGACAGTATGAATTTTCTGTAATCAGACATTTTCATGCAATTTCTTACAGGAATCTCTACGTGATATCTGATTATTTTTATAGTATTATAGTATCGATACTATAGTGTTAAGATAGTAGTAAATAGCTAATGAATAACAACTTTACATGAACTTGTGCTTGTCTTCAGTATAACTTGCCATTTATATTAATCCTTATTCAGTGCTGGTCTTTAATCTTGCTTTTCTTATTTTGTCTGTGATGCCTTTATAGTTTAAAGTCATTAAAAACCTTCTTTTAGGAATAATCAGTAGTTTTAATTTTTCTTATACGGGCACTACTCAACCTCATTACATCTGTGTTGGGTGGTGGGAAGTAGTGATCACCCAGTGAACAATTAGGGTCCTGATGCGTGCCTCCCTCTTCTCTTATCTCCGCAGTAGTCAATAGGCGGACCGCAGGCCAAATACAGACCACCAGACGCTTTTGAACGGACCCAAACAATCTTTTTTATTTAATTATTTAAATCATTATTTTCTCTGGAGTCTGCTCCTTGACTATACCTTAACCACAAAATTTGGACACTGACCAAAAAAAAATTGACTAACCCTGTTTTAGAATGTGTTAAAACATTCTTTGATCCTGAACTTGAAATATGACCTACGTGAGGGGACTTATGTCCATGCAGAGCCCAATAAAAATCAGTGGGATTTTGCATAGGCATATGGGTCTTCCTGCATGGCGCTAATTGCAGGATCACAACCAAATCAGTTCAGATTGGGGGGAGAGATAGCTCAGTGGTTTGAGCATTGGCCTGCTAAATCCAGCGTTATGAGTTCAATCCTTGAGGGGGCCATTTAGGGATCTGGGGCAAAAATCTGTGAGAGACCGTACTTGGTACTGCTGTGAAGGCAGGGGACTGGACTTGATGACCTTTCAAGGTCCGTTCCAGTTCTATGAGATAGGTATATCTCCATAGAATAATAAGTATTTCTCATCATTTATCTGTACTACACAGCAACCAGTGACATTTAAGTAAAATATCTGCAAATTTTCTGGAATTATTAATCATCTTAGAATGAGTACTTTTAAAGTAATTAAATCACTATAATTTCATTATATAACCTCACAAAAGACCCACAGAAAACAAAACAAAAACCAGCACAAGGATTCCTCCACTTACAGAAAAGCAACAAATCACTGTCTTTGAAACAAGATTGATACAGTATTTGCTTCTATCAGGTCCTAGACAATGACTCCTCTTTCCATCCTATCTTCAAATGATTACTGTAGATTGGAAGATTTTGAACAAGTGGTCACAATATAAAAACACCACACACCAGGTGAGCCCAAAAAGGTAAGGCCAGTTCTGCAGCAAGTGCAAATGTGGCTATTTCTTTGGAGAAACCTAGCATAAAGGATGTAGAAATATGCTTTATAAAACAGTCTCCAACAATCATTGGTCTATATGAAGCAATGTCAGGGTTCCAGTAGGAAGACAAAATATATATTTTATAACGCTGGGCTAAGCACTGAATGTTGCTGTATATTTTAAACAACAAAGGCTCTTTGCCCTCTAGCTCTGAAATTCAGAACAAATCTGCAGTAAGAAAGAAAGTTGACTTCTGTTGAAACACGGAGACTTAGAAGGCTATCAGCAGAAACATACATCAGACCCATTGTTACTACTGTTAGATGTATAATGGAGGTGCAGTGAATGGGAATGGGAGGGCAGCACTACAGATTTAGTGATACAAATTAATGAGTGTGAAGAACCAGTGACTCTTTCCAAGTCAGAGTTTCCCCTTACATATGAACAAACCTGCTGTACTAAGAAAATATCCCAATAGTTGAAAGATAGCAATTCAAAAGCTTCAGTCAAATTTTAGAAAAGTCCTAATGTTCTTAATGCAAAAGGACAGAAACGGAGGGCATTCCAATGGCACAATCATTAACTTACTTCAGAAATTTTCTGCCCAACCAGCAGTCAGGAGTTAAGTTACACAGCAAAAGAATAGTCAATAGAACACTGTAGCTATAACTTTGTAACAAAGAGCATACTGCAACTGCCCAAAGTGTGTACACAATCTTTGGCCCCCACACACCCAGCAGAAACAACATCACCCACAGCATAAAGATTGTGTCCATTGTTTATTAAGTACCTCCTCTTGGCAGCTTATGAAATACTCCACTGAGTACTTCAACACTAGCAGTTTTTCCCAAAACTGGTCAATTTACGAAACTTTAAAAAGCGTAAGTGAGATTTAAATGTTACACGAGTTGCTCCCTGCAAAATGGCTATATTACAAGGAGCAACAAACAAATACAATCTTGCTCTGCATGTTTTTAAAAACATTAATCCCAATGTACAATACATACACTTTTGGCATGTAACAGATTGTGTTTTCCAGTTTTAGGTTAAAACTGATGAAATCTAAAAGCAAAAACTAAAACACGGTGGGGTTGTTTGTTTGTTTTTGTAAAACATTACACCAAAAACACAAAACTTTTAAATAGAAGTCTAAAGGTTCCTCATGCTCATTCATTTCTGGAGGCAGGAGTTTGCAGTGGGTCCTGGTTTTATTTTTCTCCAGAGAGGGAGTGGTGTGGGCACCAACAAGTTTTACTACTAAAAATGAGCAATAATTTCTCTAAAATTAAAATATCAAAAGTCAGAAAATAAACTAATTACGAAAAACAATAAAAAAATAACTGATTTCTATGTTCTCATTTAAACTACTGGCTCAGGTCTTCACTTAATCTTACCCCAAAGATGTTAGCTTTGGATAAAAATCCACATTTATGTTTCAGACATTGGATCTAAAGGTAGGTTAAAGAGCGAAAAAGAGAAAAAATTAAAAGATTTATAGAATATTTTTATAGAAGAGCGTTTTTTTATTTTAGTCTTTTCTATTATATGATCTACCTACCGGTCTACTCAACAAAACTTCCACATGCTGACATACTTGTTTGATTACATCAGTACAGCTGACTGTTTTGACACTTCCAGGACATGCTTAAGAGGGTGTATGTTATCAGGCCAACAATGGGTACATGTGTCCAAATACAAGCACTATCTAGGATGAAGACTGACAAAATAGCCTGTTTGTATGCTCACCTGGCATCCCACCTATAGAATAAAAATGTAAATACAAACTATTTTCCCAAAGCAATCATGTCTTGCATTTTATGAACATTTTTTTAAAATGTCAAGACTATCAGTTATCATCATTAAAAGGTTCATGGATTACTTTCTACGGATTACAAAGTGGTATTAATTAGGCATGGTCACAATTTTATATTACTTTATACACACATTCTCTCTCTGGTCCTCATTTAGTCGTTTTTATGTAACCATGTTGTGGACTGGTAGATAGCTGATGTATCTTACCCCAGATGGCTACGTTCAACAGTGGGTGAAGAAGTGTTCCAGGTTTTTATTTTATTAGCTATCATACACATATACCCAGAATTTGCAAAGTGCTTTGGATCTACCAGAATTAAAACGAACAGATACCTAAATGTAAAAGGATAGAATACTATTTCTCCAGTTCATATCCTAGACCAGAACATAAGATAACTGGAGTAAAAAATTAACTAAGATTCCCAGGTAAAAACAATCTTTTTAGTTGCATCCAAACTTAAATTTTGCTAAAAGAAAATATATAGGTTTTATTACATCATAAGGAAGAACAAATCCATGCACTATACATTGCAAAATACATACTATTTCATCTAATACTGGATATTTATAAATTAAAGAATAACCATAGAGAAAATTTTATTCTTAATTCCAGAAAACGTTGCTATTCTTAATTCCAACAGCATGCCACTTGCACTTTGCGAGACCAAAAAGTGGTAAACAACTATTTTAAAAAGGGTTCACGGAGTGAGGAGAAGTCATTATTACCTGTCAGCCTCAGCTGTCTGGGCAAGAGGGGGATTGATACATTTTCCAGTTTAGCATAAGCTGAATATATAGTACATGGCCAAAGCTTTTAAACAAAAGTCTTCTTCACCAAACATACCTGTACAGAAAGGCCCCATTAAGATGGCAGTCTAATGTAACTTCTGCTACAGCCCTGGTTAGCAACAATTGAGCACAGCTTTTTAAATGTATTTTGAATTTTTTACATCCTAACCATATGCATTGTTCTTGGAAAACTGTGTAACAAAAAAAAATTTGGGTCTTTTATTTAAAATCTCCCCACATATTTGAATCTACCTCTGTAAATCTCTCTTCTATGTTACCCACTACTTCCTAGCTACAAAGTGGGACCTTTAATGTCCTACTAACATAGGAAAGGAATATAGTACACCGCTACCTCAATATAACGCGACCCGATATAACACGGTAAAGCACTGCTCCGGGGGGGGGCAGGGCTGCGCACTCCGGCGGATCAAAGCAAGTTCAATATAATGCGGTTTCACCTATAACGCGGTAAGATTTTTTGGCTCCCAAGGACAGTGTTATATCGAGGTAGAGGTGTATAGACAGAAAGCCAAACAGTCTACAAAACATGTGGGATCCAAGCTAGAACACCTGAAGTGCAGGGCAGGGGATCCTACTACTCTGTCCCCACTCCAGGAGTACAACCTAAGTACCTAAAGGAGAGATGAAAGGGTTAAAGGCTGGAGGTGAGAAGCTGACAGGCTGAACATAGGATCTGCTAAAGATCCTAAGGGAGAGGGGACTGGGAGAGGTCCCACAATCTAGCCCTCTTCTCCACAGTTATTATATTAATAAGTCCCTGACGACTCCATTCCATCACCTTACACCCAAGAAGCCTGCCCTTTCAAACCATATTAATACCACCTCAGTAGCTAATTCTCTGATCCAATCAAAAAAAGGCAGCTCCAGCTCTTCCCTCCCCATAGGGCTTAGGAACACACATGCACACCTCCAATCTACAAAAAAAAGAGGCCTCTTTTTGGCCTATCTGTATCTTCTTTCCCAAGCCATTTAGCAAGCCCCACTGCATCAATTTTGAAAAAGTACACATCCACCCTGCCAAGAATTACCCCACTGAAGCATGATATCGGCAAGAAATTCCCTACCTTGCCATTCAAATGCTGGATGCTGCAAAACATTTTCCAGCTTTCTTAATCCACTTCCTGCTCAAAACGGGTTCCTTTCACTATATCATCATAAATCCAGGAGAGGTCTCTCTTTTCAAACAAGCAGTGGAGATTTACAACAAACATTAAAAAACACTGCAAGACCAAGACTGGTATTTTTGTTTCCACTGAGGCTCACACATTTTTAAAACAAGTAATAAAGGTTAAAAACAACTTTAAATATACTTCGAGAAATGTTTTGCTATGTGGACTTTTATTAATAAAATTACCAAAATACTCATCATCCCAAAATAATCGACACCCAGTTTTTAAAAATATTTTAAATAAAATACTCTAAAGCTAAAAATGTAAAACAGAAAGGCTTGAGTTAGGAACGCAGTAGCTGCTCACACCTCAAAAGACTGTTGCCTCACATAAATCAATTACTGAGAAGAGTCCATGCAACGCTTTAGAACATTTTCCTCAAAACCAAAATTAATTTATTGTTAACACACAGACAGGATATTGTGGATCCATCATAAAGTAATTTAAAAATAATTACCATGCCTGGTGCATTTACTTTAACTCTACAGCTTTACCGTATTTTCTGCTCTCTAGCTCTATATCGGGGTTGGCAACCTATGGCACACATGCCAAAGGTGGCACGTGAGCCGATTTTTGACGGCACGCAGGGCGGGCTGAGCCGCTCAGCCTGCCGCCGCTCTGGGGCTTTCCGCCAATGGCTCCTGCCAGCCGGGGTCCCACCGCCGGTCCCACTCAGCACCCGCTGCTGGCCTGGGTGAAGGAACCCCAGGCTGGCAGTGGGCTGAGGCCCCAGCTGGCAGGAGCCAGCGGCGGAAACCCCAGAGTGGAGTGGGCTGAGCCGCTTAGTCACTGCTCTGGTTCTGGCTGCTGGCCCCTTGCCAGCCGGAGTCCCCCACCCGCCGCAGCCCCACTCACCTTGCGCAGGCTCCCTGCCAGACAGGGTCCAGGCCTCTGGCCCCGCTCAGCCGTACCAGCCCCACTCACCTCAGCTACTGATCTGGGGTTCCAGCCACTGAACTCCTGCCAGCCAGGTCTGGATCTCCAGCCTTGCTCAGCCTGCTTTCAGGCCTGGAGTCCCAGCAGGCCACCCTGGGCTCTGCTCCTGGCCTTGGATCAGTGCTCTGCAGCCTCCCTGCTGTGGCCCACTGTCCCCAGCCTGGGACAGTGAGGGTTGCACACAAGGCAAGACGGGGTGCAGCTTAGCACCCCCATCTTAAAATTGCTTATATGAGACCACAATGCATTTGACCTTGTGCCTGCCTTCTATCACCATTTTTTTTCCAACTGAGAGTTGAAGGGAACATTTGACAAAATGGCAGCTCCTAAGAAAGCGAAGCTAGATGTCCGATCATTTCAGCCTGCTTGGACAGACTCATTTGGATTTATTGAAAATAAGGACCATGCTATTTGTGCTTTCTGTTATGAAAGTGTTGTTTGTCGTACATTAAGTGTTCAACGACATTTTGAAACGAAGCACAAGAAAACTTTTCTTAACGAAGCAGACAAGACTGAATCAATCAAAAAAGCAGCAGCAGCCTATGAGAAGCAAAACAGTGTTTTTAAAAGCTTACGTGTAAGTAAAAATCAAGCTACAGAAGGAAGTTACAAGATTGCACAGTGCATTGCAAAAAACGGAAAGCCGTTTACAGATGGGGAATATATAAAAAGTTTCTCAGCAGTTGGGAGATTTTGTTCAATGATTTGCCAAATAAAGATACAATCATATCTAGAATAAAAGAACTGCCCATCTCTGCCAGAACAGTTGAGAGACGCATAAGTGAAATGGCAGAAAACATTAAAGAAAAGCAGACGACTGCATTGAAAGACACAGCAGTGTTTAGTGTTGCAGTTGATGAGAGCGTGGATATAAATGACATTCCACTTTTGGCAGTTGTTGCAAGATATTGTGCTTCCGATGAAATCCTAGAGGAACTTTGTTGCCTTAAACCCCTGCATGGCACAACAAAGGGAGAATATATACTCGAAAGTTTTGTAAACCATTTCGATGAACGAGGAGTTGACTTCAGAAAAATATTTTGCGTGACAACAGATGGTGCTTCTGCCATAGTCAGAAAACAGAAGGGATTTGTAAAGTTACTTGAAGATCAAATTGGCCATCCGACAGTCAAATTTCTCTGTATCATCCATCAAGAAAACCTGTGTGCTAAAATTTCTAATTCAGAGCTTAATAATGTGATGAATACAGTGGTGCGAATTGTGAATTTCCTTGTTGCTCAATCTGCTTTGACTCACAGACAATTTCAAGCACTGCTAGAAGAGATGGACAGTGCTTATAACGACATCCCACTTCACAGCAACATTCGGTGGCTAAGTCATGGCAAGGTTTTGGTGCGCTTTGTAAACTGTTTTGTCGGAAAAAGAACAAAACTACCCCAAACTGGATGATGACAAATGGCTATGTAAGCTCATGTTTTTAACTGATATCACTGCTCACCTAAACGAACTCAACCTCTGTCTCCGGTGCAGGGCAAACAGTTCTGGATCACAACTTTCACCTACAATCTGCTATAAAGATTGCAGGGTAGTAGTTCCATTTTTATATGTCCATTTAATTTTTGGCCTCTCTGCAGAGAGGGGCAACATGGCATCAGCCAGCCACTGTGACAGTGACTGTGCAAAGTGGACACTTACCCACAAAGCCCAAATTAATTTCCTACGTCTCCAAAAATTATCCCTAGATTGCAGTATTTAGTTATTCCTAATCTAGCCACTTCTAAACTCAGAGATGAAATGTTCTTTATCTAATTACTACTCCTGAGACTTCCAGTCATCCTAATTATTTAAGTGTAATAGATAGTCTGAAATCAACAAGATGTAATTTAATAAAGTGTAAAGTACTTTACTTAGGAAAGAAAAATCTTATGCACAACTACAAAATGGGGAACAAATGACTAGGCAGTTGCACTGCTGAAAAGGATTTGGGAGTTATAGTGGATCATAAATTGAACGAGAGTCAACAATGCGATACAGCTGTGAAAAAGGCTAATGTCATTCTGGGATGTATTAACAGGAGTGTCATAAGACATGGGAGGCAGTTGTCTTGCTCTACTCAGCACTGGAGAGGCCTCAGCTGGCTTACTGTGTCCAAGTCTGGATGCCACACTTCAGGAAAGACATGGACAGACTGGAAACCGTCCAGAGGAGAGCAACAAAAATGAGAAAAAGGTTTAGAAAACTTGACCTACAAAGAAACATAAAAACAACTAAGCACTTTTAGTCTTGAGAAAAGACAACTGAGGGGGAACTTGATAACAGTCTTCAAATATATTAAGGGCTGTTATAAAGAGGACTGTGATCAGTTGTTCCACATGTTCACTGAAGGTAGGACAAGTAGTAATGGGCTTCATCTGCAGCCAGGGAGATTTAGGTTAGATGTTGGGAAAAGCTTTCCCACTATAAGGGGTAGTTAAGCTCTGGAATAGACTTCCATGGGAAGCTATGGAATCCCAATCACTGGAGGTTTTTAAGAACAGGGTGGACAAACACTGTCCAGAATGGTGTAGGTTTAATTGGCCCTGCCTCAGCACAGCGGGCTGGACTATCTGATCTCTTGAGCCCTTCCAGCCATACATTTCTATGATTCTATAAACTGCAACTGCATCTACCATATCAATAAGTTTTGGAACGAACTGGTGAAAGGTAATCATCAGTAACGACTACCCCTACAAAATGTGTATATAAATCAGTGACAATGAAGATAACAACTGAAAGAGTGCAGAAAATTGTTTCCATTCCACACATGCAATTTCCTTGTTTAAAAAAACAAAAAACACAAAATCCTATTCTATATAAAATCCTCCTCTATTTGCTTGCTAGAAATAAGTTCCCATTTTAAAGAAGTCACTCCTAACATCAGACAATGTTCATTATATTATTCCAAAACCTCAGATACAGCTTATTAAAATCACTCACACAACAACAGGTACAGATCAAACACTGCATTAATAAACCCAACTTCTGTAATGAAACAGCAATACAGACAAGAAGAGACCAGTCAACTCCTCTAGCTACAGAACATGACTATCATTTAAACTTTCATCAGAATGAAAATACATTGCACAAAAAAATCTGAGAATAGCAGAGATATGCAAGATATGACTCCATGTCTTATCCTACCAACTTTCTCTATCATAGACCTACAATGGTATCTACCAGCCAACACTTACATCACTACCCAAGGCCAGCTTGCTGACCCAACAGAGCAGAACTATCTGTTAACACACTAAAGACTAACTCTGAATCATAAGCATTAAGAGCAGTTGCAGAGCTCAATGCTCATTCTTAGGGGGAAGTCAATTGACCGCCAGAGAGCAACACTTGCTGACAATTAAGGAGAGACCATTTTAGCTTTTTTAGATACAAGACTGTTATGCCGGTGTGAAACAGAGGGGAAAAATTACATGAAGGGACATGACCTTCAAGACAATGAGTCCAACTTAGACTGTAACTAGAGTTCATGATTCATGCAGTGGAGTTTAAACGCCTAGTTGTATGCTAGGGAACCTTCATCAGATGTGATTGTACAGCAACCTAAAACCCAGAAATTTCAAATTCAAATGTAACTGACAAAAACTAAGCCAGGAGTCTGGCAAGGAGCTGCCCGCCAAAGGCTGTATTTAGTTGTATATCAACATGTTTTAATGATATCAACCAATGAGAATGCACCTTTCTTTACAAAGTAACTGAAGTACAAATAGAGAAGTTGATTAAAATTGATTATTTAAATCGTGGCTTTCCATTTGGTGATTTAAATCAACAAGCTCTGCTTTCTCATTTTAACAGAAGATGAACTCTCCTCTATTTCAGACTTTTAGTCAGATTTAAACACATGTTGAGGCAAATGCTACATAGATATATAACAGAAGTTAATAAACTTAGATACTGAAGATCTTTATGACTAATCTCCAGACCCTACAAACTCTGTCAAATAAGGCCCCATCTACAATAAAATAAATATGTTAAAAAACACATTTGTGAACCATGGTTGTAGACCAAACATGGTATAATATGGTTGTTCCTTGTCCATCAGGACAGGGGGTAAAGCGTATAACCATGTTATAGAATCTTGTTTTAACCTCCGGGGCAGCTGCAGCTGGTTACTGTCAAGGATTGCTGGAATGGGAAAACTATGGGTAAAAGCCTGGCTCAACAGAAGTCAATGACAACACTCTCATTGACTTCAGTGGAGCTTGACTTTCAACCCAGGAGTTCAATCCCCATCCAAAAGAGTCAAATTACTTCCACCCCTGCCCAAAAAGGAGAGAGAAAGAAGATATGAAGCCCATCTCCCATTCCAAAAGGGCTCTACCTCATCCTGAGAGTTAAACATCCAAACAACCTCCTGTGCCTTCTTGGGTGCCACAAGGCTCAACTGCCAAACTCTCCATCATTCTTCAGCTAATACAATGAAGTTATGCTTTGTAGATACTAAATTCTATCAGCATGCTGAAAACAGAAAATTTTAGGCCATCTACAAAACTGAAAAACATTCCAAAATTGAAATGTGTATTGAATTCAATGCAAAAATGTATTAAACGGAGTATAATATGCATTTTCCTATTTAAATCAATAAAACCTTCATTTTAAGATTACTTGAAGGCTGGCTAACCTAGTGAGGAGGGATTTAAACTAGGTTCACCGGGGTAAGGAGACCAAAGCACTGCGGTAAGTGGGGAAATGGGATACCAGGAGGAAGCATGAGCAGGAGAGTGCAAGAGGGGAGGACTCCTGTCTCAGACTGAGAAAGCGGGACAATCAGCGAGTTTTCTTAAGTGCCTATACATAAATGCAAGAAGCCTGGGAAACAAGCAGGGAGAACTGGAAGTCCTGGCACAGTCAAGGAACTATGATTTCATTGGAATAACAGACTTGGTGGGATAACTCACATGACTGGAGTACTGTCATGGATGGATATAAACTGTTCAGGAAGGACAGGCAGGGCAGAAAAGGTGGGGGAGTTGCATTGTATGTAAGAGAGGAGTATGACTGCTCAGAGCTCCGGTAGGAAACTGCAGAAAAACCTGAGAGTCTCTGGATTAAGTTTAGAAATGTAAGCAACAAGGGTGATGTCGTGGTGGTAGTCTGTTATAGACCACCAGACCAGGGGGATGAGGTGGACGAGGCTTTCTTCCGGCAACTAGCAGACGTTACTAGATCTCAGGCCTTGGTTCTCATGGGAGACTTTAATCACCCTGATATCTGCTGGGAGAGCAATACAGCGGTGCACAGACAATCCAGGAAGTTTTTGGAAAGTGTAGGGGACAATTTCCTGGTGCAAGTGCTGGAGGAACCAACTAGGGGCAGAGCTCTTCTAGACCTGCTGCTCACAAACCAGGAAGAATTAGTAGGGGAAGCAAAAGTGGATGGGAACCTGGGAGGCAGTGACCATGAGATGGTCGAGTTCAGGATCCTGACACAAGGAAGAAAGGAGAGCAGCAGAATACGGACCCTGGACTTCAGAAAAGCAGACTTTGACTCCCTCAGGGAACTGATGGGCAGGATCCCCTGGGAGAATAACATGAGGGGGAAAGGAGTCCAGGAGAGCTGGCTGTATTTTAAAGAATCCTTATTGAGGTTGCAGGAAAAAAACATCCCGATGTGTAGAAAGAATAGTAAATATGGCAGGCGACCAGCTTGGCTAAACAGTGAAATCCTTGCTGATCTTAAACGCAAAAAAGAAGCTTACAAGAAGTGGAAGATTGGACAAATGACCAGGGAGGAGTATAAAAATATTGCTCAGGCATGCAGGAGTGAAATCAGGAAGGCCAAATCACACTTGGAGTTGCAGCTAGCAAGAGATGTTAAGAGTAACAAGAAGGGTTTCTTCATGTATGTTAGCAACAAGAAGAAAGTCAAAGAAAGTGTGGGCCCCTTACTGAATGAGGGAGGCAACCTAGTGACTAAGGATGTGGAAAAAGCTAATGTACTCAATGATTTTTTTGCCTCTGTCTTCACGAACAAGGTCAGCTCCCAGACTGCTGCACTGGGCAGCACAGTATGGGGAGAATGTGACCAGCCCTCTGTGGAGAAAGAAGTGGTTCGGGACTATTTAGAAAAACTGGACGAGCACAAGTCCACAGGGCCGGATGCACTACATCCGAGGGTGTTAAAGGAGTTGGCGGATGTGGTTGCAGAGCCTTTGGCCATTATCTTTGAAAACTCATGGCGATTGGGGGAGGTCCCGGATGATTGGAAAAAGGCTAATGTAGTGCCCATCTTTAAAAAAGGGAAGGAGGAGGATCCAGGGAACTACAGGCCAGTCAGCCTCACCTCAGTCCCTGGAAAAGTCATGGAGCAGGTCCTCAAGGAATCAATTCTGAAGCACTTAGAGGAGAGGAAAGTGATCAGGAACAGTCAGCATGGATTCACGAAGGGCAAGTCACGCCTGACTAACCTAATTGCCTTCTATGAGGAGATAACTGGGTCTGTGGATGAGGGGAAAGCAGTAGATGTGTTATTCCTTGACTTTCGCAAAGTTTTTGATACGTTCTCCCACAGTATTCTTGCCAGCAAGTTAAAGAAGTATGGGCTGGATGAATGGACTATAAGGTGGATAGAAAGCTGGCTAGATCGTCGGGCTCAATGGGTAGTGATCAACGGCTCCATGTCTAGTTGGCAGCCGGTTTCAAGCGGAATGCCCCAAGGGACGGTCCTGGGGCCAGTTTTGTTCAATATCTTCATTAATGATCTGGAGGATGGTGTGGACTGCACTCTCAGCAAGTTTGCAGATGACACTAAACTGGGAGGAGTGGTAGATACGCTGGAGGGTAGGGATAGGATACAGAGGGACCTAGACAAATTAGAGGATTGGGCCAAAAGAAACCTGATGAGGTTCAACAAGGACAAGTGCAGAGTTCTGCACTTGGGACGGAAGAATCCCATTCACTATTACAGACTAGGGACCGAGTGGGTAGGCAGCAGTTCTGCAGAAAAGGACCTAGGGGTTACAGTGGACGAGAAGCTGGATATGAGTCAACAGTGTGCCCTTGTTGCCAAGAAGGCTAACAGCATTTTGGGCTGTATAAGTAGGGGCATTGCCAGCAGATCAAGGGACGTGATCATTCCCCTCTATTCGACATTGGTGAGGCCTCACCTGGAGTACTGTTTCCAGTTTTGGGCCCCACGCTACAAGAAGGATGTGGAAAAATTGGAAAGAGTCCAGCAGAGGGCAACAAAAATGATTAGGGGGCTGGAGCACATGAGTTATGAGGAGAGGCTGAGGGAACTGGGATTGTTTAGTCTGCAGAAGAGAAGAATGAGGGGGGATTTGACAGCTACTTTCAACTACCTGAAAGGGGGTTCCAAAGAGGATGGATCTGGACTGTTCTCAGTGGTACCAGATGACAGAACAAGGAGTAATGGTCTCAAGTTGCTGTGGGGGAGGTCTAGGTTGGATATTAGGAAAAACTTTTTCACTAGGAGGCTGGTGAAGCACTGGAATGGGTGACCTAGGGAGATGGTGGAATCTCCTTCCTTAGAGGTTTTTAAGGTCAGGCTTGACAAAGCCCTGACTGGGATGATTTAGTTGGGATTAGGTCCTGCTTTGAGCAGGGAGTTGGACTAGATGACCTCCTGAGGTCCCTTCCAACCCTGATATTCTATGATTCTGCAGAATTTCCAGTTTGCCACACTTCAGCAATAGAGAGCTGCAGAAACCAGGGAGCCTTATCAGAGAAGCTGGGTCCAGCTTGTCCCCGGGGCCAAAGGACTTGGGTAAAATGGAGAAATATCTTGCTCACTTGCATTTTTAAACAGCTTATACAAAGAACAAAAGATGGTAGTTTTAAACACTCTGGGGGAAAAAAAATCAAAATATTCTCCTTGAAGCAGCTCTGGATTTGAAAAAATACATTTCTACGTTCTATTTAACAGGTTCTGGAAACAGTACTATAACAAGAGAGAGTTATTATGCAACCTTTAATACAGCAACACACAAGACATCATATGAAACATCATTATTCCATTAAAATAACAAACTATGTTTGCACTGTTTAAAAAGCGTATCTTAAGAGCAGATATCCACTCACCTCATATATGCTTCCAGTACCAGTTTCCTTAGAAACAACATCATGCAGTCATCCTACTTTAAATCAGAAGCATTCTCTCTCATCAGCTCCTGTGTGATAACCCATCCTACGCTAAACAATTCAGTCTCTCTCCCTCTCCCATGAGCTCCTATGTAATAACTTTTTCAATGCTAAAACATACACACTTACCACATACCACCATCTTCCCCCAAACAGCCTCTCAAATTGTATGTAGTCTAATAGATTTGTTCTAAACCAAGCCTAAAATACACAGACTCTGCTTATGAAATAATTTGGATTATTAAAGATCTAGTTTAAATATAGAGTGAAACATAGCATGAGAAAGTAAACAGGAAAACTGACTATACTAACCACAAGTGAGGGCCACTCAGACCAAGTCCACAGACAAAAGCTTAAGCAAGTGCTAAAACGGAACAGAAACCAACAAAAGAATAAGATATAATCAAATAGATTTATAGAAGAATGAGTAAACCAGAGAAAACAGAATGCAGCTGCTTATGGTGAGAAGGTAAATGATCACAACCATTGCTGCAGAGAAGAGAAATTTATGCAGGAACAAATAGTTCTAGGAAATATGAATTCTGAATTTTAAACAACTTCCTCTTTTTCACCCTTACCATCTTTCACTTGATTCAAATCAATGTCTATTATATCATGGAAATAACTCACCTTCAAAAATGAAGTGCTTATCAATTTTAGACCATTAAGACATCAACACACATTTTTGGCTGCAAAATCTGCTATCAACTGCAATCCATCCAAACTGGAATTTAGGTTAGATACTTAGGACTTAAATTACTTGTTCCTCTAAGGTTTGCCTGAGCACTCCCCAAAAATGCCGCCGAAGGTTTCTCTCCTGTTACTTGTTGAGTGCTGGAAGTGAATGAAATCTCTCCTTCTAATCTTATCAACTTCTAGTTGAGAGAGGTTCCTCTTCAAAAAATAGAGGGTACTGAATGGGACAGCTGACTGTTTAGATGGCTTTTCTTAGATCTCCTTAAAGGGAAATGTTAGATATTTCTGATTCAATTCTATTTCAACCAAAGCTATGCCACAACAAAACATATATTACATAGAAAGGCTACATTAAAAGAATATTAAGGTTGCAAAGCCAAGAACTCAAAAGTTAGAAAATGTCACATTTAAGGTTGCCCATGCACTATGTTACAGTCTTCAGTTATATGATTACATACCATTTTGTCCATAGGATTCCTGCCTCATTCAGTGCACGGGATGGAGCATGCTTAAGGAATGAACCAGAGTTATGCACTTAATGAGGCGGTTTCATTTTTTTAAATGAAATTTCCTAGTTTTTTAAAAAAGCAAACTGAAAAAGAACAAAAGAAATACCATCATGTGTAACCATATTGACCCCCCACATGGGTCATCAGCAGGGTTGGAACTTTTAGATCTACAATATAGACCTCTGTCACTTGAACTAAGGGGGTAACTACTAGCAACAGCAAGTTGTCATCCTCTCTGTGGACCAGCACTAGAGGGGGGAATTAAATTTTTTTCCAGTGGCTTTCACAAATATTTGCTGATAACAGAGGAATGTTAAGACTCAGGAATCCGGGCTTCATTTCCAGATTCTGGAGGACGTGGGCTTCAATGGATACAGGCCCTTCTGCCCATCTTCGCCAACCTTTCCCAAGCTCATCCCGGTCCCCATTCCACAAGCTCCGCATGCCCCTGCATTCCACAGTGCCTTGGTACCAACAGTGAGGGCACTCTGAGAGAGTCTCCTGCTCTCAATTTCTGTTGCTGGCATCACAGCAGCCCAGGGAACAACTACAGGGAAAGTTCTGCTCAGCCATAAAGTTCTGGGATGGAGCGTACATAGGGTGATCAGATGCCCCAACATTATCAGGACCATCTGGATGTTAGGGACTTTGTCTTATATAAGATCCTATCAACCCAGTATAGGACCCTATTATCCCCCACCCTATCCCAATTTCTCACACTTGCTATCTGGTCAGCCTAAGCATACCTCAGTCATTCTGTGGGGATGGTGCCTGCAGTTTGGTCAGTATGCAGAACTATGTGAGGATGGGGCATCCTCAGTGCAGACAATCTTCAGAGAATGCTGCTGCCAAACAAGTCTCTACTAAGCTTATGCAAACTGATTTTTTGGCTACATTTGGGCAGATTTTCACAGGGATAGCAAAAGGCAGATCCTTTATATTAGGGTGACCCCTTGCCAAATTTCACATCCATAGTCCAAAGCATAGAGGCACTAGAGCTTCTCAATGAAACACTTGTAATTTTTTTTAAACATGGGCAAAACAACCTATTTTCCCCAATTTAATTTTTGAACATGGCTGAACCAGCTTTGCTGAAACAAAAAAAGACAGATCAGACTGAGGCAGATACCCAGCATGGAACATTTCACCCTGAATGGCTGTAATTTGGCAAAGTTATAAGAAACTGAAAACAGGGTCTTATAAAGTAAAGAGGTCACTACAGCACAGAAAATTCAGATCTTTGAAAATTATCCCCAATAGTTTGAAGAACACCTAGAAGCGGATAGAAAGTGACTGCAAAGACCATTAAGCAAAGTTGTTCTGTGTTCACAGCATCTTGCCACACTCAGGAGGGAAGCAACTGTATTGTGCACCAGCCAGGCAAACTTCAAATATAACCTAAACAGAACAAATACAGCATATCCTGGAGGTTCAGGGTCCAGCATGGTTGACCTATTTCAGGGTCCATATTAAAGAATAAAATAGTAACAGACTTAGGAACACAGGACTGGAGGAACCGTCACCATCTGGGTCACTAAGTCCTGTCCTCTGCCATAGCAGACAATCCAGTTAGAAGACAGAAATCAAGAGAGAGACAGAGAAAGCTGGAAAGAGTGAGAGTGAAAGAATAAAGAAGGAAGGATAAAAGAAAGATGAAGTAAAACTAAGAAGATCTAAAGACCCTAAAGGAAGAATGGTCCCATCTGCCAGACCCCCAAAGATGCAGGTTAGAGAGCAACGGATTAAAGGAAAAGGGCTCCCATCATGACAAACATCCCACTGCCTGCTATTGCACTTAGCAAGTGCATTTTTCCTCCATCTTCTCACTTCTCCTTCTAGCTAGCTGTAGGATGATTGAGTTCTATAAACCACAACAGCTTAGAATCTAGACAATTTAGTTTGAGGTATCCTTGTACAGAAATGTTTTTATGGCATTTTTTCAGAAAGATTAATTTATTCTAGGAAAAAATAAGAAAAATAAACAGAAATCAATAGTCTCAAAGAGCATTTAACAGTGAGCTTTGTTGATGGATAAATATAAACAAAGTTAGAATTCAAACTGCAGTTTCACTGGGAAATAGTCAAACTGGAAAGCATTCTCTTTTCCCTCACATAATTCCAATTCATCATCGTACCTAGATGCTAACTCTTTTACAACAGTGTTTCAACGGTTCTGTGTGTATGTAGGGGTGGGGTGGGGTGGGGTGGAGGGGAGGTAAATACTGCAGAGAAACTACTGAAGTGAAAAGAAAAATGTAAAATCTGTTTTTTGTTTCAACTATTGTATAACAACATTGAGATTGGGCTGAGCTCATTTTAAAAATCAGAAATTCTATATGTAGGGAGTAATAATTCTCCAAAAGCACCTGACCACATTAGCTCTGTGCAATGCCTCCTTGAGTGAAACTGGATCATCCACAGGTCCAGAAGAAGCACCTTTAAAATGGACTACCCACATGTTTCTGTCTATGGACTAAGATGTCTAATCCTGCTCACGAGTAACTTTATGCTCAGGAGTAATCCTACTAACTTCAGTAGTGTAAAGTTACACGTGTATTTGCAGGATCCAGTCCTATGTGAAAAAAACAAAAAGACCATGTTTCTCAAAAAAGACCTATGCATTTTAATCACTGCACATGATGAAAAGCCCATGTGAAATACTGAAAATAAAGTTTCAAATTAAAATGAGCACTTCCTGGCCTAGCAGCTGGCAGTACCTGCCACCTTGCTGTAAAATAATGGCAAATAATCCATAAAGCATTACAGTGAAAAACTAAACCAGTTCCTCTCTTGTTTTAATACCAGTTTAATTATTAAACTTCACTGTTGAATAGTTAGACACAAGGTGTATTCACAGTGTACAGTTATTCTTCTGAGGTTAAATCAATATTAGAACAGGATGGAAACTGGCCAGTTGTAGAATGGGAAAAACCTGACCAGTTAATATTTTAAAGCAAAGTGGTCAATTTCACACCGTTTTTCATAGTGAGAAGTAGGTTTTTAATATATGCATTTTGTGACTCAGTAAAACACACAGTTTTCTTTTTAGTGGCCTATTTAAAGGCTCAACATTAGCTCAATATTAATCAGTTCCCAAAATATTAACTGGGTCCTTTATCTACCCAATTAAGTAAGAGAAATCCAACTGCGTGCAATTTTTCTTAAGTATAGATGCAGACATAGAAAAATGTACATAGATATTGTGGGTCAAATTCACCATTAGTCTAAGCAGGCACTGCTCTAATGGCTTCAACAGAGTTGCACCCCGTTTTGCTCATGTTTAATTTGACTCAGGAGTAGCGGGCAAAAATAATTAACAATGGATTACTATTTATTTTCTTGAGTTTGGAATAATCAAGTAAGTTTTCTAACAGCAGACTGAATGAACAGCCTTAAAAGTGTTGTAGGTCATCCCAAGCAATCCACAAATCAGTAGCAATGGGATTTTTCTTCTCCATTCACCACTGTACACTTTGAAGGCAAAAGCCCCAAGTTCTATAACTAGCAGGCCCAATCACTAATAAGATGCACATTTGTAGAGTTAACAAACAGACGTGTATGCAGCTTTGGAAGTCCACACTAAACAATACACCTATCTTTCAGGGTGCCCTCCCCTCCACTCAAATTTAATGGGGGGGGGAGAGACTCAATTTACAATGCTCAACTTTGTAAAATAAAATCATATTTCAAAACAAAGCAAAGGCACAAATCCTTAATGTCCTCACTATCAAGACTCTATATAAAGTTTCAATGTTGAAACTTCAGCCATTTTTGACAGTCCTGTTCACATGCATGTTTAGAATATTTTGAGCAGGAATAATATTATGTAACTCAAAAAATGGCTGAAAAGATTTCTCACAAACTTTCCATTCATTTTTGCATGGCCCAAGAGGTGAATATTTCAGAAAGGTAAGAACATGTGAAAAAGAGTGTCACAACAAAGTGTTTTGCAGCCTTAGCCAAAAATTTTCTTTCAGAAAATTTACTACGTTATATCCACTTGAGATGGAAAAACACCTCCAGTTTTTCTATTCTCTCCTTTCATCTAGCGAAATCATCCTATATGTCTAGACAATGTTTCTGGCATTACACATTCTCTATTAGTTCACACCCCAGTAATTCTTGTATCTTCTAGGGGCTGTCTGTTCTTTTCATATGCCCTTAATAAGGACTTTACATCAAGGTCTGTGCCCCAGTTCACTTTACCTGACCTTTTTGACTGTTTCATTGTCCTGCTTTCCTATATAATTTGTGTTGATAGGATGCAGCTGTGTCTCATGAAATAGCAGCACAGAGTGGCTCTGGGATTTTTGTGGGGGAGAGGAGATGATTTTGGAGTTTTTTGAAGTGCAAAAGTAGGTGCATATTCTTTAATGTCCTTCATAAAATTTATTTCACACCACTCATCCTGGCAGCCTTTCAAAATCCCCCTTCTCTCAAAGGCAGAAAACCTATGAGAGATTGCTGTTGTGCATCTTGTGGACTTGTCCATCGCCAGGTAATTTCTGGAAAGATGTGGTTGATTACACATGTGACGATTCCACTAAAAATGAGCATTTGTTTGTTTTATGTATTCAAAGAGTACAAATACTGATGTGGAGATATTAAACTGATAAGAACAGATATAACTTAGAGAATTTTTTCACTTGACCAGAGCTCAGAGAGCCAGGAAGCGTAGTACTACTACTTTTAAACAACTCTGAGGCAATACTTCCATTTAAGATAACTGCAGAAAAGTCTCCTACTTTGACATGTTTATTAATATTGAGTAGGCAACACAAGTTTGATAGCTATGTTAGATTTGTTGATTATAATCTCTCTTTCACACTTCTTTGCATATTTTATTTTTACCTTTTTGCCACATCTGTCACCCACCAGTTAGGGCATACATTTTAAATGTCTGGCTCTAACTAGTATGTCTATAACTGTACTCTGACCACTGGTGTTCTAGTCAGTAGCCAGCTTCATTTTAATAATTAAAATGGAGAAATAAGATTCTAACCTCATAGACAAGTTTCAGAGTAACAGCCGTGTTAGTCTGTATCCGCAAAAAGAAGAACAGGAGTACTTGTGGCACCTTAGAGACTAACAAATTTATTAGAGCATAAGCTTTCGTGGACTACAGCCCACTTCTTCGGATGCATATAGAATGGAACATATAATGAGGAGATCTATATACACACATACAGAGAGCATAAACAGGTGGGAGTTGTCTTACCAGCTCTGAGAGGCCAATTAATTAAGAGAAAAAAAAGCTTTTGAAGTGATAATCAAGCTAGCCGAGTACAGACAGTGTGATAAGAAGTGTGAGAGTACTTACAAGGGGAGATAGAGTCAATGTTTGTAATGGCTCAGCCATTCCCAGTCCTTATTCAAACCGGAGTTGATTGTGTCTAGTTTGCATATCAATTCTAGCTCTGCAGTCTCTCTTTGGAGTCTGTTTTTGAAGTTTTTCTGTTGTAATATAGCCACCCGCAGGTCTGTCACTGAATGACCAGACAGGTTAAAGTGTTCTCCCACTGGTTTTTGAGTATTTTGATTCCTGATGTCAGATTTGTGTCCATTAATTCTTTTGCGTAGAGACTGTCCGGTTTGGCCAATGTACATGGCAGAGGGGCATTGCTGGCACATGATGGCATATATCACATTGGTAGATGTGCAGGTGAACGAGCCCCTGATGGTATGGCTGATGTGATTAGGTCCTATGATGATGTCACTTGAATAGATATGTGGACAGAGTTGGCATCGGGGTTTGTTACAAGGATAGGTTCCTGGGTTAGTGGTTTTGTTCAGTGATGTGTGGTTGCTGGTGAGTATTTGCTTTAGGTTGGGGGGTTGTCTGTAAGCGAGGACAGGTCTGTCTCCCAAGATCTGTGAGAGTAAAGGATCATCTTTCAGGATAGGTTGTAGATCTCTGATGATGCGCTGGAGAGGTTTTAGTTGGGGGCTGAAGGTGACAGCTAGTGGTGTTCTGTTATTTTCTTTGTTGGGCCTGTCTTGTAGGAGGTGACTTCTGGGTACTCGTCTGGCTCTGGAACTTTGTGATTTTTGTCCTCACCCACAACTATTTCACATTTGGGGACAATATATACCTTCAAGTCAGCGGCACTGCTATGGGTACCCGCATGGCCCCACAATATGCCAACATTTTTATGGCTGACTTAGAACAACGCTTCCTTAGCTCTCGTCCCCTAACGCCCCTACTCTACTTGCGCTACATTGATGACATCTTCATCATCTGGACCCATGGAAAAGAAGCCCTTGAGGAATTTCACCATGATTTCAATAATTTCCATCCCACCATCAACCTCAGCCTAGATCAATCCACACAAGCGGTCCATTTCCTGGACACTACTGTGCTAATAAGCGATGGTCACATCAATACCACCCTATACCGGAAACCTACTGACCGCTACACTTACCTACATGCCTCCAGCTTCCATCCAGGACACACCACACGATCCATTGTCTACAGCCAAGCTCTAAGATATAACCGCATTTGCTCCAATCCCTCGGATAGAGACAAGCACCTACAAGATCTCTATCAAGCATTCTTAAAACTACAATACCCACCTGCTGAAGTGAAAAAACAGATTGACAGAGCCAGACGAGTACCCAGAAGTCACCTCCTACAAGACAGGCCCAACAAAGAAAATAACAGAACACCACTAGCTGTCACCTTCAGCCCCCAACTAAAACCTCTCCAGCGCATCATCAGAGATCTACAACCTATCCTGAAAGATGATCCTTTACTCTCACAGATCTTGGGAGACAGACCTGTCCTCGCTTACAGACAACCCCTCAACCTAAAGCAAATACTCACCAGCAACCACACATCACTGAACAAAACCACTAACCCAGGAACCTATCCTTGTAACAAACCCCGATGCCAGCTCTGTCCACATATCTATTCAAGTGACATCATCATAGGACCTAATCACATCAGCCATACCATCAGGGGCTCGTTCACCTGCACATCTACCAATGTGATATATGCCATCATGTGCCAGCAATGCCCCTCTGCCATGTACATTGGCCAAACCGGACAGTCTCTACGCAAAAGAATTAATGGACACAAATCTGACATCAGGAATCAAAATACTCAAAAACCAGTGGGAGAACACTTTAACCTGTCTGGTCATTCAGTGACAGACCTGCGGGTGGCTATATTACAACAGAAAAACTTCAAAAACAGACTCCAAAGAGAGACTGCAGAGCTAGAATTGATATGCAAACTAGACACAATCAACTCCGGTTTGAATAAGGACTGGGAATGGCTGAGCCATTACAAACATTGACTCTATCTCCCCTTGTAAGTACTCTCACACTTCTTATCACACTGTCTGTACTCGGCTAGCTTGATTATCACTTCAAAAGCTTTTTTTTCTCTTAATTAATTGGCCTCTCAGAGCTGGTAAGACAACTCCCACCTGTTTATGCTCTCTGTATGTGTGTATATAGATCTCCTCATTATATGTTCCATTCTATATGCATCCGAAGAAGTGGGCTGTAGTCCACGAAAGCTTATGCTCTAATAAATTTGTTAGTCTCTAAGGTGCCACAAGTACTTCTGTTCTTCTTTTAACCTCATAGATGACATCTTATTCTCTCACTGCAAAAGTATTAATAGATGCCATGGGTAGGATTTTATTTTCCATTACAGTCATGAGAGTACATACATGCTATATTCATGCACAGTTACTAACAGCAAAACTTGCAGGGATTTCAGAAAGTTGCAAGAGTTGACAAATTTCAATTAATAGATAAAAGATGAGCATCTCCAATGTACAGGAGCCTATGAAAAATAAACATGAAGTACACTGCTAAGGGAGAATACCTCAATACTCCATAGAAGCAGCACTAAAATGATAATTACTGCTAGAACACTTCCGAAAAATAGGCAAAATAGGAAATTATTATATTTGCTCATTGCGAAGACATGCCCTTTTGAAGGTGTATCTGAAAACTGCCTCAAAGCTGATGAGTTTCTTCAACTGGAATTATCACTAAAATCAAAGGGTAGTTTCCTGATTATTAATAGGAGAAAGTGAGTTGCTTACTGAGTATCTGACCCTCCTCACACACAGGCACTTATGTCACTGTCAAAATTCCCACTGGCTTCAATGGCAACAGGATTGTATCTCTGACTGCAAAAAATGTACATGCATCCACCTATGTCTGAACTGATAGCAAATTCTGAAATTATAGTCCATTTAACCAAAAATCAGAGGCTTGACCTTAGGTGGGAGAATAAGTCTGATTTTAAACCGTTGAGTAATTCCATCAGATAGCAGTCCCTGGCAAATTAGATTCATGATAGTGTGATCAGCAGAGAGAAAGGCTTGGCTAACCATCACACCCCCACAAACCCACTCTGGCCAAGAACGGCAAGGTTCCAGACAAACACTTCAGCATGACGACAAGGAGCAGTGCTGAAGAAGCTTTTCCACAGCAGTAGGTAGAGAATGGTTGGCAAGGATACCATGCCAAACAGGACATAACAGATCATTCTAAAGCTTTTGTGGTTTAGCTGAAAGCTTAATGCATTAGATCAACTATTAATATCCATAGAGACCCTCTTAACTATTTTCTACATACACAGCTAAAAAAAAATTCATTTTACTAAAGGATTAGACGCTTGTTCCATTAAGTTCAGCACTCTCTAAGGCTTGGTCTACACTATAGAGTTAGGTCGATGTACGGCACACAGCTTGGACTGTCACCCCAGAGCGGATGGGGGGCACCAGCTGTGAGCCCCACACAGCTGTCAGTGCCCCACAATGCCCCACTTCAGTCAGTGCAAGGGCTCCAGGTGAGGATGTCCACCACCAGCAGAAGGATGGAAGTGTGGATACCAACTGCCAATTGAATTACTGCTGTGGCTGCAAGTTAGCCTAAATTAAGTCAAACTAATTTTGATAAGCCCTTACACAGGACTATCCAATGGTTCAGGAGGAAAAAAAAACCATAGCATATTTGGTTAACTGCACATTGCCCAGTATAGTAGAGACAGGGAAAAATCCTTTGTAGCCCTTGCAGCAACAGCATAACGCTCAATTAATAAACATTAGCCAACTATACCCACAAATATTAACGTTGATCAAAGTTATCTGAACCCTAACCTGATTTGGAATTTCTATGCTGCAAAGGTATTGAGACAATTTGGGATTTCATTCTACTTCGTAACAAGTTTCACTATATCCAAATTCACTACAAGAAGATTTCACTCTATAGCTTTAAATTAAGTATACAAAAGGTAATTTTTACAAAATGATATGAATACAGTTAAGTGTGCAATTACTAATAATTGGATTTACTGGTGTAACTCCAACCACCCTTCTGAAAATATAAAGTTAGTTCAATTAGACATGTTCTGGAGAGTTAAAACTAGATTGTCATGATAATACAAATACTACTAAGATCTTAATATCTGATTCCAACTGAAAAAGAAAATAAATGGGCAGTATCTTAATGTTTTTCATACTAACTGTAAAAGTCAACTAGGTAAAAACAATACCAGATTTGTGGCTAATCTGACAACCTGCGACCCACAAGAAACAAACAAACAAACAAACAAGAAAATATATCAGCACACTCAAAGAGCATAAAGTCCAGTTTGAGGAGCAATTCCTGTAACACAAGGTACGTCCACTTGATCATGCCACTGGTAACCACATTAGAATAGATTTTGTTTATCACAAATGTGTATTATTTAAAAAGATAGTCAAAAATTATTTTTGTTTAGCTAGCACAAGTAACTAATGATACTTGTGCAAAAAACACCTTCAACAGGTAACTCCATGCTCACACTCTTCTCTGAAACAAATTTAAAGGGGGAGGGATAGCTCAGTGGTTTGAGCATTGGCCTGCTAAACCCAGGGTTGTGAGTTCAATCCTTGAGGGGGCCACTTGGGGATCTGGGGCAAAATCAGTACTTGGTCCTGCTAAGGAAGGCAGGGGGCTGGACTCGATGACCTTTCAAGGTCCCTTCCAGTTCTAGGAGATGGGATATCTCCATTTTTTTTTTAAAGCATGGTGTTTACGAACCAACAAAATGATCTAAAACATTCAAAGTCAAAAAGGGTAATTAAACAAAACAAAATACAAAATAAGAATATAAAAATGGCCATACTATGTCAGACCAAAGGTCCATCTAGCCCAGTATCCTGTCTTTCGACAGTGGCCAATGCCAGGTGACCCAGAAGGAATGAACAAAACAGGTTCTCATCAAGTGATCCATCCCCTGTTGCACATTTCCAGCTTATGGCAAATAGAGGCTAAGGACACCATCGCTGCACATCCTGGCTAATAGCCATTGATGGACCTATTCTCTTATTTAGTTCTTTTTTGAACCCTGTTATAGTCTCGGCCTTCATAACATCCTCTGGCAAGGAGTTCCACAGGTGGACTGTGCGTTGTGTGGAAAAAAATACTCCCTTTCGTTTGTTTTAAATCTGCTGCCTATTAATTTCATTTGGTGACCCCTAGTTCTTGTGTTATGAGAAGGAGTAAATAACACTTCCTTATTTAATTTCTCCACACCAGTCATGATTTTACAGATCTCTATCATATGCCCCTTTAGTCGTCTCTTTTTCAAGCTGGAAAGTCCCAGTTTTATTAATCTCTCCTCATATGGAAGCTGTTCCATGCTCCTAATCATTTTTGTTACCCTTTTCTGAAGCTTTTCCAATTCCAAAATACCTTTTTTGAGATGGGACGACCACATCTGCATGTAGTATTCAAGGTGGGAGTGTATCATGGATTTATGTCGAGGCAATATGATATTTTCTGTCTTATTATCTATCCCTTTCTTAACAATTCCCAACATTGTTAGCGTTTTTGACTGACATTACACATTGAGTGGATGTTTTCAGAGAACTATCCACAATGACTCCAAGATCTCTTTCTTGAATATTAACAGCTAATTTAGACCCCATCATTTTATATGTATAGTTGGGATTATGTGTTCCAGTGTGCATTATCTTGCATTTATCAACATTGAATTTCATCTGCCATTTTGTTGCCCAGTCATCCAGTTTTGTGAGATTCTTTTGTAGCTCTTCACGGTCTGCTTTGGACTCAACTATCTTGAGTAGTTTTGTATCATCTGCAAATTTTTCCACTTCACAATTTACCCCTTTTTCCAGATCATTTATGAATATATTGAATAGGACTGGTCCCAGTACAGACCCCTGGGGGAACCATTATTTACCTCTCTCCATTCTGAAAACTGACCATTTATTCCTACCCTTTATTACCTATCTTTTAACCAGATACCAATCCATGAGAGGACCTTCCCTCTTATCCTATGACAGCTTACTTTTCTTAAGAGCCTTTGATGAGTGACTTTGTGAAAGGCTTTCTGAAAATCTAAGTACACTATATCCATGGGATCCCACTTGTCCACATGCTTGTTGACACCCTCAAAGAATTCTAGTAGGTTGGTAAGGCATGATTTCCCTTTACAAAAACCATGTTGACTCTTTCCCAACAAATTATATTCATCCACGTGTCTGATCATTCTGTTCTTTACTCTAGTTTCAACCAGTTTGCCCGGTACTGAAGTCAGGCATACTGGCCCCTCTAATTGCCAGGATCACCTCTGGAGCCCTTTTTAAAAAATTGGCATCACATTAGCTATCCTCCAGTCATGTGGTACAGAAGGTGATTTAAATGATAGGTTACAAACCACAGTTAGTAGTTCTGAAATTTCACATTTGAGTTCCTTCAGAACTCTTGGGTGAATACCATCTGGTCCTGGTGACTTATTACTGTTTAGTTTATCAATTTGTTCCAGAACGTCCTCTAATGGCACCTTAATATGCAACAGTTCCTCAGATTTGCCACCTAAAAAGAATGGCTCAGGCTTGGGAATTTCCCTCTCATCCTCAGCCATGACGACTGATGCAAATAAATCATTTAGTTTCTCCGCAATGGCCTTATCGTCCTAGAGTGCTCCTTTACCATCTCAATCGTCCAGTGGCCCACTGGTTGTTTAACAGGCTGCCCACTTCTGATGTACTTAAAAAAAAATTGCTATTACTTTTTGAGTCTTTGGCTAGCTGTTCTTCAAATTCTTTTTTGGCCTTTCTAATTATATTTTTACACTTTATTTGCCAGAGTTTATTTTCCTCACTAGGATTTAACTTCCACTTTTAAAAGGATATCTTTTTCGTCTCTCACTGCTTCTTTTACTTTGTTGTTTAGCCAGGGTGGCACTTTTTTGGTTCTCTATGTTTTTTAATTTGGGGCATACATTTAAGTTGAGCTTCTCTTATGGTGTCTTTAAATAGTTTCCATGCAGCTTGCAGGGATTTCACTTTTGGCCCTGTGCCCTTTAATTTCTCTTTAACTAACTTCCTCATTTTTGTATAATTCCCCTTTCTGAAATGAAAAGCCATGTTGGGCTGCTGTGGTATTTTCCCAACCACAGGGATGTTAAATTTAATTATATTATGGTCACTATTACCAAGCGGTTCAGCTATATTCACCTCTTGGACCAGATCCTATGCTCCACTTAGGACTAAATCAAGAATTGCCTCTCCTCTTGTGGGTTCCAAGACTAGCTGTTCCAAGAAGCAGGCATTTAAGCTGTCAAGAAACTTTATCTCTGCATCCCGTCCTGAGGTGATATGAACCCAGTCAATATGGTGATAGTTGAAATCCCCCATTATTATTTGTATAGCCTCTCTAATCTCCCTGAGCATTTCATAGCTACTATCACCATCCTGGTCAGGTGGTCGGTAATATATCCCTACTGCTATATTCTTATTTTTAGAGCATGGAAGATTCATAGTGCCACTCCCCCACCAGCATGACCTGTTCCGTCCTTCTGATATATTTTGTACCCTGTTATTACTGTGTCCCATTGATTATCCTTATTCCACCAAGTTTCTGTGATGCCTATTATATCAATATCCTCATTTAATACAAGGCACTCTAGTTCTTACTATTTAGACTTCTAGCATTGGTATACAAGCATTTTAAAAACTTTGCACCTTTTAGCTGTCTGCCATTACATGAGGTAATTGAATGGGATTCTTTTTCATTTGACTGTTTCTCATCAGACCCTACCCATATTTTACCATCTTCCATCCTCTCCTCCTTACTAGGACATAGAGAATCTCCATTAATAGATCCTTCCCTAAGGGTTGTCTTTGTCCGAGCCACGTGCTCCTCCGAACCACAACTCAACACCCACACCACGTGTGGTGTTAAGAAAAATTCCCAAATTTTTTCTCACAAAAAGTCCACTCTCATATATACAAAGAACAATAGATAGAGTCTTAGCAACCAAAATATGAAAAAAAATAAATGTGAGAAATTCTGTAATGGCAGCAGTTACTGGTGTTAGCATGGAACTGCTGCACATGTTGCATGGACAGTCTATATGTTCCCAATTCATAAAAACTACGTGCACATAAATGCATCCCAAATTTCTATCTCCTCCATTTGAAACCATAATGAGGGGCCGTATTGCCAGCCAGTGCTTTTGTGCTTAGGCTCACTAACCTGCTGGTATACAATAAGCCATGTTGTATATTTAGCTCCTGCTTACCATAAACAGTTTGAAAAAATTTAATTGCTATCTCATCCCCTACAGCTGAGCATAATAAGGGGACTGGCAAAGGATCTCCCATCCCAGGAAGTTGGGGGGGAGGGGCTATGGAGTGCCTCACACAAACTCACAGATGAAGGCAGGAAGAGGTCTCTCCATCTTTTCCGAGCATCAGCAGACAGTTGGCACGTGGAGAAGTTGAGGGATCAAAGCAGATGAGAGAAGAAGTCGTGGCAGGTACACAGATATAAACAGAGGTAGAAGGTGACAGCCATGGTAATAGCAGCTGTTTTGCTGACACAGACAAATCAGGAAGCATGCGTGGAGGTTCCAATCTAACAGCAGTAAATGTTGCTGTCACAGAATACTCATGAAATTAAACAGTGCAGAAACAATTGATGAATGCTGAACTAAAAACATTAGCTCAATCTATTCCTTTCATTCCTCAAATCACCTTATACACTTTCAAGATTCCTTTTAATCCTTGCTGCACTCTATTTTAGATTAAGTAACAAGGAGCAGACATGACAGCACTTAAAGAGCTTGATGGTTTCAAAGATTTTTATAAACTGTTATCTATGGAAATACAAATCAAGACAAGAGAGCAGCTCCTACAAAGCATGCTACTGAAGGCATCTTATGTTGTGGTCTGTTCTAGAACAGCACTTTACCATGAAAAGTTACTCTCCAGGAACTTGACAATAAAAACATTAGAAACTTCCACAATCTACCCACCATACTGAAACAGGTCAGTTACCATCAAACAGCGGTTAGAGTTTGGTCAACATCTTAAGGATCGAACACAATAGCCATACTAATTAAGCATTTAGAAGAAACCTGCTACAGCCCAAGAATTTTGAACAAAACTGATTCCTAGCTATGAAGAAACAAGAATAAAAGACTGAAAAAGCAGAGGAAACTGGTCATTTTCTACTGTGGATCTAAATTCCCCCTGCTCCCCTTTGACCAGCTTCTGGACCAACAGAATAACAGTCTAAAAAGGATAAAATTGTTGAATTTTCCAGTTACAACCAATTGAAGGATTCAGGCTTTTATTATGTTGGTGCTTTGTTAGTTTTCCTTACAATTTCTACACTGAGGGACACATTATTTTGTTTAATAGACTCACTGATTTAAAATCATTCCTGGTGTAACTCCAGTGAAGTACATGGAGTGTCACCAAGGATTCATTTATCCCGTTGTTGTTCCTAGAGAAGTTTTATTATAACATTAGAGTTTGGAAAAACATTTTTCTCCCATAACAAAATAAATGCTATATTGGGCAACTGCTTGTACTACTACGGCTCTACAACACATAACATGTCAGGGCTATGGAACAAAAAGCATTTATTATTGACACCTGCTGAAGTTTACTTTCAGGTACTTTCAGCAAGGCAATATGTCTAGTGGTTAGAACAGGAGCTTGAAGACCTAGTGTGAAATACCGATTTCAATGAAATCAATGGTAAAAACAATCAACTGACTTCAATGGAGCCATGATTTCACCCCTCATTTCTTTTGCCCACATCTCCAATAAACCTCAAGGTTTGACCTTGAGCAAAACACTTAGTACCTCTATATCTGAATTCCTAATCTGTAAGACTGGGATATACTTACCTACCTTTATAAAGTGCTTTGAGATCCTTAGCTGACTAAGTACAATCATAGAATATCAGGGTTGGAAGGGACCTTAGGAGGTCACCTAGTCCAACCCCCTGCTCAAAACAGGACCAATCTACAACTAAATCATCCCAGCCAGGGCTTTGTCAAGCCTGACCTTAAAAACCTCAAGGTTCTAGTAGTACAAGGTATTACTACTACTAGAACCACACCACATCTAATACAAGTAAAGAACACTACCTGTCATTCTCCATGTTTCAACACAAGAATCCTCAGAGGCACTCAAACATCTGGGTAGAGGCCTTATTTATCCTACGCATTCAATGTGTGATAAACTGCACAAAAAAGAATCACTATCAGCATCAACCAACTAATCTATTTAAAAATAGAGTTATGAATCTCATCTGCAATATACAGTTCCTTGCACAGACTCTCTCCTAGAGGAAGGAATGACTTGCCATATAAACCAGCATACAAAACAAAACATTTCAAGCTAAAAAGACACACACACGGTAATACAGTTAACATAACCTTTGCAGTAGTGCGAGTATATATTATTAGCGTCCACTACCCTTTGCCCCATGGCATAAACATAGAAGCTGTACACAGATGTTTCCCCTGTAATTAAAACAATTGATTGCGAACACTGCAAACATCTGACATATGAGTAGCGCGATGCTTTTTCATTTCATTCCCTGCAGGAATAACTCACGTTAGGTCAGGCGTCTGACAAACCCATGGTTCCCAAAATTACAGATGTCCCAACTAAGGGACTGGAAATCCATGACTCCCAATATAGATTGTATACACAGATCTTGAAGAGCAAGATTTTTGTGTTTCTCAATATTCTGCTGCTCACCAGAACACAGCAGGCAGATTGTAGAGATGCAGTGACATTCATATACCTGGTCATGTAAAGACCCACACACCAAAACTAAGTTGGCTGGTAGGCTAATTTTAGGTCTGCTAGACTTAATATTGTTTTAATAACTAATTAAAAAGGGACTCGAACACCTTTTCCAATTTAGTTAGAAAATCTTTTCCCTGAACAGGATGAAGTAAGCCAATATTGCACTGAATCTGTATCTAAGTAGCCATTTGAGAATCACAGTCTCATCTTGATACACAGGAGTTATACAAGTATATTCCCAGAATCAAGTATTTTTAAAATACTGGCTAGCCCAAGTATGTCATTTAACAGGAGGGTCCAAGGATTCAAAGCAAATAAGGAGAGCCCTAAAAGCTGGCAGATGCCAGTTTTTTAAAACCTCCCACCTTGGCTTTTACTAAATCTAAGATAGAAATAAACAAAATACTTGAGTAGTGATACTAAGGCCTTGTCTACACTACGAGAGTAGTTCGATTTTACTTAAATCGAATTTTTGGAATCGATATTGCAAAGTCGAACGTGTGTGTCCACACTAAGGACAGTAATTCGACTTTGTGAGTCCACACTAACGGGGAAAGCGTCGACATTGGAAGTGGTGCACTGTGGTCAGCTATCCCACAGTTCCCGGAGTCCCCGCTGCCCATTGGAATTCTGGGTGGAGCCGCAAATGCCTTCTGGGTAAAAAAAAGGTGTCCAGGGTGCTTTTGGGTAACTGTCGTCATCCGTCCATCACTCCCGCCCTCCCTCCCTGAAAGCGCCGGCGGGAAATCAGTTCGCGCACTTTTCTAGTCAGTGACAGCGCGGACGCCACAGCACTGCGAGCATGGAGCCTGCTGCAACCATCACTGCAGTTGTGGCCGCTCTCAACGCCTCGCAACTTATCATACACCTTTCCCTGAGGCAGATGCAGAAAAGTCAGGCGAGGAGGCTACGTCAACGCGGTGATGGCCTGAAGTCTGAGAGTAGCACAGACCTCTCAGAAAGCAGGGGACCCAGCGCCGAGAACATCACGGTGGCAATGGGTCATGTTGATGCCGTCGAAAGGAGATTCTGGGCACGGGAAACAAGCACTGAGTGGTGGGACCGCATAGTGCTGCAGGTCTGGGATGAATCCCAGTGGCTGCGAAACTTTCGCATGCGGAAGGGAACTTTCCTGGAACTTTGTGAGTTGCTGTCCCCTGCCCTGAAGCGCAATGACACCCGGATGCGAGCAGCCCTGACTGTCCAGAAGCGAGTGGCCATAGCCCTGTGGAAGCTTGCAACGCCAGACAGCTACCGGTCAGTCGCGAACCAGTTTGGGGTGGGCAAATCTACCGTGGGGGTTGTTGTGATGCAAGTAGCCAAGGCAATCGTTGATGTACTGCTGCCAAAGGTAGTCACCCTGGGAAACGTGGAGGCGATCATAGATGGCTTCGCAGCGATGGGATTCCCAAACTGCGGTGGGGCCATAGATGGAACTTACATCCCTATCCTGGCACCGGAACACCAGGCCAGCCAGTACATTAACAGAAAGGGCTACTTTTCCATGGTGCTGCAAGCACTGGTGGACCACAGGGGACGTTTTACCAACATCTACGTGGGATGGCCGGGCAAGGTTCATGACGCTCGTGTTTTCAGGAACTCTGGTCTGTTTAGACGGCTGCAGCAAGGTATTTACTTCCCGGACCACAAAATAACTCTTGGGGATGTGGAGATGCCTATAGTCATCCTCGGGGACCCAGCCTACCTGCTAATGCCCTGGCTCATGAAGCCCTATACTGGCGCCCTGGACACTGAAAAAGAACTCTTCAACTACCGGCTGAGCAAGTGCAGAATGGTGGTGGAGTGTGCTTTTGGCCGTCTCAAGGGGAGATGGAGAAGCTTACTGACTCGCTGTGATCTCAGCGAAACCAATATCCCCATTGTTATTGCAGCTTGCTGTGTGCTCCACAATCTCTGTGAGAGCAAGGGGGAGACCTTTATGGCGGGGTGGGAGGTTGAGGAAAATAGCCTGGCTGCTGATTACTCACAGCCAGACAGCCGGGCGATTAGAAGAGACCAGCGGGAAGCGCTGTGCATCCAGAAGGCTTTGAAAGCAAAGTTCCTGAGTGAGCAGGGTAACCTGTAACTTTAAAGTTTGTGTATTGAGAAGCTAAACCTGCCCCCGTTTCTTTGCCCAGTTAATGTTGACTATCCTATCCAGTTACATACCCCCTTCACCCCACTTCCAACACACGTTTCAAAATAAAAATAGTTCTACTTTGTTAAAGCACACCGTTTTCTTTAATACTGTATTCGCGGGAATTTTTTAAAACTGGGACGCAGACTGTGGTGCGGAGCGGGTGTACTGTAGTGGCGCGAATGCAGCTTCTAAACTCAAGGATTGACAGGCTCCGCTGCGGTGGGATGGTTGTTTCAACGGAGCCTGTCACCCCTCCTGATAGGGACTGTGTGTATGGGGGGGTCTATGTGACTTTGTGGCAGGGGGAGGACGGTTACAGATCCCCTGCTGTGTGGCTCTGTGATCCTGCCTAAGGACCGCCGCTTAAGATCTGTAACTGCCCTCCCCTGCCACAAAGTCACAGAGCAACCCACCCCCCACCACATAACATGAAAACAACCTCCCAGACTAACCAGGGTAACTAGTCACTGCATCACTGCACTATGTATGTGCCCTGCTGCTGTGCCTGCCCCCGACTATATACCCTGCCAAAGGTGACTGTCCTGTCGAATTACCAACCCCCTATCCCCCCCTCCTCCAAAAGAACATGATGGAAACAGTAGTTAACAGAAACGTATTTTTTATTATCAACCAAACATGGAACTGGGAAAGTGAAACTTGGACGGGGGCTTGTGTCAGGCGGGAAGGAAAGAACTTGTCAAATTTTGGGGAATGAGAGCCTTCTGCTGCTCGAGCTCTCTGCAGGGGTGGAGTGAGAGTTAGCAGGGACTCTGCCGCCTCTCCTTCTGTGCACTTTGGGTGAGGGGAGTATGGGACTTGGTGGCGGGGGAGGGCGGTTAGAGATGGACTGCAGCGGGGCTCTGTCCTCCTGCCTCCGTTCCTGCAGAACATCCACAAGGCGCCGGAGCGTGTCCGTTTGCTCCCTCATTAGTCCAAGCAGGGTTTGAGTCGCCTGCTGGTCTTCCTGACGCCACCTCTCCTCCCGATCCATGTTGGCTTGGTGCATTCGGGTCAAGTTCTCCCGCCACTGGGTCTGCTGTGCTGCCTGGGCTCTGGAGCAGGCTATAAGCTCCGAGAACATGTCCTCCCGTGTCCTCTTCTTCTTATGCCTAATCCGCGCTAGCCTCTGGGAGTGTGATGACAGGCTAGGTTGTGAGACAGTCGCAGATGGGGCTGTGGGAATGGGAAAAAGGGAGTGAATTCCTCAGAAAGATAAATGTAGTTGTGAACAAAGAACATAGTCTTTCTCTGTGAACAAGACCATGCACAGCACCTATCACATGCGCACTCAGCACAAGGTCGAATTCTCGGCCTTCGCATTCAGTGCCTGGGGTCTTCTACAGCACATTTGAGAAGCCTCTCAGGAGAACGGAATTTCTGTTGCAGGCAGACATGGTAAGCCGTAGACTTGTGGCAGCTTAAAACTTTAATATTAGCAATGGCCTCATTTCACATTGAAATCAATGTCGGTCCCTGCTGCCAGCAATTCGGCAAGCAGGAAGTCTGCTCCTGTCCCACACCCTCGCGGCTGTCCCCGGGAACGATCCCTTTCGGCTGCCCCTCTCCCGCCTCCACCGCGTGGCTGCAAACCAGCGGTTACAGTTCTGTAAAGGAACGGCAAAGCAGTCCCAACACTTTCCCCTACCTCATTCAAAGCAGGTCATCATGAGCGACATCACCCTCATGAGGATCTCTGACAGCGAGAAAGAGAGAATGCTCCGGGAAAGCCTGCAAAGACCAGGGCCGTATGCCGCCATGCTGTGCAGAGCAATGATTCCAGAGTACTTGATAGTCTCGTGGCGTGGCAACGTGTCCTACTACGGAGGACCCAATAAGGCCGCTCTCCCCAAGAACCTAATGCAGCGGATTTCCAATTACCTCCAGGAGAGCTTCCTCGAGATGTCACAGGAGGATTTCTGCTCCATCCCCGGACATATAGACCGCATTTTACTGTAGCTGCTGTAGCAGTGACTAACCAGTAGAGCGGCTTGGGCAGGACAATCATGCAAAACCGGACATTGCTAGATTTTTTTTCAATAGTTGCACTGCCCATGACTGAACCGTTAAGCTAATCAAACTAATCATGAGAAACCCATTTTTTAAATTGTTAATATTCCTGTTCTGTTACAAATAAATGTTTAGATTTTTACAACACTTACTGGCTGATCCTTCCCCAGATTCTGTGTCCGGGGTAACGGCTGGGGAGGGTTGGTAGGGGATCTCTGTAAGGGTGATGAAGAGATCCTGGCTGTCGGGGAAATCAGCGTTGTGAGCGCTGTCGACTGCCTCGTCCTCCTCATCTCCTTCCTCATCTTCCCCGTCCACTAACATGTCCGAGGATCCAGCCGTGGACACTATCCCATCCTCAGAGTCCACGGTCACTGGTGGGGTAGTGGTGGCGGCCGCACCGAGGATGGAATGCAGTGCCTCGTAGAAACGGGATGTCTGGGGATGGGATCCGGAGCGTCCGTTTGCCTCTTTGGTTTTCTGGTAGCCTTGTCTCAGCTCCTTGATTTTCACGCGGCACTGCGTTACATCCCGGCTGTATCCTCTCTCTGCCATGTCTTTAGAGATCTTCTCGTAGATCTTTGCATTCCGTCTTTTGGATCGCAGCTCGGAAAGCACGGACTCATCGCCCCACACAGCGATGAGATCCAAGACTTCCCGATCAGTCCATGCTGGGGCCCTCTTTCTATTCTGAGATTGCACGGCCATCACTGCTGGAGAGCTCTGCATCGTTGCCAGTGCTGCTGAGCTCGCCACGATGTCCAGACAGGAAATGAGATTCAAACTGGCCAGACAGGAAAAGGAATTCAAATTCAAATTTTCCCGGGGCTTTTCCTGTGTGGCAGTTCAGAGCATCCGAGCTCGTACTGCTGTCCAGAGCGTCAACAGAGTGGTGCACTGTGGGATAGCTCCCGGAGCTATTAGCGTCGATTTCCATCCACACCTAGCCTAATTCGACATGGCCATGTCGAATTTAGCGCTACTCCCCTCGTTGGGGAGGAGTACAGAAGTCGAATTAAAGAGACCTCTATGTCGAACTAAATACCTTCGCGGTGTGGACGGGTGCAGGGTTAATTCGATGTAACGGCGCTAACTTCGACATAAACGCCTAGTGTAGACCAGGCCTAAGTGTGTGTCCTACTTTGATAGCACACACTGGGACATTTGGTGACTTGTCTGTTCCAACCCTCACCCAAAGAGACATTTGTTTAGAAGAACTCCTCCCACTTTCTTACAGTTATTTCAACTAATTGGTCATGAGTCTCCATATCTTGCTGCAGTGTTAGTTATGCATCTATAACATATGGCTAAATTATACCAGTGTAACTGATACAGCCCATAAAAGAACAGTCCTCTGTACATACAAATACTTAACATTTAATTAGCAGGTAAAATCTGTAAGAAATTATATTGGATACATTTTCACCATTAAAAAATAATCAATCTTTAACTTATGATAAGTTAACCTAAGGTATTTCCATCACAAAGTCTACTTATTTTAGTCCACTAAAATCCAGTGGACTCTCACCCGGGACAATTAGAAAGCTTTCCTGCGTAAATGCCATCAACTTCTGCAGAATTTTCATTTTAATAAATAGAAACCTGGTTTTAAAAAATAATAGTTTTGAAGATACCTTCCAAATATGAACCTATTCTTCATCTACAGAATTTGGCATTCTCCTAGGATGCCACAGAATTCAGGATTTTTAAGCATTCACCATTTTGCAGCAGCCAATCCCTGACATTTTGTTTTCTGTATCCCTGCTCTTCTGGGAGAGTTTTGCAGCTACCAAAAAGGGAGTACTGGATTACAGTGTGAGCTCTCTGTATTCTTCTACGGACCCATGTAACAAGGAGTCAGGGAACCAGATCTGGAGGGCAGCTTGCAGCCAAAGAATGAGGGGAAACTAGAAGCATAGGTGGCAAACAGGGCTGCCTGGAGACTAGAGCAGCAAGGACCAGGGAAAGGGGTTACTGAAACTAAATTCCTACTTTCATGGTAAACATGGGGGGGGGGGAAATGCAGTTCTGTGCCAGTGAGTCGACTTAGGCAGCCTAGAGACTACAGAAAAAAAAATCCCTTAATGAAAATAATTGTTGGTGAATTTTACATCTATTAGTATTTTCAAATATGAGCCAGAGGTTTTTTGGGAGAGCTGGGTTAGGAATGAAGGATATTTCATGGCAGGAGAATAAACTGACATTGAAGGGGAATTCAGTTCAAGCGTTGTACAGAGTACATGGGGCCCTGATTACATTAGATGGGCATAAAGCAAAGAATGTGATATTGTATTTGAGTTTGAAAGTGGCCGCATCATTTCTTGGGCAATTATATCCTTCTAGCTGCATATTTATTATTGTTCTTATTATACAATAGCTGTACACAAAATTTTAGAACAGTGTGTGCCAAAGAAAGCATTTCCAATATACCATCTCTGTCTTCTCTGTCTGCTCCCACTGAACAGAAAAAAGAAACCTTGCACTCAAATGCATTAGGTCTGACACAAGAGCACAAAGCTGGCAGAAGAATGCTAATTGCAGCACAAGAAGTTTTCTTATGAGACATTAACCTTTTGTTGTGGTAGATAAACCAGAGCATGTCTTACAAGAATGTAGAAAGTTTATAAATTATCTATGATTATTGTGCATGGGCTCTGCTCAAGGTTTCTTCATTTTCTGCTCCACAGACTGCTACTATAGTTCTATTCAGATAAGAATTTCATATGGTATGGTTGTGCTGCCTAACAACATTCTACGTACATAAAAGTGCTGTTCTCCCACACAGAATGGTGTCTTTATATTAAAATCTGCTAAACTGTTTTTCAAGTTCAGAATCCTAGTTATACATGTTCTTGTACCTTTATAACAGATAATACACTTATTCTCCAAATAATTAATTTTGTTTTCAGAAAATGATTATCACTACTTAATAGTTATTTCCAGAGCATATAAGAAACAGTTGAACAGTTTATACAATTCAGGAGTTAGTATTTTTTTAAGCATGCAGAACTCCATGAATGCAGAATCAAAAAAGTTCTAAGGAATCAGAAGCTCATCATAACTTCTCCCTCAAAGGGAAGATTAAAAACAAGACTGGAATACAATATGGTTAAAGATCACCTGCAACTTTAACTCCCTGAGGGAAACATCAATCTTCAGCAGTAACGAACCTCAGGCAAGTCCCCAACAACATTCACTAGCCACAATAGGAAGGGAAGCATTTCGCAGGTAGAGATAGATGAAGCTCTCCTTATGTACTCAAAACCTTCACTTTCCAAGCTATGAAAAACCCAACCAAAGAAAGCAAACATGTTTGCCTCTCCCAGCTCTGACACTGTATCCACAGTACAAAAGAGGCGGCCCTGGATCTTACAGATCTTAGATCAGTGAAAAATATTAACCTCTGAAACCAGGTAGAGACAGTCTAGATTAATCCGTTGGCTTTCTACCCAGAACAGTTTCGCTATTAATAATATGATAGTGGAATTCCTACTAAAACTCCAGTCTTCACCCTCTATTTGAGCATCTTAATAACAAAAGCAAAATTTGAAATCCCAAAAGAAATAAAATATTTACATACTAACAGAAGATTCTTCTAAGTAAGCCCATTTTAAAATTGCTCGGTATCATGCTACAAACCCAGGCTTGTGCCCATACAAAGCAAAATGTGGTAAATCATTTCAACATGTGTACACTGCCCCAAAAAATGGCATTATAGCAAAATCTACAATTAAGTAATGATTACACTGTTTACCAGTTATTTCTCAGATTAGAACAAAAAAGCAAGGACTACACACTCAATCATGAAGGGAAAAACAATTTGCACTAACCAGGGGCAAATATAATTAACTCTTGAAAATGGCACACAAAGGTTGCCATTATGAGTGTTCTTACTACAGTCCCTGTTAATCGGTCTCTTCACACATTCCCTAGTGGCAATCAGCTAAGGGAATAAAACAGTAATTACATTAGAGAATCTCTGCCCAAAGAAATGCCAAACTTCCACTTACCTTTTACTGTAGATTCCAGAATTCCACAACGTTTCCCAACTCTTCCTGAGAAAACAAATATTTGATGGTATATTGAGACCCAGTAATCCAATCTATCACTTAAGAAAAACCTGTTCTCTCTCTAGATTTGAGTACCAGCACAATTACCATATGTTTTTCTCTCTGACTATATGTGCATGTGTATAGTGTGTGCATGAAGAGGGTATCTCCATAGAGATCTGTATGGTGCAGACCTCCTTCCCACTCTGTATCGCTTTTTCTGTAGGAGAGTGTCAGTGTGTATGAGTATAACAGAGAGGTTACATAACCAGTAGATACAGAAACGTCTCTATCATTAGGCTTGTGGACTTGTCCTGCCAAATTCTATGCTTTTCTCGCAACTATTGCTGCGTGTCTTGGTAGCAGGGTTCCTGATCTAGATCCTTGTCTCTTTTGGGGACTGTGATGTCAGTAAGAGAGCTCCAGAGGAGAAAAGTGTCTGTAAGGAGGAAGGTCTCCGAGTGCCATGGGGAAGGGGGTCTATGCGGGGCAGGGGAAGGGGTCCCCGAGTGCCAGCCAGGGGAACAGATCTATATGGGGCAGGGGAAGGGGTCCCCGAGTGTCAGCCAGGGGAACAGATCTATGTGGGGCAGGGGCAGGGGTCCCCGAGTGTCAGCCAGGGGAACAGGTCTATGCGGGGCAGGGGAAGGGGTCCCCGAGTGCCAGCCAGGGGAACAGGTCTATGCGGGGCAGGGGAAGGGGTCCCCGAGTGCCAGCCAGGGGAACAGATCTATATGGGGCAGGGGAAGGGGTCCCCGAGTGCCAGCCAGGGGAACAGATCTATGTGGGGCAGGGGAAGGGGTCCCCGAGTGTCAGCCAGGGGAACAGATCTATGGGGGGCAGGGGAAGGGGTCCCCGAGTGCCACGGGGAGGGGTCTACGCGGGTGGTGGTCCCGGGTGCCGTGGCAGGTGCCAGCACGGGGGCCCCGCAGCCCGTGGGGTGCCGGGGTCTCAGCTGCTCTCACACCAGTGCGGACAATGGGGGCCCGGCAGAGGGGCCCGCAGCCCGGCACCCCGGCCCGCAGCCCGGCACCCCCTGGCGGAGGGCTGACTGCCGCGCCCCGGGAGGGTCAAGGTCTGACCTCTGCCGGCCCCGCCCCACGGCTACAGCGAGGAGCGCAGCGGCCGCCCCCTCTCCCTGCCCGCTGCCCCCGGTACCTGCCGCCCCCTCTCCCCGTCCCCTTCCTGCCTCCTCTGCGGCCAGCCCTGCAGCGCAACAACGCCCCCGGCCATTGGGCCGCTCCCTCCCCCAACAAGCGCCGCGCTCATTGGCTATTTCCGCCTCTCCCCCCACTCCTGCTCCCGCCCAGGGCCTCGTGGCACCGGGGCTGGGAACCCGGGACTCGCCTCCGAGAGCGGCGGCGGCGGCTCCGACGAAACGGGGCGGGGCCTCAGCGTCGGCTCGGCGCGACCGGGAGCGGGGCAGGAAAAGCTCCCGGAACCTGCGCGCCCGGCGGCGTCCCCTGTCGGAGCTAGTCCGAGACGGCGACTTCCGCTTCCGGGGCTGGTGCGTCTGGACTGAGCGGGGTGACGGAGCGGCCAGGTAGCGGGAGGTCCGGCGGCGGGGGGCCCAGGCGCTATCGGGGAGGCAGCGGTGCTGGTTCCCCCGTCCCTGGGCAAGGGCATCCTGCGTTACCTAACCTCCCCCCTCCCCCCCGTGTGCGGCTGGGGCACAGACTCGTAGGCCTGGAAGAAACCTCGAGACTTGAGAGGTCACCCAGTCCCCTGCACTCCTGGCAGGGCCACGTATTACCTAGGCCACCCCGGCAGGTGCATGTCCAGCCTGCTCCTAGCAATCCCCGAACTACCTTTGTCTCCTTCCTCACCAGCTTGTCCTCTGCTTGTTTATGGGCCATTGGTGTTGCCATTGGGGGCCTACACGGAGTCGGGGGAAGGGTCTACGCGGGTGGCGGTCCCGAGTGCCATGGCAGGTGCCAGCCCTGGGGTTGCTCCGTTGACTTCAGCAGAGCTATGCAATCTTATATCCGCTAAGGATCTGGCCCTGTGGTCTTTCTTTTTGTTTTTCACGAGGAGCCAAATCAACTCCATTGGGGGTTGGCACTCAGCTGTTGACACTATCTAGTCCAAACAGTTAATTAGAATATGGGTTTGGAGAGCCAATGTCCCTCATTAGATTGACAGAACCACTGTTTTTGTAGGCACCATGTGAGTTGAATAATTTTAAAATGTTGTTAATAAATATTAACATGATTAGTGATGTTAATTTATCTAACTTGGTGATTTCCAAACTGGTCTGCTGTCCACTTGCCATGGGCCGTGGAGAGCAGGCTGTTCATATGGAGGAATTTAAACTAGATGATCAAAATGGTTCCTTCTAGCCTTAAAAATCTGTGACTTAAGTTAGGGTTTAAACACTTTCATAGTTTGATTACATTGAGTCTGCTTAGTCTGATCAAATTCATTAAGAACCAGATGTCATTTATTATTTATTTTTGGTTTATAATACATAAAAAAAAGCTGTCTCATGCTCTGGACATCTTTGATGTTTCTTTAAAATAGAGAATAATGTATCTGATTCCCACCATGTATTTGAGATAATAGACTAACCCCTTAGTGCAAAAAGATTAAAGTACTCCCCCCTCCCCAGATACCAGCTGTCAAACTTCACTTTCCCAAAAGTTTGAGTTTAAAAAAATGAAGTTTGCAACATACCACAATGGTCAACAAACTTGAGTTATTTCAGCCCAAAGAAGGAGAGTGAGATCCAAATATGAGGGGCCCACGTATACCTTTGCTGATGTCTGTGGTAACAATATTGCTCAGAGAGAGAGGCGATCTTTTAAGAAAGCAACATACAGGCTGTCCTAACTGGCATACAAATTGCAGTACATACCAATTTAAAAAAAATAGATTCTTTGACATACTTCTAAATATGGCTGTAGCTGTGTACAGTAAGACAATTGAGAACAGAGTACAATGTTTCATGCATTCTGAAATGTACACCTTGTCTCTCAAAATAAATAGTTAAGTTTCAAAATATTCATTTAAGTTGCATGTACTATATAATAAGTAGAGCTGGTTGGGAATTCTTTAACAGAACACTTTTCGTTGGAAGATGCTGATTTGTCAAAAACAAAACTTTGCAGAAACATTGGATTTTAATTGTACTTTTGTTGGGAAGTTTCTCCGGTGGAGATGGCACTTCTGGTGAAAACAAGAGAGAGAGGCATGTGCAAGCATGTACACAAACTCTCTCTTCCCCTTTCCGCCCCCTTTTGGGTTCCAAGTATTTTAATGCACAATTTGAAAGGAGTTGTGACTAACCAGGTTTATTAGGGTACAGTTTATGCAGAACTAAGCCATAGTAGCATTACATTAGAGTATTAAAAGAGTGTCTCCTAAAATGGTAAATAGTGTCTCCCATCATCCAGTATGAGATTTTTTGAAGCCACAAGACTATTTTAAAATTTAAATTATTCAAATAAGGAGATGTAATGATCAGTGCTCAGAAAAAATGGTAATGTCATTTCCTAAATGGTAAAAAGATTTCCAACATGAAATATTTCAGTCAAAAATGTTAGAAATGTTTATACTAGACAGTGGTTTTGAAAACACATTAGCATCTGTGAAAGGATCACAATGACATTATAATACCAAATTTGGATAAACTGTCATCTCCAGTGTCTTGCAGTGTTTGCTTTTATATATTTAAATCATATGTAAATCCTTCCCAACTCCCTGGGCAACGTCTTTAATGTGTTCAGCTGAGTATCTGAAAATCTACATAGTGGTAGTATCTTTGAGTAGAAACTAACATTGTTCTGTAAAGAAGATAATGCTAGCGTTAATAAATTCCCTTACAATGATTATCAGAGAAGGATGTTGCCTTTTGGTACACTAGCTGTCACTGGAGTTAAGTGAACTGAACAGTTAGCACCCCAGGCAAATTGGACAAGTGCTGCTAATCAGAAATGATTTACCAAAACTAGTATAGCATAGCTAATCACAGCGTGAAGGATCTCTGCATTATTATTATTAGAACTATTAATAAAACATCTCTTTTTATTCTGAAGATTACTGTTTACAACACTGCCTCAGTGCGGTACGGTGGTGTTAGAAATCACTCTCCCTCTCCTCCCCAATTTCTGAAAGAGAACGTCAATCTTAGGAAGTTTAAACAATAGTAAATTGTGCACCTTGAAAGAGCAGGGCCTTTTTATTAACCTTTTCCTGCAGACATGGGGCATGAACATGAACATCGTCATGGGAAAATGGAACTCCCTGACTATAAACAATGGAAGATAGAGGGTACTCCGCTACAGGATGTCCAAGAAAGACTGGCTAGGCGGGGTCTTAGAGATCCATGGCTTCGGTAAGTGAGAGAATACATCATTCAGCTCTATAGATACACGCTCGTGCACTTCCTGTAACCTTGTGATGTAGTCATTGTGGATGGTTCCTTTTAGCAAAAAAGCTGGAAAAACACCTAGATTGCATCAGTTATCACATAAAAAATGTGGTTGACGTTCATTTTTTGTGTAGAGGTTACTAGTATTGCATTACAATGTGAGGAAGCTCTGAGGGTAAAGTTCAGCCATACTTTGTGATGTTTTATGATGAGATGAAGACAAGTCTTTTCAGATTTTGTTCTGCAGAATGGAGAGGTGAGCACACTGTTTACCTTTAGCCTGAGCTATCCCACAAATACTTAAGTTGGGGGGGTTCCATGATCTTGGCCTTGGTTCAGCAAGGCATTGAAGCAATGCTTGAATTTAAGCATGTGAGTAATCCTGTCCCTATTCAGCAAAGCACTTAAGCATGGTCTCATGAGGTCCCTTCTAACCCTGATAGTCTATGATACCAAATCTCATTGATTTCAATGGAACTTCAGTACAGTATGTGCTTAAATGCTTTGCTGAATAGGAACAGGATTACTTGTGTGCTTATAGACAAGAATGTTTTGCTGAATTGGGGCCTTTAATTGAAGTTTTGAACTGTGGTAGCAGATGGCTTGGGGTTTCAGTCTACTTTGTTCTATGTTTGCTAAACAGTTCATGAAATCATATAGAAAACTGTTAAGGTGAATCAAGTCATGGAAGACCTGATCTTAGTCCCTTGAACTGAGGAGGTATCTTACTCCCTAGAGCTATTCTGCATTGTTTAGATAGCTGTAGAGACAGGGCTTTGACCTGAGTCACAATGGGGAGAAATATATAACATTCTCCTTTACCATTCTTCAGCCTTCGGGAATGAAAAGTGGCATGCTTCATGCTCCATTGTCCCATTCTACAGGAAGACAAAAGCCCTACATTAGCTATTCCATGGTCCGACAGGGAAATCGTCGTACCTGCTTCCTCCAGTACTCTTATGCAGTTTTTACCATGTGTTTTAAAGCAAGCTGTTGGATGGATATTGCTTTATCGCCTCTTATTATGACCTATTGGGGGTGGGTTTGGGATGGATTGAGTAATCCTTTATTTCCTTTTATTTGTTCAGGAGATAGTGTAAGAGTATTACATAGTCTCTAACTTTATGTTAATTACTATCTTTTAATGTTACCTGGAGTTGTTTTACCAGATATTAACTATCTACGGTTATCAGCTGTCTCTGAACCCTACTTTCTAAGTCTCCGACATTCAGATTTTTATTCTTGCTTCTATTTCTTGTGAGTTCAAGCTTATAAAATTCACTCTAGTTAAATAGTTAGTTTTATCTGGAGCACAATAATATTTCTCTTTTCTGCAGGAGTCCGGTTTACTACTCCAAGAAAATGGCCATACTCCAACACATTCTTCCCAAGTGCTGCATAAATAGCCAGTAAATTAATCCCACACCCTCTCCTGCACATGTTTCCTAAGCATATTGCTCTGAAACTGCTCCAAAATTCTGTGTAGGGCTGAGAAAAACTCATGCTATTTATTCCCTTTCCTAGGTTAAAAATTGCTGTGTTTCTCAGAACATTGGTTTGCGTTGGGGGGAAAAAAAGAGTTGTTTACTGGATTTGTTGAATATTGACTAAGGGAGAAAGTGCAAAATCTCTTAGTAGATTAAAGTATTGGATCTCTCCTGCATATCTTTGCCTAATGCAGCATTATGTATAAAATAATGCTTAAATCCCACACTGAGACAAGCCTCTAGTACTAGTTTCATAGCAATCTCTTTAGTGAAGACATGATAGAAGTATCAAGATCTGTTTACTACATTTATTAAAGTTGTCCTTCTGAAGAATATCTTGTAGTAAGAATGCTAAAGTAGCAAAACCCCTCTGGGCTTTTTTCTTTTAGTTGGTATTGGCACCTGTCAAAAGGCTGGGAAATCTAAGACCAGTGTAGCCTAATTTATGTACATACAGCTTCTATGTAGATTTAGCCCTGATGAACAAATACAGATTTACAGCCCTGAAGACTGAAATTCTTTATCCACTTCATAGGAACACAGTACTAGCACCTACAGAACAAGTCTCCCATCCAGTGTGCCTTAACCCTGAGCTAGAGAGATCACCTACACAGGAGAAGGGGGTAGATGAGTGTCTACAGACCATTCAGTCCTTGACAATTCTGCTGAGACTCTCATCAAAACTATCAGTATCAAGTGCGGTGACAGTGGTTCAATCTTATCCTCTGGTAGATTGTTTTTTCCTTAGCTATGTCTCTGTGTCCTCTGCAAATATGATAGTGGAATTCAGAGCTTTGTTTCTGGAACAGACTATATTATTTGTGTTGGACTTAATATTTCATGTGGATCTGATAAGTCTAAGTACTTTATGACTGAAGTGGTATTAACAGCTGTTGTTCACATACATGCTCAGTGAGGTAAAGGCTTGCATAAGACAGAATGTTATGGTCTTTAGACAAAAAAATAGAAAAAAAAGAAATTCTGTCTTTTTAAACAGTACAGAAAGGAGTATTCAAACTATGCTGAGAGTGTTAATTTCACCAGTAAGACTCAAGCAGGGAAATGTCTAGTGCTTTACAATTAGATGGTAAGCTCTTTGGGTCAGGGATTGTCTTTTCGTTCTGTGCTTGTACAGCACCTAGCACAATGGGTCCTGGATATTAAGGTAATACAAATAATGATAATTACACCTGCCTCATTCAAAAGTGGCACAGGAGCACTTGCTTCATTCACTCCATATCTTGTATTTAAACGACTTGTGGGTTCTGTTTTTCCGGCATACAGAAAGTAAGTAGGACACAGTAACAGAAGACACTACACATGTATAGCTAAAGTTGCAGGAAAAAAATATTTTGTTACTGAAGATGTCTTATGTGATCATGTAATATGGTAATTAAAGGTTGGCATAACAAACATGCATAAGGGGGGATAGTTAATTTCATAGTATTTCCTGATATTTGAGTGCTTTAACTATGGAAACCTTACATTTTCAATGCATAGCTTTTTGGAATATGTTTTTTAACTTTTTGCATATAAATATATTTGTGTTGGTATATGGAATCAGAATGGGTCGTCTAACTTAGTTCTATCTGTCGGTTTTGTTTTTTCCTAGCAATGAGGCATGGAGATATATGGGTGGCTTTGCAAAACCTCCCACTATTCTGGACGTTCTCACCAAAGGTTTCAAGTGGGGATTCGTAGCCTTTGTGGTAGCACTTGGGGTCGAGTATGCACTGTTTCCTCCGAAGAAAAATGGAGGACATCACTGAAAATGGAATAGCAGAACTTCTCAAAGTTATTTACACAGTTCTAAATTAAAACATGTTATACAATAGCTTACTGCTTTTGTTGCACGTGTAAAGATGCCTATTAAAATTTCTCATTGGCAAGAGCATGTCTCTATGGCTTTGTCATCTTTTCTTGGAGAAAAAAAATAAAACTTTCCAATGATGTTCCCAAATCTAAACCTGACTTGATTCATGGAAAAACAAGATCTGCATGAGATGGTATGTACCATCTATTGAACTAGTGTGGAAAATAATATTGGTACTTTCAAGCTCTGCCAACTTGAAACTCCAAAAGAAGAAGTTACTTGTACCGTATTGTGCAGCTCTTCACAATACCTTCACCCTCCTTTCTTGCAAGCTTTGATCAGCTGTGAAATAGTGAACAGATCAACAGTTAACTAACACTAGCCTTCAGCCATAAGTCCATACAGTGAATTGGCGCTGCCCTCAGAGGTGTTGCTCCAAGGCCAGGCTGTCTGCCGACTTAGGCTGACATCACAGTTGCTTCATACTTTTAAGAAGAACAGGAGTACTTGTGGCACCTTACTTTTAAGGTTATCTGTGCAAACAAATGGCTAAAGACTTTTTTTTTAATGCAAACTTAGATTATGGAGCATGTGTAATTTCTAAAAACAGCTTATTAACTGTTGACATAGGGCTGTTCTTCATTTCAACAGTTAGTTTGTTAGTATACTTGAATTCCTGCCTTTGAGCTAGTCTTGCTCACTGTAAAATGACACTTGATCTACATAGAGTGATTGGCTTAGCAGCAGATGAGTTGTAACTCAGCTGCTGCATTCTCCAATGTCAGCAGCAGTATACCTTAACACCCCCCCACACACACACACACACACACACACACAATTCAGCTTGTTTAAGCTTAAAGTACCACAAATGAGATAGAGATCTTTGTGTGAATGAGAGTTGGGTTAAAAAACATTAACTTTTTGGGAGATGGAGAGTTTAAGGAAGCTCCTTGTGAGGTGTTGGCAGGGCTGCTATGGGCAGGTCAGCAGCTGGGAGAGGGGAACAGGAATCGATTTCCATTCTCCTTACATTACCTCTGTGGGGCGCCAGGGGCTCCTCTTAGCGTGGGCCCATGGGAGTTACAAATCTTGCAGACAAATATCTAAATAAATTGTTCCCTTAGAAGCACAGAGAGTTTAAATCTTCCCCAATGTCTTTCAGGAAGAGTGGGATTGGTAGGCTGCTATAAGCAGCACAAGAAAAAGATTGTGATAGTTTCCTGTTCACATCAACGATGGTGTAATAAAAAAATACAATGGCTTTTATTTTACACAGTTTTTGACAACTTTTCGTGAATAAGTGGAAGAACATCAAGATAGAAACAAATACTACATATAATGGCTGTTACAGTGTCACTCAGTGAAAATTACAAGATTTCAAGAGTTGGATTAATTTTTTTAATTTGATGTTATGAATACATTGTATAATTAGAGCACCTAATGTCCCAATTTATATATCAACAGAACATTGTCACACATTAAATACTTTAGAATTCTAATATTTTCTCCATTTATGCTGTTTTCAACAATAATTAAATTGTTCTGTTGTATGGATTTAGTTCATAGATGTATATATAAAAGTCTTCCATTTTTTACTGTTTTTGAATATGAAGACAAGCTGATTGCTCTTAACTAATCCTTTTTAAAAAGAGATACACCTCACTTTAATATCCTACGTGTGTTGTAAAAGAAAATTTGCTGTGAGCTGCTGCCAGATTTAACATTTGTTTATATATTTCAACTCAAGGATTTTATTACAAGATGTGAAGGATGTTGTTACAGTGGCTGCTTTGGTCAAGATTTTAAACTTACTAAATTATCCATTCTGTGAAATGTCTGCCAATGTGCAAGTTGGAACACTGAACTATAAAATACATACAGCCTCTTCTCTGCAACATAGCATTATGTAAGGGGTTAATTCTGATCTCAACTGTATAGCAATCATGTTGCCTTGTGTCTTGAGACTCCAAAAGCAGGACAAATATAGTAAAAGATTTCAAAAATATTAACTTTGGAGAGAGGTTAAAATAATTGGATTTGTACAGCTTCCAGAAAAGATCTTTCATTGGGAATGTCAGAATCATAGCTACCAAAGAGAGGAAGTCAAGGGAAATCATTTTCTTGTTGCAAGTGATGCCCTAAAACAGAAGAAAAATGTAAACACAGTCATGGACCACCTTTTAACAGTAAGCTCAGACAATAGAATGATTTGCTAAGGAAAGTTGCTGAATTGTCAGCATTAGAATACCACTTGAGGTAAAGCTAAAGAGGGAACAAACGTGTGCTGTAGAAATTTGATTACTATTGTGCATTGAGTCAGTGGAATGGACTGCATGACTTGAGATTCTTTCCAACCCTAATATTTATTATGAACTCTGGTTTTCTGCACTACACACTTGATGCACCCACCTGGCTATTGGCTACTTACATTCATCCTTTTTGGTTAAATAGCACCTTCTTTTTGAGATTTATTTCCTGTCTGTGTTTAGAGTTACAGTTTTTCACTAACAAATTTATTAGAGCATAAGCTTTCGTGGACTACAGCCCACTTCTTCGGATGCATAGTAGTGGCTGTAGTCCACGAAAGCTTATGCTCTAATAAATTTGTTAGTCTCTAAGGTGCCACAAGTACTCCTGTTCTTCTTTTTGCGGATACAGACTAACACGGCTGTTACTCTGAAACCTGTCAGTTTTTCACTGTTATGAATAAAATAAATTACTATTTACCCTCTTATCTATTTTGGTTCTGTAGTGCTATAAAGTGAGCTTAATTGTGCTATAGCTCCTGCATCATCAAAAGAATTATTAGCTAAAAGTTCCAATTGCAAAATATTTAGTAGCAGTGATGTTAGCAAGATCCTATTTTGTCATTCGGATCCTAGGCTGAGTTTGCAGAGCTGGGACTGAAAAAAGTGGTAATAGATGTCACTTTTTAACTTGTAAATGGATCTGAAAACCATTTAATAATAAATCTAAAGCTCTGCAGTGTTATTTGTTACATAATTTTTAAAATTACTACACTTCAAGGTTTGGGTACCAAGAAATCATGAGTGTTAACAGCTAATCAACTTAACACTGCATGTAAAACTCACTCATGGTACTAAAGCATTACTTTGCTTGTATACCAAAATTCAATTCAACAGTGAAGATAGATTCCAAGTTCACAGATGTTTCTGCCTGCTGCCAGAAGAGATGGAAGTAGTGAAAATCCTAAAAAGGTTCACATGGTGTACTCTATAGTCAGATGGATACCTACTCCAGAGGATACTGAAGCAAAGGACAGAGCCCAAGACACAGGCCATGCATTTGCCCCAGCCCATGGTGATGATACCCCTCAAGCTGGTGTATGGGGTTTCTGGTGCGAGTAAAGGAAAGCACAAGCTTTGGAATGTTTTCTCTGCATGAGAAATAGCTCTGATTATACGGATTGTTAGGAGTAAATGAAAATATGTTATCTGTATTTTAAACTATAGTCAATGAATAGTGGTAGGTCTACATGTTTATAGCCATTTAATCAACATTCTGAAAATGCATTTTATGAACAGCAGAAAGAAGAAATATTCCAGTTGCCCTTTAGCAGTAGAGTTTGACTGTCCATATAGCACCTCATTCATCCTTGCCATGTAGTCCAACAGCTATAATGTCTTTATGTAGCTTGAACCAATGCAAAGTGAAATTGAAATATTGAAATGAAGAATAAAACCAACATGAAAAAGCAACAACAAAAATATTAAAATAAATCCAGTACAGGTAAATATCATGGTCTGTCCCCAGTTATCCAGCACCTACTGCCTTTACCTACCTCATGCTACCGACAGCACAGCGTGTCAATTACTTCAAAGTCAATGGAACTTAAGAGTGTGCTTAAATGCTTTCCTGATTCATGGCCTTAGAAATATGAAGGTAAGTGCTGTTATAAAAACCTAGACAGATAAAATAGTGATTTTTCCTTGCTTATAATGTCCATGGATATAACATCACACATGGCTATAATGTCTGTGTTATCACTTCCCCTTCTGATCTGCAACCTCAGTTTAGCCTAGGATAACAGGGAGTATGCATGTTCACAGCATTACATAAGGAGAGGTCACTGTTTTCCTTACCCTACTTTTCTAGGACATTGCTTTAACACCAAATGTCATGCAGTGTGCTTTCAGTGTGAGGGTGCTGGCAAGAGAGGGTTTCTTGCAGTAATCGTATCATGATACAATACAGTGCAAAAACTCCTGATTCCTATTTCCTGGAGGGGGAGGGTTACATTTGCTAAAATGCCACTTTTTACACAACCCTTATGACAAAACTTTATTTTCACAGCCCAGTAAACGTCTGTGATCATGGGATTGCAGCTGTCCTTTTCAGTGGAGTTTTACATCTCCATATGATATTTTCCCAAGATGATGTTTATACAACAACAGCTTGTTTTACTAAGGCTTGTTGTCTTATATAATCCTTTCTTAAGCATCTCATGCTCTTGTGTCATTCTCTGTAAAGCAAAACAAGACATGCTGTGTAAGGTACACTGTACAAAATATTTCCACACTGAGCCCCAGGTGCCACTGCCTGAATACACATATGGATTGCCTGGTATGCACTGTTTGTTCCAGCTGGGTCCAGAATGAAATTGTGCTTATGATCTCTTGGTTTTAGATGGAAGCATAGAAAAAAAAAACAAGTATTACTCAAGCTAACACTAGCTACAGTATTTTTTTAAATGCCGATGAGTCTTGTGCATCAGACATGTGTATGCCACCCACCAAACACGCTCTTTGCAGCACAACAGGAATACTGTGTAGCGGTGGTTGGTGTGCCCTTTTGATGTGCATACTTTTGATTTTTTTTTGTATGCTATGATGGCCTTAAGGTATGTCATGAGCTGCTCGTGGTTTATCTTAGTTCTCTTACATTCTTCAAAGAACCTTTAAAAACTAATCTGCAGATGCTATTGTGTTGAGATTTTATTTTCTGTATCTCATTGTAATTTTGAATCGTTATAGAGCACTCCAAGTGCTTCAGCATGCAGGTGTGTATTTATTTAGAGCCTGATCTTGCTTCCATTGAAATCAGTGGGTGTGTTTCCTTAACTTCAGTGGTGCAGGATCAGGCCCTTAAATGTCTTGGGTCATATATAAATGGCATAGCTTCATTAATTTCAACCAGCTGAAGGTCTGGCCATACATTATTATTTTTATTTTCAAAGACTCTCGGAGGTACACTGAAAATGGGATTGAACCCAGTATCTGTAATCTGTGTATAAAGCCTGTAATGTAATTTTAGATCCTTCTGGGTAAAATGTGCCATGTAAACTTTTATGTATGTGATATGATTAAGATTGAGAGTTTGTCATGGAGGTCACGGATTCAATGACTTTCCGGGACTTCTGCAGCAGCCACTGCTGGGCAGTCTCAGGCCATCGCGCGCGCGCACACACACACACCCAGCAGCAGCAGGAGTTTGGGTGCGTGTGGGAGGGGACTCAAGGCTGGTGGTTGGGGCGTGGGAGGGGGTGAGGTCTCTGGGCGGCGCTTACCTTGGGTGGCTCCCTGGAAGCGGCAACATGTCCCTCAGCTCCTAGCTCCACAGGCTGCCTCCACCCACAGGCACTGCCCCCACAGCTCCCATTGCCGCAGTTCACTGCCAATGGGAGCTGCAGAGCCGGTAGTTGGGGTAGGGGCAGCGTGCAGAGCTAGGAGCTGAGGGAGGGATGTCGCCGCTTCCGGGAAGCTGCGAGAAGCCGGGTAGAGAGCCTGCCAGTCCCGCCAAACCCCGGCACCAGCAAGGGTCCCAGGCCACCTCCCCCAAGCACCCGTGTCACCCTCGGGCTGCCCCCCCCCCCAAGATTTAGTTAGGGGTATATAGTATAGGTCATGGACAGATCACAGGCTGTGAATTTTTGTTTACTGCCTGTGACCTGTCCATGACTTTAACTAAAGATACCTGTGACTAAAACATAGCCTTAGATATGATACATTTAATAACCTACTACATTACTTGATAGATATTGCTTACAAGTTGAACTTTATAAAGAGCAGATCGTTCTGTTTAAAGATAGTTAACAAATATAATAAAACTCTTCTGATGATTTCAGAGGTTCTTCATTTTCTGGAAAAGAACTGCAACAGGAGGACTATATTATAATGAGTTTATAGAGGAACAAGGAACAATATGCACAGTTCTGAATTGCCTAGTCCTGTGTCTTCAGATTTTCAGAATAAGAATAGCAATTGAATTAACAGTTCCCTGCCTTCTTACTAATTTCAGTCTCAGCTCAGTACAGCATGAAAGCAAGTGTTTAACTCCATTCTTATACAGAATAGCTCTTAAGTGCATGCTTAACTTTAACTTTAATCACTTAAAATTAAGCACATGCTTAAGTGCTGTCTTGAATAGGGATCTCTCATGAATCTGGGTCCATGATTATTTGTAGGATGAAGAAATGAAGTAATTTCATAGCCTCATAGACTTTACATGTAGACAGCTATAGTTTCCCAGATTCAGTTAAGCAGTCCCGACTCTCCCGTGAGCCAAATTTACTGCTTAGCTAAGTGGGTGCAACTCAATGGTTTGATAAGTTACACCAGTGATGAATGTAGCTCATCAATGTATTCTAGGTTTATGATTAAATTTGGTGTTTTGTGGAATGTAAAAATGTTGTTTAATTTTAAATAAAATGCTTATTTGTGTTCTAAAACTATTGTGATATATAATTTTTCCTCCCTACATGCACATGATACACTGATCAGAGATAATTTCACAATTATTTTATTGTTACTAATATTTACATAGAAAACACTTCACGATCAGGGATACTAAGAACCAAGTCTGCCTTCACTGTAACCATAGCAATGACTGTCCTAAAAATAAAACGGCTCTCTGCCAGAACAGATGAGATCACTTTACAGATCAAGAATTGGGTTCACAAACAGTGACAGCCACCTGGACCTGAGGATCTCACGTGATCATATAATAATACAATAACATGAGAGCCTGTCTCAGTCATATGTGCTTAAAAATAGAATTGACAATGGTCAAAGCTAGATTCCTTGTGAAATGCAAGCAGAAATCCTATCTGTGTCTGTAGACGGAGAACTATTTCTGCTAATCAAGAGAGGCATTCATGATTCATTTATTGCTTTGCCAACACTGAGTTTACAACTTTACTTCACTCAGTACTAGGGCTGTCAAGTGATTCAAAAAATTAATCACGATTAGTCTTGTGATTAAAACAATCACAATGAATCGCACTGTTAACAATATAATACCATTTATTTTAAATATTTTTATGTTTACTACATTTTCAAATATATTCATTTCAATTACAACACAGAATACAAAGTGTACAGTGCTCACTTTATATTTATTTTTTATTACTATTTGCACTATAAAAATATTTTTCAGTTCACCTCATACAAGTACTGTAGTGCAATCTCTTTATCATGAAAGTTGAACTTACAAATGTAGAATTACACCTCTACCCCAATATAACGCGACCCGATATAACACGAATTTGGATATAACGCGGTAAAGCAGCGCTCTGGGGGGATAGGGCTGCGCGCTCCGGCAGATCAAAGCAAGTTAATATAACACGGTTTCACCTATAAATCGGTAAGATTTTTTGGCTCCCGAGGACAGTATTATATTGGGGTAGAGGTGTATGTACAAAAAAAAACTGCATTCAAAAATAAAACAATGTACAACTTTAGAGCCTACAAGTCCAATCAGTCCTACTTCTTGGTCAGACAATCACTTAGACAAACAAGGTTGGTTACAACTTGCAGGAGATAATGCTGCCTGCTTCTTGTTTACAATGTCACCTGAAGGTGAGAACAGGTGTTCGCATGGCACTGTTGTAACTGGTGTTGCAAGATATTTATGTGCCAGATGCTCTAAAGATTCATATGTCCCTTCATGCTTCCACCACCATTCCAGAGGACATGCTTCCATGCTGATGATGGGTTCTGCTTGATAACGATCCAAAGCAGTGCAGACTGATGCATGTTCATTTTCATCATCTGAGTCAGATGCCACCAGCAGAAGGTTGATTTTCTTTTTTTGGTGGTTTGGGTTCTGTAGTTTCCGCATCAGAGTGTTGCTCTTTTTAGACTTCTGAAAGCATACTGCACACCTCGTCCCTCTCAGATTTTGGATGGCATTTCTGATTCTTAAACCTTGGGTCGAGTGCTGTAGCTATTTTTAGAAATCTCACATAGGTACTTCCTTTGCGTTTTGTCAAATCTGCTGTGAAAGTGTTCTTAAAATGAACATGTGCTGGGTCATCATCCGAGACTGCTATAACATGAAATATATGCAGAATGCGGGTAAAACAGAGCAGGAGACATACAATTCTCCTTCCAAGGAGTACAATCACAAATTTAATCGAAGCATTATTTTTTTAACGAGCATCATCAGCATGGAAGCATGTCCTCTGGAATGGTAGCTGAAGCATGGAAGGGGCATATGAATGTTTAGCATATCTGGCATATAAATACCTTGCAACACTGATTACAAAAGTGCCATGCAAATGCCTGTTCTCACTTTCAGGTGACATTGTAAATGAGAAGCAGGCAGCAGTATCTCCCATCAGTGTATACAAACTTGTTTGTCTTAGCAACTGGCAGAATAAGAAGTAGGACTGAGTGGACTTGTAGGCTCTAAAGTTTTACACTGTTCTGTTTGTGAGTGCAGTTATGTAACCAAAAATAATCTGCATTTGTAAATTACACTTTCACGATAAAGAGATTGCATTTCAGTACTTCTATGAGGTGAATTGAAAAATACTAATTATTTTTTTACAAATATTTGTACTGTGCACTTTGTATTCTGTTGTAATTGAAATCAATATTGAAAATGTAGGAAAACATCCAAAAATATTTAATAAATTTCAATTGGTATTCTATTGTTATAAGTGGGATTAATTTTTTTAATTGCGATTAATTTTTTTTAGTTAATCGCGTGAGTTCAATGCGATTAATTGACAGCCCTACTCAGTACATAAACTCCCAGATTCATATCCTCCATGATCACAGAATACCATCTAATTGTGATTCTAATACATCAGCAACTACATTATAGTGTACATATGATGCTTAAAGAGATTTCTATAATCTCAGTTTAATGGCATAAGTCTAGAGAAGGCATATTTGTCCTATTATGCTGTATGTGACTCTTCATAAACCAATCACGTGGTTAAAGTCACTATTTGCCATGAATCAAACACCCAACCTCTCTGTCTTCAAATCTCTCCTTAAAATCCACTGTTTCTATAAAGACTTCCTTAGTTAATCTCTTCATTTACAGTTCCAATTCTGTAATTGGATCTGGGCAGGTGGATTGTTGAACTCCTGCAGAGACCCATTGACTTCCATGGGTCTCTGCACAGGGATCTGTTCACACCAAGCTAACTGCAGGTTTGGGACCTGTGTCTCCAGTTTCTCAGCCATGTACAGTTGCTCCAAGCAACATCTTCTAGGAAAAGATCTGGGGCCCAATCCTGCAGCTGGATATACATAGGCAGACCTCTTCACCCCCTTGACTTCAATAAGGCTCCTCACAACTACAAGGATCCAGACTAGCCATTCCAGTTAAAGAGTTGGGGGCTTTATCTTTAGGTATTTACATCTCTATAAATAATGAAAAACCAAATGAAGCAAAGTATTTTCCCGCTGCTGGGTGAAGACTGAAACATACAATTGTAAAGTAATATATTTCACAGTTTCTTTAAGAAAAACTCCACTCTACTTTTTGAAAATGCTTTTCTCTGCTAGGGGTTTTGCCCTTTTCCTTTTTTAGAACATTGGTTTAAAAAAAAAAAAAGCTTGTGTGTTGAATGCAGTCAGTGGCAACTCACAATGATATTAACAGATGCAACCAATTGACCTTGTATATATAAAATACTATTTAAAAAATTTAATATAAAAACAATAGAGTCTATCAGGCTTATAGAATTGTAAGTAGTATCAGGGCAATTTTTTAGAGATGTTTTTCTTGAGTTTTAAACATAAATACATATGAGAATCACAAAACTATAATAAATTAAAATCAAGAGAAACATGCTTGAGAGAGAGATTGGATTTTAAACTACAAGACCTCAAGTTCTTAAATTTAATGTAAAGGATCCATCTCTTCTCAGTTATATGCATATGATCTTACTGGTGCATTATACATTTTGCCTTATATACATGTGTTATTTCAGGAGAAGGGGGACGGAGTGGAAGAGATAGTATATTGTTTAGTTTTAGAAACTGCAAAGGAAAAATACATTAGCTCATATCTATAATCTGCAAAAATATGCAAACTGCTGAGCAATCATACAACACAATTAAGAAAGTGATTCAAAAGAAAACGGAGGGCATGAATAAATAATGCAGTATGTCAGTCCCTTATGTGTGTAGATGGCCTTGTGCTAGCAAAATAGATGATTTGCCAATTTAACATAGATTTTTGCAGAAAGCAATTCTCTGCACTATCCATTCATTATCTGTTAGCCTGCAGCACCTCAAGCTTTGACCTTAAAAGTCCTCTCCTTCTAATCCAGCTTAGGTCTCCGTGCACTTGGATAGAATATATCCAAGGAAGAAAAGATATTGATTCAGTGGGTGGCATATTTTCTTTTGATCCAATGCCGTGGCATGATGCCAGAGGTACTACAGTACTATTGGTGCTGCCTTTTAGATATTTTAAACTGAGATCCTAACCACTTCTGGTTAATACATATCTCGTAGCATGTTTTTGCAAGATAGAATATTAGCTTGGTGTCTGGCCACATTCCAGTGTGAGTAATTACATTTTGCCTAATTTCTCCTTGCAGTTTCAATGACATATAGTATTGTTCTCAACTATGTATAGTGTTCCTGTGTAATGTTATTCAGCTGCTGCATTTCAGTGAGGATGAAATGATTCATGCTTACAGTGTTTTGTAAAATGCTTCCACATTCCTCAGAGTGGAAGGTGATATATACATGTAAAATGTTATCAGTAGTCTAGCATTCTAAACCCAGAATTTTGAGACAATAACTCTGAGTTCTACTCCTGGCTTTGACACTGACTTGCTGTGGTCAAGTAAAGTAATTTGCTATAACTTTTTTGTGTCTTTGTTTCCCTATCTATAAATCAGGAGCAAGAGCTACTTTACAGGAGTGTTTGAGGATTAATTATGGTTTGTACAACACTCTGAATCTGTGAATTGCTAGATAGCTCTGCAGTATTATTAATTATTGTAAGTGCATTCATAATAAGCCAAAACCATGCACAGATCTGGAAGACTTTCACATCTCATCTGTACGCCCCAAAAGGGCTTCCTTATCCAGCACACCACAGAATCTTGAATATATATTGATAAAGGTAACAAACTTTTCCAAGGTCCTCCCTCATTTGTGCTCATTATTCCATTGGAAAACAGTTGACTGAGCCATGGACAACATGCTAGGTGAGATACTCAATGGCTACTGGACCTCTTATCATGCCAATGGTTCAGGCACGTAGAAAAGTATTTTGGTTATTTGTAGTAAGAGCAATTGTAGAAATGTCTATGTCTCTCATAGCCCTACTGCAGTTCTATAAACTGATACTACATTTTTATGAATTGTCCTTTAAATATAACATTTGTGAAGATTTAGGGCTAGATTTTCCCCAAAACTGGGCTTACTTTGTGCCACTGCCAGCACAATGTGCACCTGAATCCTTCAGCATAGGACTCTACAGTGGCATTCAGACTTTTATACGGCTCCCCTTCCCTGCAGCTGGAGCAGGGCATTGCCAAGATTTCCTTGCATCCCAATTGCTGTGGAACAGCCTCTTGGAGCCAGCATAATTTGGAGCAGCCTTCACGCTGTTTTAAATGACGCAGGGGGACTGGATTCAGGCACAACCAGCCACGATGGGGAGCCCAAATTTGGCTTTAAAGCTACATGAACATTTGCAGGATGAATGGTGCTTAAGCCACTTTCCAATGGTTGACGCATGAGTCACTTCCGTCGCACAGGATGCTGCCCGATTTCCAAGCTGTAAAATGCGGGGAGAGTTATACATTATTATCCCCCATTACCTGCCCTAATGGGGGGTAGTGTTTTCACTCCTCAGCTCATAGAGAGCCGAGTACTAATATTTATAACTCTCCCCACATTGTAAAATGAGCTAAAACAGCCGGTAAGAAGCGCTATTACGTTATTGCATCAGTAGATGAAGCTATTTTGCGCCGGACAATTATAAGAGGTAGAAAAATCATAGACGCGCCTGAATGTCTCCCAAGCTCCCCGCACCCAGCGAAGGCACAAAGGCAGGGCGGGACCCAGGGGGACTGTTTCTCGAGGGCTAGGGCCCGCCGTCGTGCGTGGCGCTGTACAGCGAGGGGAGACGAGCTGGAGGGACAATGGCAATGTGGTCTCAGCCGTGGGCTTGGGGAGGGCACCGGCCAGCGGGGCTGGGCGGCCTCGTAGAGATCCACCCGCTCGGGCGGCGAACGCAGCCGCGGCTCCGCCCTGGGCCTGGCCGGGCTCCACCACCAGGCTGCACAGGAAACTGCTGCTGCTCCCCCCTCCGCCTGGCCCCGCCGCGGGCTTCGCCTCCAGCCGCCGCCGGGGCTGCGGACCAGCCGCTTTCACTTTCGCCTTCGAGTCGTCTCCGCTGCTGGAGCCCCGGGACCCCCGCGCGCGATCAGGTGCGTAGCCTCCAGCCTGCCCCTCCGTCCCCCCGCGCCTCTCGGGGCACCCCCAGGCCGCCGCCGCCGCCCGCGGCATCCTGCGTCCTGACCTGGCGCCCAGAGGGGCGAGGGTGACCAGATGTCCCGATTTTATAGGGACAGTTCCGACTTGGGGGCTTTTTCTTATATAGGCTCTTATTACCCCCCACCTCCTGTCCTGATTGTTCACACTTGCTGTCTGGTCATCCGAGTCTGGGCCCTGCACGTTGGGTGGCCTGGCTGGACTCAGTCGCTCTCGGGGAGCGGAACAAAGGGCCGGGGAGGAACTGCCTCGGTCCATCTAGGGAGGGAGATTTCGGACTTTGGACTTCCTGCTGGCACGGCTGCGAACGCCTGTTCCCCTTGGCTGAGAAGGCCCGTGGTGGTTGTTTTGGGCAGGGGGATTCACAAGGCGCTGTGAATAATATCCAGGGCATTTGGAGGAGATGACAAGTTTCAGAGTAACAGCCGTGTTAGTCTGTATCCGCAAAAAGAAGAACAGGAGTACTTGTGGCACCTTAGAGACTAACAAATTTATTAGAGCATAAGCTTTCGTGGACTACGGGGCTGTAGTCCACGAAAGCTTATGCTCTAATAAATTTGTTAGTCTCTAAGGTGCCACAAGTACTCCTGTTCTTCTTTTTATTTGGAGGAGAGTAACTCATGTTAATGCTCTGGTTTAATGTCAGCGGTCATTTTTTAATCCGATTTAAAACTGGTGCAGGAGGTTGGGTGAACGCTCTTAAACTTTAAAAGCCGCTTATTTCAGTTTAGTTTAAAATTGATTAGGAGCAGGTTACGCTCAACTGAAACTGAGCTAAGAGTGCCCAAGCAAGGGTCTGTACTGCCGCAGTTGAACTAAACTAGAGCAAATTGTAAGCAGCCCCAAGGCCTAAGGGTTTCTGATTCATAAAGAACAATGCAGAAGGTTATCAAATACTTATGGATTTTTTCCCCCCTACGTCTCTAATCTTAGACCCTCTTCCTGGTGCAAGGAAAGTTAAAAACTTCTTTAACAAAACTTGGAAAAGCAACAAACATAATGGGATAGAGTCAGGCGAGTGAGGCCCCACACAGAGGTTTTGCAATAGTGGTCTCTAGCCCTACTTCTGCTGCTTACACAATAACAGCAGAGAGGTTGCACAATGTCCTTGCAGAATGTGGCTGGTATGGTGAAGAAATCCAAGTTCTATTCCTGTGGAATCATATAGCAGATCTTACGTTGTGGAACTCAAAGAAGTTTTTCCAAATAAGAGCTACACTGATGATAAATCATGGGTCCCATTTTTGCTGGTTTGGCAATGGCCATTGTGGTTAGGAAACAACCCTCTATACGTTATATTCAAGGAACACTGTCAAATCTGACAAGCACAACATGTATCCTACCTTTAAAATACATCGTTTCCCACACTGTTTGTCTTATCTTGAAAAACCTTTCAGTTCCCCAATCTAAGGTCTGAGAGGTGACCTTATGGTAATAAACACCGGGAACACATGCTGCACATATGTAGTGCAGACTCTGCTGTCATCGCATGCAGGAAAAACAGAGTTCACTGGCCACAGTTGTAATAACGCAGGATTAGAGACACTAGTTAGAATGCTTGGGATTGGATGGTACACTACAGTTGCTGTTGTCAGTAGTGAATGACCGGACCCATTTTTGCCAAGATAGATGCAACCAGAAATACAGGTCTTTGTGTGTGAGTCACTGGTGTATCACTGTTTCCTGGGTTCAGAAGTTGTTGTGGTAGTTTTATAAACTACCTTAAGTCCTGATTTTGCACTTATCTCTGCATGGACTTGGATCTGGAGTGTGAGGAATAAACTGGAGGATCAGGGATTAATTAATTCTATGGTGAGAGTGAAACAGCCTCATAAAAAGCAAATGAATGTACTGGATGTTCATTGCTGTTTGCTTTGTGTGGGGCTCTTCCTGTTTATTCAAGGAACAGGAATGTTCTGGCCTGACAGGTAAATATACTTTTTAATCTTTTAATTTTCCCTAGAGAGTCTAGGTTAGAG